>NW_027412088.1:202120527-202720527 GCF_047663935.1 Musca autumnalis
GGTTGCCACTGCAGTTTTATAAATGAAGTGGTGATCCGATCTGTAGACCCAAAACCCGTTATGAAGAAAGGAAGAATCTCCAAATGGACCTTAAATCAGGCTTCTATCGTACCATGTAAGATTGGAAGAGGATTCGGTGAAATACACCTCATTCGGGGTACCGAATGGTCAGTACAAATTTTTTAAGGTTACCATTCGGACTAAAAAAACAGATCAGCGATATTTCAAAGATTTATTGCAGGAATTTCTGAAGACTTCTTAAAGAAAAATGAAATGGTAATCTACTTGGATGATATTGTTATAGCCTCGAAGGCTTTAGAAGAGCGCAAACAATTGTTGGGAAGGGTAATGGAACGTTTAGCTATGTACGGAATCCATGCTTGATAGCTATCTCTGATACTGGGGAGGACTAAGGCCTCAAGGGTCTTAGCTACGGTGACAAAAGCGAAATCGGCCTGTGCGATTCACTTTTGCTGGCATCCTTGCCGGGCTTAATGCGACGTAATACTCTACACTATCGGGGTGCTCGGCAAACTGTCGATTGAAATAACTTGCGCACCTCTTCGGGCCAGGCAACGTAACGTCGTCAAACGTGACTGAGGTCCTATCTTCCCTTCTTCCAGGGTTCGAGAGTGACTTAATAGTAGCCCAAAATTCACCTATACCGGCTCCAATGTTGCAACTCTTCAGATGATTTGAGATACAGCTGAGATATCGCTATTTCTCGGCGAGATGTATACATTCAGCAACTCTATCTCGGCAGTTCCACACCTGACTGCTACCCCTTACATTCTATGTACGGGTCATTAGAGACAGGCTCAAGCGAGATAGGTCTGTATTGGACAGACTGGTGCAATAGGAAAGCTAATCCCCCACCACCACTTCTGGTTGTAACCATCAAAATGTTGTAAGCTACAGTTGTTGTTGAGCTTGGTTTCTTGCATCGTAGCCGTGACATTCCTCCGACTCATGAAATCTACTATTTCCTCGATCTTACCTCGGGGTCCATTGCAATTAAATTGGAAAAGATGCATTTGCATGTCGAGGAGACTGCGGGGGAGTATCATAATCAGACGACGAGGGAGTTTCGTAATCCGATGACGACTCACTGGGGACTGTATCCACACAGCATGTAGCAACATAGTCCCTGCCTTAGTCCCTCACGTGGACAAGTCCAGAGCAACCTCTTAGATGCACCCATTCCTGACATCTATTGTATCTCACCGAAGGCTGGATGTGGGTGAAGATGCGGATGTGACAAACCGAGAACAAATATATTGGCCCTGTGTTTCCCTCCGTCCCGGCACGGACGAAAAGAATTTGGAGCAGGCATTCCGGGATATGCTGCTTCCAACACAGAAAAACGAAACAAATTCAAACATATGTACACTGAGGTGGCAGCCGCTGGCCGGAACGATGATGTTGTGTAGTTCCGGGTCAATCCGATACAAAAGAACCCGCTACCATGGGATTGTTTTGCTGGTCTACAAAGACTGCTTACAACTGTTCTACAAAGACTCATTTCTGCTCGCTCATATAGTCTACTTGAAGCTCGCTTATAAAGGCTCCCTCACACCCGTCTCTATACCTTCTTTACGCACGTCTGTAAATTCTCTCTTCTGCTCACATTCGGAGACTCTTTCCAACACTTCTGTCTGTAAAAACTCCATTCAGTTCTTCTAGAAAAACTCCTTCCTACTTATCTACAAATTCCGTTTTAGACGCCCAAAAAACTCCCTCAGCTCGCCTATAAAGTTTAAAGTTTAGCTCTTCTATAAAAACACCCATCTGCTCGTATATAAAGACTTCTTTCTTTTCGTCTATTCAGACTCTCTTCGGCTCGTCCACAAATACTGCCTAAAACTCTGTAAGGCGTATAAATATTGACAGCATGTATACGTACTATGGAACGCCTGTCAAATATCAAATTTAAAAATATTCTCAAAATTTTTAAAGTTATTTACAAGAAAATCAAGATCTTAAGTGATCTTAAAATCCTTCAGCTAGCTCCTCCATAAGCAGTTTGCCATAATGTCTACTTTATTTTCCTTTAACTTATTTTTTGTTGTATTGCACTGTAAAGCTCTGAACTTTCCTTTCTTTACATTCCAAAATGCATAACAAGTAACAACAAAAACTTTAGAACAAAATAGTTACGAAAAGAGTTTTTGATTAAAGGCGACATGTTAGCAGCAGCTGACTTGCAAGGAAGAAACGAAATGAAGTCGGAAAATGACATGAAGACGTCTTACTACCACAGCTATGTTGATACCACACATAGCTTGGTTAGCAGCAGCATACACAACTAACATACAATGACAAATGTTATGTGGCACAAATCACTTTGTGTAATAAAGTCTTACAATTGTACGTATGTATGTCGTATCTATTTGATTTGTGTAATTTTTCATGTGTGGTGTTTAATTATTATTAAACAATTATATCAACGATAATACGAATTATTGCAACAGAAGGCAATAGAATAACTTCTCAAAGGCAAATTCATGCAAAATTATGAAATCTATATTTTAATTAGTTAATTGATGCCTAAAAGATTTATTTCTCATAAGAAAACCCAAAAGGAGACACAAAATATTTAACACAAAGATGACGTCAAAGGGAATTCTTTGTTTCAATAATAAAGGGGATTTTAAGACAAATGAATGAATGCTGGACGAAATGAAGTTAATCTTTATAAATGAGCTGAAGGCCCCAGTGAATGCGGGATATTTTAATTACTTTAAAGGTGAGCCCAAATTTTAGGATTTATAGAGGTTTCTAGTTCAAAATATGTACAAAAATATTAAATGGTTATGTCTTTAAATTGCCCATTAAATTAATTTGTACCATTCGTATAAGTTTTGACAACATATTCATATATATACGTCCATAGTCCCTACATTTAGAAAATTTACAATACATCAAATCGGATTTGAAACAAATTTTCTCAATTGAATTTGTTATTACTAAATCTATACTAATTGCCTAATTTTAAATATGTGCTGTTCCAGGAATTCTGCCAACAATTTCTACATCACACAATTATCATTATATTGACAGAACAACCCAAAACATAGCGGCTTAGAAAATATTATAATGTAACAATTGCAGTGTAGATAAGTTAACAACCATTATATTAAACTGTTGCTAATTGTTGGATGTTTATATTTGGATATTTTTAAATATGTACTATTCATGTGAAGCTGAAAGTGCTTATTTTTAAAACACACATGAATTGATAGCTCGTGTCAGACAACAAACAGTTCAAGCGATTATAAATAATTACATAATAAATGAAAATTAAAAATGTTAATTTATGGAAAACAATTATAATTAATGGAAATTAAACTGAATGGGATAGATTGGCACGATGTTTGGCTAAAGGTAGTGGCGTATCGCCAACAACGTCAGTGAGTCATTGAGCCACTGAATATTGAACAATGACCTTATGGAAGCAAAATTA
Source organism: Musca autumnalis (assembly GCF_047663935.1). Taxonomy (NCBI): domain Eukaryota; kingdom Metazoa; phylum Arthropoda; class Insecta; order Diptera; family Muscidae; genus Musca; species Musca autumnalis. The sequence goes on from NW_027412088.1 coordinate 202,123,991, forward strand.
GGAAAACAAATCATGTATATTTTATGTTGAAAACGGTGGAGGTGGTTTTTTCAGTATAAGGTCTTACCTAATTTATTTTGGTATCATGTTTGCTACAGGTTTTCTTTAAAGCTGTCTTATATACGGAAAAAGGGCGTTTACTTTAACATTTTTAACTATGGCATCTGTTCATTCGCTTCTTTAAAGCTATTTATCTTTTTGGCAAACCAATGCAGACATATTTTCTGTATTTTCTATACAACTGAAAAACATTTAACAGGGTAATGACAATGGCGTTGATACGATAATAACATTTTAACTAAGTTATTTATGCTAATCTACGACATACTTTTACCTTCATTTTTTTCAAGTAAATCCTTAAAGTTGTCTTTCCTCACAAAAGTAGGCAAGAAGCTATTTTCCTGTTGAGAATAACCATTCAAGCAGCAAATGAAAAAATGAAACAGGAACATCATTTTCGTAGTTTTGTGATTATTCAGCGATGTTTGTACCACCAGGGACGTACGCAGGATTTCATTTGGGGGGGGCCCAACTTGACCAAATATCATGAAAATTTTAAATGTTGTGTAGCGTTACGTAAAGCTATTTTAAAGGGTTTGTTAGTTTATTTTATATTAAATATTGACAGAGGTTATATAAATTCAGTAGTGTTTAGGGTACAATTATAATTTTTTAAAGAGTATAAAATATAAGTCCTCGTATATTTAGAATTGAAAATAAACTATATCGAAGTTTTTAATAATGTAGGTCCACGATATGATATACCCCAGAATTTTACAACCGCAGAGAATTGCAATTGTTTTTGCTATCACAAGATTTTCAGTATTTCGACGATCTTAGATAACATTTTGGGATTCCTCTTTATCCAATCCCTATATAACTATATTCGGGAGTAGGACGAATTAAGTTATACACGGGTTTAATTTGTTGGAGGGTATACCCGATCATAACCTCTTTTTGAACTTCTATGAATTAAATACCTCGAAAAAGAAGAATAACACGAATCCGCGAGTGCAGCTTGGACTTCTATATCTAGATATTGTGTCGATAGCCTAAGAAAAAAAAATATTTTATGTCACAAAAACGCCATATAGTCTGCATTAATTTTTTAATTGTACGAGTGCACGTTTTTGGACTCGATGATATTAAACACTTTGCTGGACTCAGTTCTTGCAACTTATTGGAACAAGAATTTAAATATTTCTTAAATTAAATGTATTGCTTCAAATGTTACATAGTTTTGACAAATTACAATCGATCCTTTAAGAATCCCACATCATTATTCGCTAATTATAAGCAAATTAATCAAGAAGGACCACTTGTGTCTAAAAGGGTTCTATATTTGTCATAAATTGCAATCGGTTGGAAACGAATTAAAAAAAACTTATTTTGAGCTTTGTCAGGAAGCGTGGACTCGCCCACGAAAAATAGGATATCGCAGTAAACAAGACTTGTCAACAAATAGAAATGTGGAAAGGATCCTCGAACAGTCTATAAACTGCGCTTATGTTGAAATTTTGTGAGGGATATAACCTATGATCTTGTCCAAACATATTCTCTTGGAACTTGATGTACATTTGGAAGTAATTTTGGGATATTTGAAGGAGTGGACCGATATAACCCATATTAGGCTCGATCTTTGTCAAGGAAGAAATATTGCGATGTGCAAAGTTTAGATAGAATCGATTACTCTCTTCGAGAGATATAGTATGCACCATTTTAGCGAAAACTTTTGAACTTTAATGGCGGAGGTACCGATATGACTTAAACTTAAAATATTACGAGATCCAAAACTTTGACCAAATTAGTTGTTCCGGTCGACAGTTATCATGCGCTCCATCCTGCCAGACAAACAGAGACACAGACAGACGTATTGTGCTGAAGGCCCTAAAGGCTGAAAGTACAATTATACTGTGCAACATTAAAAAAGCAAACAACTTCTAATGGATATTTTTCGTTTCGACTTTTCATATCCGATTCAATTTTTATTCAAATATTTGTCGCATGTTTTAGCAATATTTTATGTCATTCTTTTTACATCATGTATATAAAACACTGAAGACACGAACAGATTATTCTCATATTTGGCAATTCGTGGTTAAATACACTATGCAACACTGAAAGTGCAACAACTTCTAGTATGCATTTTTTGAAAGTACATATTTAGACTACAAAACCCCTAGTAAGGTTTTGTCCTGTTAGATCCAGTTCGGATTTTATGGTCTCATCTAAACCGGTCTAAATCTACACTTTTTTGCATTTATCAGGCCTTTATCTCAGAAACGAATAGGAATTTGACCTTGCTGCCTTTAGCAATATTGTAGCCCTAAACTAGTAGAACTTATCTTTTGAAAAAACCACATAAGAAAAACTCCATCTAGGTCATCAAAATCTATAAAATATAGAAATTTTTACATAATTGCTGTAATTCTAGTCAGTATCGGCTAAACTATTGGGAGTTGAACCAAGTAACCTTTTGCAAAAATCTTCCAAATAAAGTACTCTACAATTCTTCAGGACATTCTAAGACTCTAAAATGCGTACTTCATGTTGTTTCAGCGGTATTTTGCATTATATCTTCTACAATTCGTATTTCACAGTTCACACCAACAGTTTTTCTGGCATTTCGGATTTCACCACACTACGAGTATTGACATTTTTATTAAATCGTCGTTGAAAATGTACTGAAAACAACGGGATAGAGGCAGTTTACAACAATAACATGTTGTGTATTACATTCCAGGGAATATTTTTTCAAAAGAAAGTATTCAGAAAAAATAATGGTTTTGGAGATACGGTGCGAAATATATAAAAATTGTGGCATTTTTGCATATATTTTGAAATTTGAGGCAATAAATGTACATTTTCGGGTTCAGTATTTATCCAAACATTTTTTTGTCCTTATCTAAAAATTTGCTTCAGAGGTCAGAAGAAGATTCGCATTGGTTTCAGAGACATTGCCCCGAATTTCTTTAAAAACTCAATATTTAACCATGTTTAGATGGGGCCATAAAATCCGAGCTGGATCTGACACAACAAAACCCAACTAGGATTTCTTGTCGTTTGGGTCTGTATTGTTTGCACAAGATCACCTTAAAAATGTTGCGCAGAATTATTGATATATTTATTAAATGATCGTTGGAAAATATTTTAGGTACACCGTGATAGAGACATTAGACAACAAAGGCATGTTCAAATGAACTGTGTATCACATTCAAGCGTATATTTTTTTCAAAGATATCATTACGACAAATTTGAAAGTTTGGAAGATATGGTGCAAACTATATCAAAAGTGTGGTATTTTTAGATACTGCATAAACTTTATAGCGCTTATGAAGTTTTTCGAATCGATTTTTTGTAAAATATTTTCGTTGTTCCCTTATCTTTATGTTTGCTGAAAAGGTCAAAACAAAATTCGAATTGTTTCCGAGATGTAGCCCCGATTTGTTCAAAAAATACAATATTTAGCATACACATTTACATACATTTTGTCCAATAGACATTTTTTCATGCACGTCCATTGAGTGTAATGCCTCGAGACCTCTATATACCTCAAATATGATATAACAAACATGGAGTATATTCTTTATAGAATTCGTATTTAATAGTGGAATGATATGACACGAAGAAGTAATTCAGATTTCACTTCATCCAAAACAAAAAATTTGAAAACATTTCTTAAAAAACGTGTTAATCATGCACATTTTCTGAACAGAAACTTCAGAAAAAGATAAGTTTTCATATAAGTTTTCATTTGATTCGAAATCTCCAATCATAAAAAATGTTTTTGAGAAAGAAAATATGTAATAATTTGTTACAGTAGCTTAACAAATTTTGTTCGACCAAACCATATGGGGGGGGGGGGGTCCGGGCCCCCTGTGCCCCCCCCCCCCCTGCGTGCGTCCCTGTGTACCACCACCTTTCAACACTTGTTAACAAAATGTAAGTACCTTGAATATTTTATGTTAACAACTTTAGCCTCTTAGCTAACCGTAACTACTACAACAACGACAACTAAAACAACATTCCTTGAGATAACTGACTGTTACGCAAAGATTACACAAAGAAAACTCAAAGTACACAAAGATAAAGGTACATACATACATTTTCTTTGGGTAATTTCCGTAATTGCCTAAATGTTTGTCTGGCCTAAAAATCACTGACTGATGGTCTGCCTGTCGTAAAGTCACCAATTTGAAATTTTAACAGAAGTTAAATTAAGCAAATGCTTTAAAGAAAATTATATCAAATTGAGATTAAATTACCCATATTATTACTGGGGTAAATGTTATTATGGGCAGTAGTAATTTAATGGCAATTGTAAAAAATAATAAATTATTTTAATTTCCTTTAAAAATGGTTTTAAGAAGCCATATTTCTTGAGAGAAACCTTTCCTTTGAAACGGTTCTTATGAAGTACTGTTTTCTCGGAAAAGCATCTTAAGAAGAACTCTTTTATTGAGAAAGCATCTTAAGAAGTGCCCTTTCCTTGGAAAAGCATCTTAAGAAACACCGCATTCCTTTTGAAAATCTTAGGAAGCACCATTCCCTCTATACAGGGTTTAAAAAAGCCCGTTTAAAAAGGTTTTTAGAACACATTTTTTTAAAGGGAATTAACCTTTTCCTTGGTTACTTACTTACTTTGCTGGCCCATTACACAACATTTGTTCCATAGGCCGAACTAAGAAAAGATCACCATTTCTCTCTCTCTTTGTTGCTTCGCACTCTGGAATACCGCTCCTTTTCATCTCTTCATCCACTTGTTTGCGCCATCCATTGTTGGGCCTGCCAATTCTGCGTGCACCGCCGTGTGGCCAAAATTTATACGCCTTTTTAGCGGGTTCATCATCGCTCATTCTTACTATATGGCCTAGCCAACGCAATCGCTGCATCTCGATACGTTTAACTATATTGATGTCGTTTTATAGCAGATACAACTCGTGGTTCATGCGACGTCGATATTCACCGTCAACGCAGATTGGTCCGTAGATTTTTCGAAGAATTTTTCTCTCAAACACGCCAAGCACTGCCTTATCTGCTTGAGCAAGTACCCAGGCTTTGGAGCCATACATCAGCATGGGTAGTTTCAGTGTTTTGTATAGCGTTATTTTTGTTTGACGAGATGTGGCTTTGCTTTTAAACTGCTTACTTAAACCAAAGTAGCATCTGTTGGCCAATACAATTCTTCTTTTTATTTCACAATTTATGTCATTTGTTGAGTTTACGGAGGTGCCGAGGTAGACGAAGTCTTTTACTACCTCAAAATTATAGGAACTAACTATAGATAGATATTCTCCTTTCCAATTTTGGCATTAAAATCACCTAGAATTTTGCTTTCAAGCGAGTCTTTTATTTACTGGGGTGAAGCTGGAGACCAGATGTTTTAACTTACGACCAACTACAAATCCGCATCCAAACTAATGCTTTGTGTCATGGCAGCTATAATAGAGTGCGTCACCTTTAGGTGTTGTTGTGAGGCCTTTCCCGTTCCATCGTATCTTCTGTATGGCAGTAATGTCGGCCTTGTACTTTTCAAGTACATCTGCCAATGCGTAAACTGCACCTTCTCTATAAAGAGTGCGAAAATTCCAGGTGCAGATTCGCAGATCATGGGCCTTTAAAACGTTTGCGGGGTTCGTCAACTTAAGAGGGCTTTGTTGTTCTTTTCTTTCAATTTTTTCATAGTAGCCTGTTTTTTTAGGGGAGGGTTATTAACCCGACGCCCAAACCCAAGTTTTTAACGTTTTTATGGGTGATCGCGCTGCACATGTTAGCTCACTACCTTAAACGGGTGTTCCCCAGGTGACACCACGGGGAGGTCAGTGTCCACTTGAGATGAAAGAGGGACCAAGATAAATCCTGGGCTTTGCCATGTTAAAGCCGGTCAGGACCGTTCCTTGGTATCTTCCATCCCCTACGTCACCCATTTTAAAGTCTCTCTGAACTAAATATTACTCTACAAAATATTCATCAGCCTCTTCTGTGAATGTCTATTAGTTCTCAAATCAAACAATTGTAATATAATTATATTATAGTTACATGAAGTCGTTGATTGTGAATTACAATAGCTCTCACCTTTTTGTTATGATTTATAATGATATAATTATGTTTAGGATTTAATTGCTGTAACGGAAACAATAGAAATTGAAGTCCCTATGCGGTTAGCCGCAGGCTTAATTATAAAGTGATAATAGAAATTCTAAATATACATATAAACAAATTGAAGAAGATAAACAAAAGTGTAGAAAATTTAAAATAACTTTAAAAGGTTTAAATTTAAGAGAAAATTAAGCATTACCTCAATACAAAGTTAACTGTCTGTCGTATACATGTTAACACCAATCATACTTACTGGTGAACGATGGATTTATTTTCCATTCAATTCAATTCGATAATTGATATAAACATAGATATATAAACTTGTACAATTCTCAAAACCTAAACAGACAATATGTTAAAACTCCTTTGGAACATATCGTCAAAACATGTAGAATTTAGTCTTCCGACAAATTCTTAATAATATGGATTTTAAAGAAATTATATGTGATTTTAAAAACTTATCTCAACACTCTGTGGCCACTGTTCTGTAGAAATCCTGCAAAAAACCACGTTTATAATAAACGAAAAATCGTATTCGCCTCATCAGATATGCGTGTTGTAGGTAAGGAAATATAATTTCTATAAAATTTGGTCAATTGTTAGAGGTCATTGTAAAAATACTGCATAAGTAAATTTCAATATTTCTTCATCATATCTCCTCAAGAGCGAAACAACTTCCACCTATATAGACCATAATTAAACTTAAAATACAATATGATGGTTTTGGGTAATTTGCATCAGTTACATAATTAGTTCTAAGGTAATATTTATTTATTAAATATATCATGTATTGAACATATAATAAATAGGGAAAACAATTACATCAGCTAAGGCAAGGTAAGAAAGTAATTTGGAAGAAGTATATCCAACATCTATTTACTGATAATAACAGAACATGTTTTAATGACCAAACACCAGAACCGTTGACTGGATCAAGTATTACGAAGATGGAGGTTGAAAGTGCTGTAACATCACTGAAAAATAGGAAAGCAACGGGACCAGACGAAATTCCCGCTGAATTGCTAAAAATGATTGACGAAAATAACATTGATCTCTTGACAAGTTTGATGAACCACATATACAATACAGGCTTTTACCCACAAGACTGGCTAAAATCAACGTTTATAGCGATTCCTAAAAAAAGTCACGCCAAACAGTGTAGCGACTACCGCCTAATCAGTTTAATGAGCCACTCCCTAAAAATATTTCTACGAATTATTCACAAAAGAATATATCAAAAATGCGAACAAGCTATGGGATCAAATCAATTTGGCTTTAAGGAAGGGATGGGGACGAGAGAAGCTCTACTTTGTGTCCAGGTCCTAATACAAAAATGCCGAGATGTTCACAAGGACATTTTCTTGTGCTTCATAGATTATGAGAAAGCGTTTGACACAGTGCAACACGATAAGTTAATGGAAATACTTGTGTCTATCGGAATTGATGATAAAGAAATCCGGTGCATTAGAAACTTATACTGGCAGCAAACTGCACAGATAAATGTCAATGGAAGTCTGACAGATGAGATATCAATATCGAGAGGAGTCAGACAAGGATGTATTTTATCTCCACTCCTATTTAATATATACTCAGAGAGAATTTTCCAAGAATCCACTACAAATATCCGGGAAGGAATACAAATAAACGGCACCTTTATAAACAACATTAGATATGCAGATGATACTACTATAATCGCTGATAGTATATCAGGACTCCAAAAATTAGTAACCCAACTCACCTTATGTAGCGAATCATATGGACTAAAAATTAATACTAACAAAACAAAGCTAATGATTGTTAGTAAGAAAAATCAACATAATGAAGCTAAATTAAAAATAAATAATGCATATGTCGAGAGAGTACATACCTTCAAATACCTGGGTGTACTTATTAATGACCAATGGGATTGCTCGAAGGAAATACGATGTCGGATAGAGATGGCAAGAGATGCATTTTTTAAATATAAGAAAATCCTTGTCAATCATGATATAAACATCGAAACAAAGGCAAGGTTTATAAAATGCTACATCTGGTCAGTTCTACTGTATGCCGTGGAGACGTGGACTATTAAAGCTGCTGATATACGACGATTGGAAGCCTTCGAAATGTGGGTCTACCGCAGAGTTTTAAAAATACCATGGACTGCGCACGTGACAAATGCCGAAGTATTGACAAGAATGAATCAAAGAAGAGAACTCATAGCTACAATCAAAAAACGAAAAACCTCATATCTGGGACACATCATGAGAAATGTAAAATATAGATTATTACAAAAAATCCTGAAAGCAACAGTTGAAGGTCGGCGTACCAGAGGCCGAAAAGAGACGAGCTGGCTAAAGAACATAGAAGAATGGACAAAATATAATAATTCGGCAAACCTTCTAAATGCGGCAAGAAATAGAAACACCTTTGAGATAATTGTTAATAATTTATAAATATATAGTACTAAATAATATAAAATTTAATATGTATATAAATAAGTAAATGAAATGTACCTCGATATGTATTGTATTGTATGGTCGCTTACATTCGAAAATCGAATTAGCAAATAAAGAAGAAGAAGGCAAGGTCAAATTATTTCCATATACTGTGATCAATTTTACTATTTATTTTTCGCCAACATCTTCAACTATAGCCCCAAATCTCAGTTGAAACCCCCATTGAAATATTACAACCATGTGGCGTATTGGTGCTGACATCACTCATACTTCCCTTTATTTACTGGTGTGAAAAAATATTCCCAAATATTTTTTTTTTTAATATGCGGACAATTAACAACACCTAAAAATATGCTACAATAAATCATATGCACTCATGAGAGGCAACAATGAACATCTATATATATAAAAGAGCTTAGTGATAAGTGAGTGAGTGAGTGAGTGAGTGACTGACAGATCATCGCCCAGACGAAACGGCTGAAGCCAGAAGCTTGAAATTTTGAGTGTAGGTTGCTGTTGGTATGTAGGCGTGAGATAAGGCTCGGTTTTTTGAAATTCGAACTGGAAGGGTACGAAAAGTACTAAAAGGTACTAAATATGGTACCCTTTGTTTTAGGCAAACGGGAAGAGCTAGAATTCTGAAATTTGGAATGAGATTCACTGATGGAGAGTTAAAAAGATGTACCAAATGGTTTTTGGAAATTCGACCTCTAAGTGTACGAAAAGTACTAAAAGTTACAAAATTTAGTACCAATTGTATATTTTGAACGGCTATAGCTAGAATCTTAAAATTTGGTATGGAAATAAAGGTTGGGAAGATGTGTTTATAAAAGGAAATGATTTAGGAAATTCGTACTCATGTGTACGAAAAGTACTAAATGGTACTAAATTTAGTACAATTTGGATTTGGGTGAAAGGATAGAGCTGGAAACCTGAAATTTGGAACTAAGATTACTGACGGAGTATAGGATTGAGATATGGGGGTAGTTTTGGAAATTCATACTTATGTGTACGAAAAGTACTAAATGGTACTAAATTTGGTACAACTTGGATTTGGGTGAACGGATAGAGTTCGAAACCTGAAATTTGGAGTTAAGTTTACTGTTGGAGTGCAGGATTGAGATAGGTTTGGAAATTCGTACTTATGTGTATGAAAAGTACTAAATGGTACTAAATTTGGTACAATGGGGATTTGGGTGAACGGATAGAGCTGGAACCTCGAAATTTGGAATTGAGATTGCTGGTGGAGTGTGATTGAGGTAGATTTGAAAATTCGTACTTATGGGTACAAAAAGTACTAAATGGTACTAAATTTAGTACAATTTGGATTTGGGTGAACGTATATAGCTGGAAACCTGAAATTTGGAATTAAGATTACTGTTTAAGTGTAGGATTGAGATATGAGGGTGGTTTTGGAAATTCGTACTTATGTGTACGAAAAGTACTAAATGGTACTAAATTTGGTACAATAGGGATTTGGGTGAACGGACAGAGCTGAAATCCTGAAATTTGGAATTGAGATTACTGTTAGAGTGTAGGATTGGGGTAGTTTTGGAAATTCGTACTTATGTGTATGAAAAGTACTAAATGGTACTAAATTTTGTACAATGGGTATTTGGGTGAATGGATAGAGCTGGAATCTCGAAATTTGGAATTGAGATTATTGGTGGAGTTTAAGATTGTGGAAGTTTTGGAAATACATACTTATGGGTACGAAAAGTACCAAATTTAGCACAGTTTGGATTTGGGTGAACGGATAGACTTGATTCGTCAAATTTGGACTGAGAGTCACTGATGAAGACTAAGAAAGATGTACCAAAGGGGTTTTTGGAAACTATGAGTGTACGAAAAGTACAAAATTTAGTACAATTTGGATTTGGGAGAACGGATAGAGCTGGGATCCTGAAATTTGGAATTGATATTACTGTTGGAGTGTAGGACTAAGGCAGTTTTGGAAATTCGTATTTATGGATATGAAAAGTACTAAATGGTACTAAATGTGGTACAATTTGGATTTGGGTGACGGATAGCGCTTGAGTCTTGAAATTTTAAATTAGGATTACTGTTGGAGTGTAGGGGTGAGGTGGTTTTGGAAATCCGTAGTTATGGGTACGAAAAGTACTAATTGGTACTACCTTTTGTACAATTTTGATTTTGGGGAACCGAGAGAGCTGGAATCCTGGAATTTGGTCAGACTACTGTTGGAGGGTAGGATTGAGATGGGGGTAGTTTTTAAAATTCGTACTTATGGGTACGAAATGTACTAAATGGTACAATTTGGATTTAAGTGCACGGATAGCGCTGGAATCCTGTTATTTGGAATTACGGTTACTGTTGAAGTGAAGGATTGAGGTAGTTTTGGAAAATCGTACTTATGGGTACGAAGAGTACTTATTGGTACTAAGTTTGGTAAAATTTGTTATTGGACGAACGGATAGAGGTGGGATCCTAAAAATTTGAAATAAATGTTACTGTTATTATTTGGTATTAATTTCAGTGTAGGGTTGATATATGTGGTTGTCGAAATACGTACCATATGTATACAAAAATTAAGAAATGACACTCAATTTGTTATTGGAGTCAGGGTGAGTGTTGTTGTGTACCGTTGGTATATGGAGGTGGTTTAAAAAATACGTGCATACCATAAATATACGAAAAGTACTAAATCCTTTTAAATTTGGTATGGGGTTTAGAGCTAAAATTCTACAATTTGTTCTTTGGAAGTGGCGTTGAAATTTGGAAATGGTTTTGGAAGTTCGTATTTATGAGTACGAGCAGTACTAAATTTTTATTTGGGTGAACGGATAGAGCTGGAATCCTGACATTTGGAATTAATATTACTGTATAAGTGTAGGAAAGTCGTACTTATGGGTACGAAAATTACTAAATGGTACTAAATTTGGAACAATTTGGATTTGGGTGAATTAATAGCGCTGGAATCCTGAAATTTGGAATTACGATTACAGTCGAAGAGTAGGATTCAGGTAGTTTTCCAAAATCATACTTATGGGTACGAAAAGTACTAAATTTAGTACAATTTGGATTGTTCTAAATTATTCTAAATTTGGATTTGGTTTAACGGATAGAGCTGGAATACTGAAATTTGGAATTAAGATTGAACAGTAATTGAGGATTGAGGTAGTTTAGGAAAATCTTACTTATGAGTACGAATGGTACTAAGTTTGGTACAATTTGGAATTGGACGAACGGATACATCTGGAATCTTGAGATTTGGAATTACGATTACTGTAATTATTTTGTATTAATGTCAGTGTATGGTTGAGATATGCCGTCGAAATACGTAACTTAAGTATACGAAAAGTACTTAATGGTACTCAATTTGTTTTTGGATGTAGGGGCAGTGCTGGAATCTGTATTTTTTGGAGTTGGCTAAGTATTGCTGTGCAACGTTGATTTCGCTGTTAATGTGTAAGGGTGAGATACGGCTGATATTTTTGAAAATCGAAATAAAGGGGTACGTACAGTACTAAAATAAAAATAAATATTGATTAAAAGTTGTATAAGTGAAACAAAATTTTCAGTATTTGCCATTTCCATATTATATATTGTTTTTTTTTTTATATCCTTTCCGCATACGAAGTAGCGGGCATTTTGCTAGTCTCAATATATTTATGTTTTATTTTACATGATTAATCTTTTAGCTTCTCTTCATTGCATTGGCTGTTGTGGCCTCTTCATAACGGTGTTAAGTTGAGGTCAATAAGAAGAGGAAGATTTATAAACGCTTCAAAATAAATATATTGTGTAAGTAATGTGTCGTTATAAGAGTGTATGTGCGCGAATGTAGAGGTGTATGTATGAGCTCTATATCATACAAAAATTTGCAAACTATTTTAGCTGCAAAGTACATAGCCACTAGTGTATGTATAAAATGTAAGCTACGTTAGGGTGTTCTAAAACAAAAACTTGTTTTCTTATGACCTTTTCTTAGGAGAATACCATGAAGTATTCTATAAAAAGGCCTTTGGTCTTTTAAGAGAAGATTTTATAGTCTTCTAAGGAAAGACTTCATAGAATTATTCTATAACATGAAGTATTCTATAAAAACGACCTTTGGTCTTTTAAAAGAAGATTTCATAGTCTTCTAAGGAAAGACTTCATAGACTTCTATGAGAAGACCTCCTCGTCTTCTATAAGAAGGCCTCAAGACCTTTTATAAGAAGAGATTCTAGTCATCATTGACCTCTATGAGAAGATATCATACACTTCTATAAGAAGACATCATGGTCTTCTATAAACATGCCTGATGGATTTCCCTGAGAAGATAACATACTCTGCAGACGACACCACGAACTTCCCAAGAAGAAGAAGTATTTCAAAACCTCAGGGCCTTCTATGGAACGACTTCATGCTTTTCCACGAGAAGGCAAGATAAGAAGACCGCAGAAGAATATCCCATGGTATACTCCAAGATGGCCCCGTGGTGTTCCAAAAAAAGGCCTCATGGTCTTCTATGAAAAGACCTCATGGTCCTTTAAGAAGAAGTCTTCCTCATTTCTTATAAAAAAGCCATCATGGTCTTTAAGAAGAAGCCTTCGTGGTCGTATTTGGGAAGAAACATGGTCTTCTATAAAAAGACCGTGTGGTCTTTAATGAGGGGACACCAGGGTCTTCTATGAGAAGACTTCCATGAGGAGACTCCATTTTCTTCCTTGACGAGACTTCGTGGTAGAAAAGGAAGACTTCATTGTCATCTATAAGAAGCCACCATGGCCTTCAATAAGAAGTGCTCAAGCTCTTCAATGAGAAGACCTCATGATATTCTATAAGGAGAACTCATGGTCTTCAATAGGAAGACCTCATGGTCTCCTATACGTCTTCTATATGAGGTCCTCATGGTGTTCTCCAGGAAGGCCTCATGATCTTCTACATGAAGGCCTCATGGTATTCTATGAGAAGGCCTGATGGCTTTCTATAAGAAGACCTCATTGTCTTCCATAAGAAGGCCCTATTGATTCTTTTACGAAGTCGTCAGGGTCTGCTATAGGAAGACCTCACGGTCTCCTATAGGAATACTTCTTTCATGAGAAATCCTCGTGGTCTTCTGAAGAAGACCTAATTGTATGCTGTGGAAAGACCTCATAGTATTCGGCAAAGAGACCGCTCGGTCTTTAATGAGAAGACAAGGGGGGTATCCAAATAGAAGACTTCAGGATATTCTACGAGAATTTTTTTTGGGTATTTGATGGCATTTTGCGAGAAGACCTCATTATTATCTATGAAAAGAAGCCATGGTCTTCTATAAAAAGACCTAATGATATCACGCCTAATGTCTATCTATGAGAAATCCTAATTGCTATCACCAGGAAGACATCATGTCCACTCTGAGAAGATCTCATGGTCTTGTTTGAGAAATCCTCAAGCTCTTTTATGAGTATACCTCATGAAAAGGTCTCAAGACTTCATTTTCTTCTTTGAGAAAAATACTGGACTGTTGTGCGTATACATGTTTTTAGTATATATACGCCATGATATCCGCGCACCCTAATATCTTTTCACAACAATGAAACCCTTTGCATAAAATTTGTAGTATAAACACTTAATTTTTTATGAATAATGCGTTGTTACTCAGCTACTTATCCATATACCACATAACTTTATGCGCATAATTTTTTTTTTTTTAAATATTTCTATTTTTTGGTCGGAAACATAAAATAAGACTTGGGGTATATGATTTTTCATGTTGTACCATGTCGCTTGGCTTTGGTAGCACACAGGCAGACCAAGCTACAATATTTCGTTGGCTTTTGAAAATGGTCGCAGTTGGTTATTTGACAGCAAAGGCAGTTAGTCAGTCGTAGAAGACGGGATTAAATTAGGTGTGTGTTTTGCCAGGATTTAAGACCTCAACTGAGTAGTGCCTGTAGTTTCATAATTAATGTACTTGGGGTTGTACTTGTTAACACCCCTCAACTTGATGGGTGGGTGTTACGAGATTTTTTCTTTCTTTTTAGCTTTGATAATTTAAACGTGGTAACTAAGGAAAGTTGGTGGGTGGGGAGGAAGAAAAGTTAAAGAAGAAAAGTTGAAGTCGGACACTTAATGTGGAGGTTAATTTTGTCGCAAGTGCGAGAATGTGATAAAACGACACGTCAGGTCAGGTATGCAAGGCATCAAATTAGGATGATTAAGGTAATATTGAAGGATAATATGATTATTGGAATTATATTAAGAAGGAGGTAAAATCCACTTGAAGTAGCTATGAAATCTAGATTTTTTGAAGACATTATGATGGATGTTATTAAAAACTACTAAAGAGTTGAGATGTCTATAAGACACATATTTTGTTAAAATAATGACATTTTTAGCCACCAGCTATGGGTTCATCTTTTCGTTCATTCTTTTTCCTCTGCCACTTGTGAATGTCATGCACATTAATTAATCCTATCCTATCCGCTTACAATCCAATTCTTATGGCTGCTGTCATATATGACGAAGATGACGACATTTTCTCGTGAAATGTTGATAACAACTTCAAGAAATAATGACATTTCTGTAGATTTACTCAGCTGTACCAAAAAGGTCTAGCAAACGACTGTCTGACGACCATCTGCAGTTGTAACAGGTTAAAAGTTAATGCAGCCTTAAATAAAGTGCTTAAAATATGTTGGAACGTTTCATTCACAATCACTAGCTAGCCAGAGAGCCTCACGACTAAAGGCGATGATGGTGTCTGTATTTTAACCATGGCAACTCTTTGGAGGATTAAATGGGATAATTAAGACTTAAATGAAAAATCGCTACTTCTGTATTATAAGGAAATAATGTTATATTATCACGCAATGGATAATTAATTTTAAAAGTCTTTAACGAGAAATTGTCTTGAACGTATACGTATAGATAATCTATATAGGCAACCCCAAATATAAATCGATTTGTCAGTTGAGATAACTAATTTGTAAGAATATTTTCAAGGACTAACATACCACAAAACATTAATTGTTTAAAGAATATTTTTTCTAGGTACAACAAAAGTGTAGCTTAAAGAAAATTCTTCAATTTCCAAAAGGCTGCAAAACGTAGATTTTTAAAGAATATTTTTTTTCAAATTTTTCAAAAACTTAATTTTTTTAAATTTTTACTTACTTACTTCGCTGGCCCATTATAGAACATTTGTTCCATAGACCGAACTAAGAAAAGATCTCCAATTCTCTCTGTTTAGTGCTTCGCTTTTTGGAATACCGCGCCTTGTCATCTCTTCATCCACTTGTTTGCGCCATTTATTCTTTGGTCTGCCAATTCTGCGTGCACCGCCATGTGGCTCGAATTTAAACGCCTTTTTAGCGGGTTTATCATCGCTCATTCTTATTATATGGCCTAGCCATATACGTCGATATTCACCGTCGTCGATATTCACCGTCAACGTCGATATTCACCGTCAACGCAGACTGGTCCGTAGATCTTTCGAAGAATTTTTCTCTCATAAACACATCAAGCACTGTCTTATCTGCTTGCGCAAGTACCCAGACTTCGGAACCATACATCAGCACGGGTAGTATCAGTGTTTTGTAAATTGTTATTTTTGTTTGACGAGTTGTGGCTTTGTATTTAAAGTGCTTACTTAAGCCAAAGTAGCATCTGTTGGCCAATACAATTCTTCTTTTTATTTCACGACTGATGTCGTTTGTTGTGTTTACGGCGGTACCGAGGTAGACGAAGTCTTTTACTACCTCAAAATTATAGGAACCAACTTCAACAGTTGGTCCGACCTCAATAGACGCATTTCGCGTCGACACCATCAGCTCGGTCTTCTCGCCGTTTACCACCAGACCCACTTTAGCAGATTCTCCTTCGACCTTCATAAAGGTATCGGTTACTTCTTTTTCTGATCGTTCCATGATGTTTATATATTCAGCAGAAGCAAGTAACATGTGGCTATTGGTGTAGATTGTAGCATGTGGCTATTGGTGTAGATTGTGCCACTTCTTTTGACGTTTGCCTCTCGTATAACCTTTTCTAGCAGGATGTTGAGAAGATTATACGAGAGGCTGTCTCCGTGCCTGAAACCTCTTTTGGTACAAAACTCTTCGGAGAGGTTCATTCCTATTTGAACTGAAGATCTTGTGTCAGTTAGAGTCATTTTACAAAGCCGCATGAGCTTTGCGGGGATACCAAATTTAGACATTACTTGGAATACCGTTGAACGTAGCGGGCTGTCGAAGGCTGTTTTATAATCGACAAAAAGGTGGTATGTGTCGATCTGCATCTCTTCTCCAGGATTTGCCGCAGGGTAAATATCTGGTCAATGGTGGACTTGCCAGGTCTAAAGCCGTATTGGTGTTTCAGTTACCAGATTACCTTGCTGGTCTCTACAGGAGGATGTGCCAGTTCCAAAGCCCTCAGTTTGATGTTTCACTCTTTGGTAGAATTTTCGGAATTCATTCTGTCTCCTGTACATCTCGATTTGTCCACACTCCCGCTTTTCCATCTCTCACTTTTTCATGCGGAAAAGACGTTTCTCCTATCTCCATTTCTCCCGATACCTCTCTCGTGCGCTACGTGTTGCTTCTCATTGTAGAGTAGCCCCATATGCCGTATATTTCTCTGGGGTGCCACCGTGGTGCAATGGTATGCACACCCGCCTTGCACACATAAGGTCGTGGGTTCGATTCCCCGGCCAGGCAACATCAAAACATTTTTGCAGGTGCAAAGTCTATCAGCCTCATTCCATTGTCAGATGTTTCACTGTGGAGACTGAATTTCCCGACTGTTGGGCCAAAGATATTATCCTTTCCAATTTTGGCATTAAAATCGCCTAGAATAATTTTAATGTCATGGGCAGGCCAACGGTCATAAGTTTCTTCTAAGCGCTCGTAAAATATATCTTTGGTCTGTTCGTTCTTGTCTTCAGTGGGAGCATGTGCGCAAAAAAAGCTGATGTTGAAGAATTTTGCTTTTAATCGAATTGCAGCGAGTCTTTCATTCACTGGAGTGAAGCTGGAGACCAGATGTTTTAACCTCCGACCAACTACAAATCCGCAACCAAACTCATGCTTTGTGTCATGGCAGCTATAATACAGTGCGTCACCTTTAGGTGCTGTTGTGACGCCTTTCCCGTTCCATCGTATTTCCTGTATGGCAGTAATGTGACCCCATACCAGCCTCAGAAAATTTACTCTTCTAATTGAAAACTATTTTGGAGTAAGTGTGTCAGATGAAAAAATCAGAAAAGTGCTACATAACATTAAGTATTCATCACGAGTGCCTAGCAAAAAAGCCATTACTATTCCAGGAAAATATAGAGAAGCGATTCAGATTTGCTTTAGAGAATATTTCACGTTCTCTGGAGTACTGGTATGATGTTATATTTTCTGACGAGAAGAAAAATTGTGTTATACTATCACGATGGACACCCCAAAATATATTTCGAAAACATCTTACAGCCCTGGAAGACAAAAACTGTAATACATACCGTAAAGTTCGCAAAGCTGTCAGTTAGGGTATGGGGTTGTATATCAAACAGAGGCTTTGGTAACATCCGATTTTTGGAATAAACAGTGACAAAGGAGGTCTATTTGGGGTTTAACCAACAGTGTCAAGAAATTTGCGTTTGTTGACCCTAAAAATTCCAAGAAACTGCAATATAAATACTACCAAGACAACGAGGCTAAACATATTTTTATGTAGGACTTTGTTGTTATACAACTGCACCAAAGTCATCGACACCCCAGCCAAAAGTCCAGATGTTAACCCCATCGAAAATTTATGGATACACCTGAAGAACAAAGTCGGGTATAGTATGGCAAAAAATACCCTTGGAATATCGCATTTATTCAATACCGATAGGTTTACAAACTGTTATTGGCCTAAGGTGGGCATACCAAATATTAAAACCAACTTTTCCAGAAATACCGTGTACGACTGATAAGTTGGGAATTTTGCAATCATTTTGTTGACAGTACAAACAATAAGTTGTTCTCGTTTTTTTTTAATTTTAAGAAACATTTTAGTAAAATTTGGCTACTTTTTGGTTTATTTTTCTAATATTAATAATGTTATTCATTTTGTACCAATAAAACGTCGTTTTATTTAAAAATTTGTAATAATTTTGTTTTGCAATAATTTAGTTGATTAACTGTACGTATAATTTTTTTAGAAAACATAATTTTTTAAATATTATTTTTTACAAAACAAAACAGTTTAGTTTAGATTTTTTTAAATAACATTTTTTACAAAACATGCAATTTTTAAATATTATCTTTTATAAAACTTGAATTTTTTAAAACAATAGTTTTTTACAAAACATATTTTTTTTTTAAAAAATTTTTACGAAACATGGATTTTTTAAAAATATTTTTTACAAAACGTGAATTTCTTATTTTTTTAAAAACGTGGATTTTTTAGAATATAATGTGGATTTTTTAAAAAAACATGTTTCACAAAACATCGATTTTTTAAAAAGTTTGTTTAACAAAACGTGGATTTTTTAAAAAGTTTGTTTAACAAAACGTGGATTTTTTATTTTTTTCACAAAACGTGGATTTTTTAATTTTTTTTTCAAAAAAAAAAGTATTTTTTACAAAATGGAATTTTTTAAAAATTATTTTTTACAAAATGGTATTTTTGTAAAAAGTATTTTTTTCATAAAAACGTGTATTTTTTAAAAAAATATTTTTCATAAAATGGATTTTATAACAACCTGGTGTCGATTGTTCAGGAAAACACAAGCGAGGATTGTTGTATACTGCCGTACGGACAAATTGTCTCACTGTGATCTTATCTGATAGTTACCATAACGTGTTAGAATGGAGATCACCCCTTGTGATCTTATCTGATGGTTATGTAACGCGTTAGAATGTAGATCACAAACTGAGCGATTTTATTGAATTTTGTTCTAGCTTAAGTACTCATCGTGAGAAGAAATAGTAGGGCGTAAATAGTTTACAGTTGCATAAAATGGTATATCGAAAGTAGTAATTAATGGGTTGTTTTACAAGAGTAGTAGAATAAATAATTTACATAGTTGCATTCTGTCATCTGATGATGAAAGCGTCCCGATGAAGCATCAGAAATTACGGATTGTTGAACTTCTATTGTAACCTGCATCAGGATTGTTGCTTCGGCTTAGGATGGACTGCATGAGGAACATTCGTTGTTGAAACTGCTATTGTGCCAATAAGACTGATATAGATGGCGTTGAAGACTTTCTCCGGAACCTCCCCCTGGAGTAAAGGTGACTAACTAACGGTAGAGGTGGATGTATTTTGCCTCCCCCTGGAGTAAAACTGCATCGTACACGTACATTGTTGTCATCAACCTTCTTTTTCTCAACATGGTTCGCGGTTCATTTTGCAGGAGTAAAGATGAATAACTGACAGCAGAGGTGGATGTATGTTTACTTCACCCTGGAGTAAAACTCATACATCGTACACGTACATAGTTGTTGATTCATCAAGCTTCTTTTCCAACAGGCATTTTCTTCTTGTGGGTCATCTTTGGATACGAATGCGGCAACTGATCGTTCCAAGAATTACGCTGTGCTTTTGAATTTGTTGTTGTTGTCCTCGGCTATTACTCACAGATTATGGTTGGTGTGGTCGTGATACATGGCCACGAGTTGGGCGCCATTATAACAACCTGGTGTCGATTGTATATGAAAATACAAGTGAGGATTGTTGTAGACTGCCGGACGGACAAATTGTCTCATTGTGATCTTATCTGATGGTTACCATAACGTGTTAGAATGGAGATCACCCCTTGTGATCTTATCTGATGGTTATGTAACGCGTTAGATTGTAGATCACAAACTGAGCGATTTTATTGAATTTTGTTCTAGCTTAAGTACTCATCGTGAGAAGAAATAGTAGGGCGTAAATAGTTTACAGTTGCATAAAATGGTATATCGAAAGTAGTAATTAATGGGTTGTTTTACAAGAGTAGTAGAATAAATAATTTACATAGTTGCATTCTGTCAGTTAACTTTAAAATACAATGAATCAATCACAATGGGGAATTGGAATATTTACAAACTCACAATGACAAAGGTACAAAACTATGAATATTGTTACTATTGAAATGTAGAGGGCATTAAAGTGTAATTATTGAAATATGGATTGCTTCAATTTTTCGATTTTTTTTTTTTTGTAAAAAAAAAACTTGGATTTTTCAAAAAAAAATGTTCACAAAACTTGGATTTTTTAAGAAATATTTTCACAAAACGGCCGTAAATGGCCATAATTTGCATTTTTACTCTACACACATAACAACAGCCTAGCTATATTTTCCGGTACTCTAGGTATGTTGGTGTTGGTAACCCCCACTTTTTACCATCACCTATAACATAAACAAGTTTACGACACACTTGTTGTGTAGCACGTGCTAAAATATTGCCAATTCTCTCTCAGTTTTCATTAGTAAAAATATTTCATGCAATGAGTGAGCGAGAGAAGCAAAAGAGTGTACAGTAGTATAACAGTTACCATTTCATGCCCTGAGAAAATTTTATTTCAAGTTGTTTCTCATCATTTGAATGGCCGAATTCTTGTTAAATGCCCGGTTATTCGTATGATATGTGAACGGGTGTGTATGCTGCATGTTGCATTAGAGCAAACAAATGTTGTATGCCATCCATCGCCATACATATGCGTGGCCAAAACCAGACCAAACCACAATTTCCAGTAACAATAGAATCCAAACTATTGACAACAAATCAGTTACTTCTCAGACTTTCAACAATGCGGTGCGTTTGTTGTGCTGGAACACTAATTTTGTGTCACAGAATTTAGAAATGGACGACAATTGGCTGTAGAGTACGTATATATATACTCTCCAGTACATTTAGGAAGTGCCTGGTGAAATATAGCTTTTTATTGAAGTAAAAATAAAATATGGTAATAAATGGTGTTTAAATGAAAATTAAACGCCAAAGAAAATTTTGATAAACAAATAGAACTTGTTGTCATTAAAATTGAAAAGAATTTAAAAAATATTCTTTTACAAAGAAGTGCAGTCAACATAAATTTGATCCACGGCTTCCATGGAAAAAAGTATACATTTCAATATTTTTGTCACAAAATAACCACACATCTACAAAAAAGGGGGAAAAATTATCTTACCCAGCCAAAACCAAGTAACAGGAAAATGTTAGCATGTTGTTTTGTGTTTCCTTTTGTCCTTTCCCACAACCAGGAAAAAATGTTACAACATTTCTGGGTGTATTTTGATGGCAAACATAGCTTGTAACTTGTGTTATCTGCCAACGCTTGCTACGCCGGCTATCTGCGAACTTAGTGCGTGCGTTAAATTTCAACAAAAAAAATGCGAAAGCATGTTTGAGCAAAACAAAGCTGAAAGAAATAAACGTGTTTGTGCTTCTGTTTAATTGAAAGTTACAACCCAAAGGATTTACAACTTAACCGTGGGTGTTCGTTGGTGGGTAAACCATATAAACCAACTTCGTTAGCATCACTGTCACTATACGGCACAGAAGAAGAAGAAGAATCCGAGATAAAACTACATATAATATATCA
The DNA here is from genome assembly GCF_047663935.1 of Musca autumnalis. Lineage (NCBI taxonomy): Eukaryota > Metazoa > Arthropoda > Insecta > Diptera > Muscidae > Musca > Musca autumnalis. The sequence goes on from NW_027412088.1 coordinate 202,146,018, forward strand.
ACAAAAAGGAGTAGGTGCAAGCATTTTTTGTAAGGGGGTCCTCGTAGAATTCGCATCTACAATCTGCAATGCTTTTAAATACTAGCCTGCATATTAAAATCCTCTTGAAAACCATGACAAATCGTTGGTGTCATGCTTAAGTGTTCCATAAGCCATTTTTTTCTTTCTGAGATACAGCTGGATTCTAGGGATTTCCGGTATGCTCTTCTTAAATTTTTGGGCGGCTTTCTTCTATCAGCTCTAGTTGTCGAGACATTCACTCTCCGATAAGACAGCTTAAACATTTATACATAAAATTAATATTTTAAAAATTTTCAAGTTAAGGATTCCATCTCTATCCGGTCACCCACATCCAATTTGTACCAAATTTGGTACCATTTAGTACTTTTCGTACCTTACGAATATCCAAAACTTCCTTAATTCTTCACTCCATCAGTAATCTTAATTCCAAAATTTCAGGTTTCCAGGTCTATCCGGTGACTCAAATCCAATTTGTACCAAATTTAGTACCATTTAGAACTTTTTGTACACATAAGTATGCATTTCCAAGACTACCCCCATATCTCAATCCTACACTTCAACGCTAATCTAAATTCCAAATTTCAGGTTTTCAGCTCTATCCGTTCACCTAAATCCAATTGTACAAAATTTAGTACCATTTAGTACTTCTCGTAACCATTAAAACTATACAATTGGTACAAAATTAAGTAACTTTTAGTACACTTATAAGTCGAATTTCCAAAAACTCTCTATCAGTGACCTTCATTCCTAATTTTGGAATTCTAGCTCTTCCCGTTTGCCTAATACAAAGGGTACCATATTTAGTACCTTTTAGTACTTTTCGTGCCCTTCCAGTTGGAATTTCTAAAAACCCAGCCTTATCTCACGCCTACACACCAACAGCAACCCACACTCAAATTTTCAAGCTTCTAGCTTCAGCAGTTTCGTCTTCGCGATGATATGTCAGTCACTCACTCACTAAGCTCTTTTATATATATAGATGTTATAACCATATAATAAAATATATTATACTTATATATATATTTCCAAAACGCCAGTGAAAAAAAATTAAATGACTTTTTGGTCCTTTAGAAATTTGCTTAAAAAATCAACGTTTTGTAGCCTTGTCGTCCTTGGAAAAATTTTATTTAAAAAATATACGAGTTTTGTTTTGTCATTGAAAAAAATATTCAAAAAATCCACGTTTTGTAGCCTTTTAGTCCGTGAAAAAATATTCTTTAAAAAAACATATTTTGCGACCTTTTATTCCCTGAAGAAAATATTCTTTAAAAATTCGCGTTTTGTGGCCTCTTGGTCCTAGAAAAAAAATAATAGTTAAAAAATTCCACTTTCTGTGGCTTTTTGGACCTTAAACCATCTGCTCTTTCCATAGAGTACCAAGTAACATCTCTTTAAAAACAAAATATAGGAAATTTTATTTATTTTTATTTACTTTTATTTTTCTTAAGATTAAAAAACTTGGTCTTAGTCAACAACTACCGAACTTGAAGCGAAGATATCTTCACAATTCAAAAGCAATTTTAGTTTTAATGGTCAGTTATTAAGGTGTTTGAAAAGTGCATTTGAGTCCATAATGGATGCCATCAATCGAGCAATATAAACTTTAAGATTTGTTTTACTAACTTTAAAACTCTTCTTCTTTATCATCTTCACCGTTCTCTTTAATAAATAATAGTATGTGAGAAATAATGTATTTTTATTTTACCTTAATTGCCATTAAAAGAATGCCATCTTTTAGGAAATGAAAAACTAAGGCAAAAGTTTTTCTTGCATTGCATCTTTCATGCATTTACCTTATTCAAGCAGACTGACTTACATTTAAGGAAAAAGAAAAAAAATCAACCTAATGAACTTAACAACAAAAACCACAAAACAACAACAAATAAACCAAAACAATTCCAAACAACCAACGAAGCAAGTATGAACTGAAATGAAACGGAAGTCCAACTTTAATGTACAAAAATGACTTTGTCAGACTTTCTATCATATGCGTTCTCATGAAAGTACCCCACCCTACGCTCTCTCCCTACACAAGCCCTTAAAACATTTACACGCTTCACTGGAAAACATGTTCAAGAACAAAGAAAGAATAGCAAAACACAAACAAATCGAAGGCAAAAAAAATCTGCAAAGTCAAGAGACTTGAAAAGAAAATTTGGTAATCGCTGCCACAAGAAAAAATGTGGAAAATTTCCCTAGAAGTTTGATAACACTTTCCTTTCTGCGAAATCCTCCTCTTCCATTCGTCTTCTCACATTCTGCATCACAAACAAAACACATCATGAAGTAGAAGAAATCATTGTGAGTCACTCAACGGACTTTAAGTGGTATTCCTAAGGATTTCTAGGCATTGCTTGTTTGTCACTTGACTGCTCTAATCCAATTCTATACAAAGACACACACACGCTCACACACAACAATGTTGACATATTCACGCATTATGTCGTGACAGAGCTAAAACAGAAAAACATTCAAACTCAAATAAAAAGTGTGAAAAGCATGAAAACAACTGACATATGTGCAAATATTTAAACGCAAATAAAACAAAGCCTAAAGGAAGGACCGCGTGTAAATAAAATCTTATTTTGCTCTCCGTGGGAAAAATGTTAAAAAATTTATATAGAGAAAAAGTGGAACTTTTCCTCAAGCCCGAAGACAGTTTGTCTATAGAATATTTCTGAAGAGAATTCTCAGGTACACTAAGGGTTGTTTTCTATGGAAAAATAATCCTCAGGTCTTCTGAGGACTGTTTTTCTATAGAAAAATATTCCTCAGGTCCCTCTGAGGACTGTTTTTCGATAGAAAAATATTCCTCAGGTCCCTCTGAGGACTGTTTTTCGATAGAAAAATATTCCTCAGGTCCCTCTGAGGACTGTTTTTCGATAGAAAAATATTCCTCAGGTCCCTCTGAGGACTGTTTTTCGATAGAAAAATATTCCTCAGGTCCCTCTGAGGACTGTTTTTCGATAGAAAAATATTCCTCAGGTCCCTCTGAGGACTGTTTTTCGATAGAAAAATATTCCTCAGGTCCCTCTGAGGACTGTTTTTCGATAGAAAAATATTCCTCAGGTCCCTCTGAGGACTGTTTTTCGATAGAAAAATATTCCTCAGGTCCCTCTGAGGACTGTTTTTCTATAGAAAAATATTCCTCAGGTCCCTCTGAGGACTGTTTTTCTATAGAAAAATATTCCTCAGGTCCCTCTGAGGACTGTTTTTCTATAGAAAAATATTCCTCAGGTCCCTCTGAGGACTGTTTTTCTATAGAAAAATATTCCTCAGGTCCCTCTGAGGACTGTTTTTCTATAGAAAAATATTCCTCAGGTCCCTCTGAGGACTGTTTTTCTATAGAAAAATATTCCTCAGGTCCCTCTGAGGACTGTTTTTCTATAGAAAAATATTCCTCAGGTCCCTCTGAGGACTGTTTTTCTATAGAAAAATATTCCTCAGGTCCCTCTGAGGACTGTTTTTCTATAGAAAAATATTCCTCAGGTCCCTCTGAGGACTGTTTTTCTATAGAAAAATATTCCTCAGGTCCCTCTGAGGACTGTTTTTCTATAGAAAAATATTCCTCAGGTCCCTCTGAGGACTGTTTTTCTATAGAAAAATATTCCTCAGGTCCCTCTGAGGACTGTTTTTCTATAGAAAAATATTCCTCAGGTCCCTCTGAGGACTGTTTTTCTATAGAAAAATATTCCTCAGGTCCCTCTGAGGACTGTTTTTCTATAGAAAAATATTCCTCAGGTCCCTCTGAGGACTGTTTTTCTATAGAAAAATATTCCTCAGGTCCCTCTGAGGACTGTTTTTCTATAGAAAAATATTCCTCAGGTCCCTCTGAGGACTGTTTTTCTATAGAAAAATATTCCCCAGGTTCCTCTGAGGACTGTTTTTCTATAGAAAAATATTCCTCAGGTCCATCTGAGGACTGTTTTTCTATTGAAAAATATTCCTCAGGTCCCTCTGAGGACTGTTTTTCTATTGAAAAATATTCCTCAGGTCCCTCTGAGGACTGTTTTTCTATTGAAAAATATTCCTCAGCTCAACTTGAGGACTGTTTTTCAATAGAACTGTTTTTCTATAGAAAAATATTCCTCCGCTCACTCTGAGGACTGTTTTTCTATAGAACAATATTCCTCAGGTCCCTGTGAACGTATAATTACTCTCACTATGTATACGCCAGATTTTTCGTTTATTTAATTCTCCTCTTTAAAATGAAGTGATTATGATTCTTAAATGCAATTATATTTTCTCGGAAAATTAAAAATATTTCTCATTGAATAATATCAATAATATTTCCAAGAAAATGTTATTACGGTAAATTACTCCTTCTTAAGTTTATATATTGAAAATTCAGTCGAGTGCACAAGCAACAATAGCCCTTTAAAAGAAACAATATTGTTTCCATCAAATCAACCAAGGAAATAGAACTAGAAAAATTCTCTGTGTTATCAAAGAACCAATTTTATCACATTTTTAGTAGAAAAGCACAAAGAAAAACTCTACAAAAAAGAAATATGAATCTTTTGCAGATGTTAAACAAACAACTTACAATGTTTTCAAATTTTTTGAGCACAACAAAAAAGCAGAACAAGAAGACGAAGAATGAAAGACAATGAAACGAATTTCTGTATGCCAGTGAATGATGAAAAGCCTCAAACCAAGCACAAGACCATAATAGACAGATATGCAGTTGGTCAGTGCTAAGAAACCAAAAGCACTTTGCAATAACTTATGCTGCGGCCAGTAGCTTTTACCACAACAACGATGATGATGACGATGGTGGTGAAGTTGTTACAAAAAATGCGTTTTGAACCTTGACGCCGGGCCAGATAGTAATCGATAAACGCCCCAAAACGCTTATGAGACCAATCTACGTCAAAAGTTTTTTCTTCTTGTTAATTTTTGATTTTTTTCACAATTTTATCCTTGTAAAACTCTCACTTTCTCACAGAAACACACACGCTTATTTTGTGTGATGTGGCAAGGCAAACATATCTGTTTTTATTGTATGCTTGTTTATGTGTTATACATACATATCTACGTGATGGCACTATCTTTCATTGTTACAGCAAATATACACTCAATTTATCCGACAATTATGGCGCCAATACAATAAAAAAAGAATTGCTTCAATATTTACACACAGTATTCGGCATAGGGTATAATGGCGTATACGTGTCGTCAATAGACATACGCTTCTCATAAACAATTATAATCAATTCACAAAAATTTCACAGGTCCATGTGTCCACAGGGAAGACCAAAGCTTTGTATATAAAAGACCACAGATCCTTATAGAGACTATTTTAGATCTTCATAGAGAAGCTTTAATAGTGAAGTTCACAGGTCTTCATAAAGAGGGATACTGGTATTTATAAAGAAGACTAGAGGACTAAAGACTAAATAAATGTCTTCATAAGAACCCATATGTTTCATAGCAGAAACCATACATCTTCATAGAGAAGATAACAGGTCTTCATAAAGACCTAACAAATAACTGTTTTGTTATAGAAAATTTTCGCAAGGTTACCTGAGGACTGTTTTGCTACACAAAATTTGTCGTCATGTCCCCATGGACAAAATACATACCTAAATAATCAATAGAAATCTTAATGGTGATTTGACGGAGAAAATATCGTCTGTGAGGCCTTCAAAAAACTGTCTTTTCTTTCTTTTCAAGAAAAACCGAAGCTCTTGCCAAAGATAACCAAACTAAAGCTACACTTTTGATGGTGCCACTAAACGTATTTTTATTGCAAATCATCATTTGAATTCAAAGATTATGTGGGCGTATAAGTTTTGACAATACTTATACGCTCCCTAAGCCATTTCATGTTTTTACTTTCTCTGGTCCTCATATTTTTTTTAATTTTAAAATTAAAATAGTTGGGTAATAGCCCTGTCTGCCACTGTACATTCTCATATATTAATATTTGTGGTTCTGACAGACTTATGTTTGTATCTGACTGCCTGCGTTGGCGGGGCATATATAACACATAATCTTTTGTAGACAGACAATTTTCATTTTTGTGGTGTCGAGTAAATGTTCATAACTCTTGGTTTCATAGTTGAGTTGCCAAACACACGCACCAACATACTACACTTTCACTATGAGAGATGTATGATATATACATAACATCGTTGAGGTATCATCAAACATGTCCCCATATCCATATTTGCTGTGGCGCGTTGGAATATTTGCGGTTGACTTGCTGACGATGCTTATTCGCTTTTCATAACATTTGCCATTTGATAGCGTATCCACAAAAGCACCAATGCCATAGAACATAACAATAATGTTTGATATGAACATCAAAATTCTCACTCCATGGCTTATAAAAGAATATTTTCGTTGATTTTTGCTAGTTATTGATTCATAGTTTTGCGGTTAGGAAAGAAATGTGTGGCAGCTTGATAAAGAAGAGCAAGAAAGCGAATTGTTATTGTCACTTTTTCGTTGAGTAGAGGTTTATAAAAACGTGTATTACAAATGATAGGAATTTTATTAAACCCCACAAATTGAAGGCAGACAATAAAAATGATTATTGCTTATGGGAATTTGATTTCAGCGGAAAGGGTTAATCAAATTTCATAGAAAAGGGAAGGGGGTCAGACAATGCGGAGAAGAGGCTTGATTGCTGTCATAATAAAGGGCATGGCAGTGTGAAATTTGGTGTTAAAGGCGAATTTTTAATACACTTTCAAATGCAACAAAACAAGTAAAAAAATTGTATTCATTTAAGGGGTTTGAGTCATGCAGGCGTATGATTAGTGACGTGAAAAATACGTCAAGGTGTACACGAGTGATTCGAGAATCAAGGAAGACAGTGGCCTTTGTATCCTCAGTTTAAAAACCTTCTTACTATCAATTAACCAAATATTGTACCATAGGGATTTTACGTAGCGACATAAATCATACAACCCCTGTCTTAAAAACCATTTAAACCCCTTTAGTAAACAAGCAAATTCAGTATCAAGAAACACCTCTGTCAACAACCCTTCGATAACTTTTCTATTTAACATTTCATAGATATTTTTGTTGAAACAATTTGTAAGCCCATGTTTCCCACGTATAATTTATTATGGGCATTTGATAATTTAATTTAATCAATTTATGTGTATGATGACGACAGCCAAATGTTCATTTTGTTAGCCTATATGCATTTCCATAAATTTACATTTCCAATGGTGTCTTCCTTTCATTCTCTTCATTTCTCTCTACAGGGTTTAAACATTTTGATGCCGGAAGTAATTAAATAGCAATAAATATAGCCTACAGCCTAGTCTCAATAAATAATTATTTGATTGATTTTGACATTTGTATGGAAATTCAATGATGCCTAAAAGTATACAACGCTTCTGTTGAAATACATAGACTGAGTGAGCGGCAGGGTGTGAATTGAAGAGTAAGGCGGAACAAAAATGCCTAAAAGGAAAATTGAAAAGTGATGCTAAAACTTTGCACAAGTTATAATCGGCAATAATTTATACAAATAATGTTATTATTGGCTTTTTCAAAAATGTATCCGTTCGTATTATATGCAATATACATGTAAAATAGAAATTCTCTTCAACAATAATTTGTTAATATTTTATAGGTAATATAAACCCCATAATATATGGCTAAACTTAAGCAAATACATGGTAAGTTACACATGAACACCGGTTTTGAAATTATACATATTTGCATATGTAAATATACATACATAAACATCTATATATTTCTCCTCATGGTCTCGCAACATATTTTGCCAAAAGTTTTCCTTTTCGAAATATACTATTGTCGATGAGCTTTTATAAACAGGTACCCTGCCAGCAATTGGAAGTAAGTTTTATCTAATTTTATAAATGAGAATCTTTTTGGTGTCTAATTTTCTGTAAAAATGCGACATTTGTCTAATATACAACAACAATTACATTGTTATCCCATTTGCATCGTATTCAGTCAAAATTTAGATAAAAATACGATAGGCAAATAACAATAACAATTCTGTATCATTATGATGTCTATCTATTTTCCATCGTTTATTTGGATACAAATGAGATAGCAGCTTGCATTTATTTTTAGAACTGTTGTAATTTGAACAAATAAGACATTTGTATACAGATGATTACATGAGACGGTGGTGCAATGGTAGGCAGGCTCGCTTTGCAATCCGAATGTCCGGGGTTCGATTACCAGGTCAGGCGACATCACATTTTTCAAATGAAAAAATTAATATGAGCGACAAAAATTCTAAAAACATACTCGCATAAAATATAAAGTATAATGAATTATAAATAAAAAACCAAAAAGCCAAAAATAAATCAAACAAAGGATTAACGACCAAATGGGTCAACAATAATAACAACACATAAAATAAAAAAGGATTAAATCAAATCAAATAAAAAAGAAAAAATAATTTTTTTCTTTTTATTTATTATTATTTTTATCAATGTTTTAGCTTATATTAATGCTTTATAGCTTATACAAATTTTGTCATTAAAAAAAATGTCGACTGGCCTGGGAATCGAACCCGGGCATTCAGATTGCAAAGCAAGCATGCTTACCATTGCACCACCCATATTATCGTTTTAATAACTTTCTGCAGTGTCCAATGAGACACTCAAAAAAGTATCTAATGAGTGGAACAGTTCCTCCCGAGAGCATGATCTTATTGGATAAGAATGCGACTATCGCATTCGTTTGTGCAATCTAATTGAAGTGACTCATTGGACAAGAAACAGATAGCAAATGTTTGCAGGGTAGTAAATTGAATGTGTATACACCCTCCAAACATTTGGAAGTTAAATATATCTTCTCTCAGTAAATGTGTCTCTATAAAGTGTCTGCATTCAGTTAAAAATGCGACTGTTGTCGTTTTACAAGAACAAATATGTTGTTATCGCTTTTTTATCCGTATGTGGTCACAACTGCGTGACTTACAGGATTATAAAAAGCGACACTTTATGTTGTACAAAAACAAATGCTTCAAGTCTGGAGCATTGATGCTACTCTCTGTTATAGAGAGTATTGTTTTCAAAACAATAGTGGCAGCATTAGAAAAACAATTTGATTGACGTGATTTCTTCATTTCTTGTGAAGTTTTGTTAGCTATCGGTACAAACTTTATACAAAAAATTAAATGAAAATAAAGCGGTTTAGTTTATTTATTATTTATTTTCAACTTTTATAAAAAAGTAAATCAAACGTGTTATTATTCATTTGAACTCAATGTAATTGCGGTTATAAAAGGTGCATTGTTTCTTTTTGATACATTTTATAATAAAATGCACCTTTTATAACCGCAGTAACATTAAAATCAAATGAATAATGATAAGTTTGAATAAATAATAAAAAAACTAAATAGCCTTTTACAGATACTGTCGCTTCCGTCACTACTTAAAGTTTCGTAAGCGGTACCTGCATGAGTACCTAATGCACACTCAAAGTGCCCCGGTTCCGACACTCCAACTGAATCGCATAAGAAACATACAGCAGTGACGGAAGCGATAATAGAGTTTGAGCCGCATAAGTGGAACAGTTTCTTTAGTCATTTTTGTCTTTTCGGATACAAATGCGACTGTCGCAGTAGACACAACTATCGCCTTTCAGTGACTTTTGCGTCAATCAGGCGATAGAAAATGTTTGGAGGGCACATACACATACTTGTAGATATCTACATTGCATACCATCCCTGCCAACATTTGCTATCTGTTTATTGTCCAATGAGTCACTTCAATTAGATTGCACAAACGAATGCGATAGTCGCATTCTTATCCAAAAAGATAAAGCTCTCGGGAAGAACTGTTCCACTCATTAGATACTTTTTTGAGTGTCTAATTGGACACTTCAGAAAGTTATTAAAACGATAATATCGGTGGAGCAATGGTAAGCATGCTCGCTTTGCAATCTGAATGCCCGGGTTCGATTCCCAGGCCAGTCGACATTTTTTTAATGACAAATCTTTTTTTAACTATAAAACATTAATATAGCTAAAAACTTGATAAAAATAATAATAAATAAAAAAGAACAAAATTTTATTTTGATTTTCTTTTTAACTTAATTTAATTCCTTTTTATTTTATGTTTTGTTTTATTGTTGTTGTTGTGTCGTTAATCCTTTGTTTGGGTTATTTTTGACTTTTTGGTTTTTTATTATTTAATTTAATTCATTATATTTTTATAATTGTTTCAGGAATTGTCGCTTATATTAATTTTGTCATTTGAAAAATGTGATGTCGCCTGACCTGGTAATCGAACCCCGGACATTCCGATTGCAAAGCGAGCATGCTTACCATTGCACCACCTGCGTATATAACCATCTATGTACAAATGTCTTATTTGTTCAACTTACAACAATTCTAAAAACAAATGTAAGCTGTTTAATTTGTATCCAAATAAAGGATGGAAAATAGATATGTCTATCTAATTTCCATCCTTCATTGGGATATAAATGAGATAGCTTACATTTATTTTAGATACATATGTTATTGTTGTTATTTGTCTATCGTATTCTTTTCTAAATGGTGACTGGATACGATACAAATGGGATAACAATGCAATTGTTATTGTATATTAGACAAATGTCGCATTTTTACAGAAAATTAGACACCAAAAAGTTCCTCATTTATAAAATTAGATAAAACTCACTTCCAATTGCTGGCAGGGATAAGTCATGTCATCACATATGATTTTATGTTTGTGTATTTTTATTGTACATGCATGCATGCTTGGAGGGAAGACATCCACATACAATGAATGTGCAATTTATATAGCACACAGCTGTTTTTTGCAGTAGCATGGGAATTTTCCGTTTGGCTATTAGAGCGTATTATGTACCTCTGAACTATTCAGAGCCATACAACTAATATTTTATCAGTGACGTATACCTAGTTGCATCAGTCATAGAATTTCCGATAATTGTCAATTGATATGCAATCGCCGTTACGAAATATATATCCATTGAAATAAGCCCACAAACCGGAAAAAATAAACAACTATTGTTGAGGTATTTCTTATACGTTTTGAATATTCAGGCGTAAACATAACGTCACCACGTATACGTCCAATATATTCAACATTATTTTCCACGTTTATGTTCTTCCCTAACGTAAACCATGCATTGGAATTTGTTAGAGTATATTCAACGATAAACAGTTATCGTTAGAATGTAAATAACATTGGAATACATATTTCTACATTTGACTCGATGACTTGTAATAATGCTAGCAGCTACATACATACGTAAATATATACATATTTATGTATGTGTGTAATATTCTTGAATGTTGCTTTGAAAATGTTGTTTTCTACTAGATTATTTTCGAAAACATATCGTCGGTGTCATGCTTAAGTGTTCCATACGCCATTAGCTTGATTCGAGAAAAACTCAAGTTAATGTTTGAGGTCATACAGGATAAAAATGGTGCAATAATCCAATAATTCAAGAGCTCAGTTCTACTTAACTAAACTCATAGAATATATCTGTAGTTTATTTTAGTCAGATATCTGTGATAGTCTAGAAGTTATGGCAAATTTTTATAATTGCAAAAAGTTGCTGAATTGTTCCATGGAATCTTTTTTTCATGTTTTTGGGAGTTTGTGTCACATGGAACACATTTTGTCACACTTCAACCAAAACACTTTTTATTAATCGTGTTCCACCTCCCTTATATGAAGTGCTACGGTGGAGTTTAAAAATCATGACTTTAAATTAAACATTTATTTTTCTCATATAAATACAATAAGGATTATTATTATAAGTTTCCTTAACATTTATTTAAGGGATTTCCTCCACTTATCACTATTTTTTTGTGGTAAAAATTTCGATCGGAAAAAACGGATTGATATTTTGCATTTCTAGGGTAACATAAAACATTTAAACGCGATTTTTGTAGTCGGTTAGCTTAAAGCCGAATGGACGTTTTTGCGTATATTTTTGTGGATTTACATCAAAGTTTTGTCTTTAAACTAGGGATTTTTTGTTTAAACGATTAATACATTTTCGTTTTCATATAACAATACAATATTTTCATATAACAATACAATATTTTGTCTTTAAACTAGGGATTTTTTGTTTAAACGATTAATAAATTTTCGTTTTCATATAACAATACAATATTCAAAAATATTTGGATTTAGAAACTAGTATTCTTCAGTTTTTAAACCAAGTCCTTTAAAACAATTTGTTCCATACGCCACACTTTTCCGTAACTTGGCAAAAATGGGCAATTTTTTCTTCCAAACGTCATCATTTTTGGTGCGGAACAATTCGTTTTTGTCCCTTTTTGTTCCATACGCCAAACGACATGGATATAGAACTAAAAAGTTCAAAGTTGTTTTGTACCATACGCCAGGCTTTATGGATATGGAACACAACGACAAGATTTTTTGGGTCACAAAGCGGATATGAAACATACTGTCATCTGAATATCTCAGAAACTATAAGAGATAGAGAAAAAACCGACTTAACCGTCCAAACTTAGATTAATTTCGAAGATGACCTTTATCGGGCCAGTCCTTCCGGTAAATTTGGTCTTCGTAATATTTTATCAAAAGTAGTTTAAACATCAAAAATTTTCGGAAAATTTTGCGCACGATAAATCTTGAACGGAGTGACCGATGTAATCCATACTTTGCACATCCTAGTATATCTACCAGATATAGATCAGGTTCAAATATGGACTATATTTGTCTACTCCTTCTGGCACCTCTCGCACAAAATTTCTGATAAGTTCACTTGAAGACCTGCTCTCGAATCACTTTGATTTTTGTTGAAGCGATTTGCATTCGCTACCTCCATTACGACGGTAAAAGTTTTTTCAGGGGCAAGTCCATATTTCTTGGGCAAACCGCCCGAAAGGTGTATAAAACCCCTATGTCACAATATGTGGCGGTCGGAGAGCACGATAACTCTCCAAATGTTCAACCGATTTGGTCCAACATTTGGTCTTCGTCATATTATATCCAAACTTACTATCATGGGCAATACCGGCCCACAACATTCGGCACTTCTTCCCAATATTTAAAAAATTTCGCTAAAATGCTAGGACGATATCACTTGAATGAGGCAACCAATTTGGTTCAAACTTTGGATCTCCTAATATTTTATCAAAATTTAGTTTAACTTCTAAAATGGCCCATATCGGTCCTCCCTAAGGGTACCTGCCCTACGAAAGTTCAACATTTGTTTCTTAGTGCAGTTAATTCCTAATCCACAATTTTGTCGGCAAGTTCAAATGTACAAAAAGGGCCACAAAATTCTAAAGAGAACTTAAATACATTCGATCTGACCGTAGGTGAAAGTTTCACTTTACTTTACTGACACTTTTTTACTTGTTTTCTTGTCTTTTTCTTTTGTTCCTCTAAAGTTTTTTTCTTCACAAAAAATTGTTTCGACAAACATTTTTTACTTTGCAAATTTGGTTTGGAAGTTTCGTTTCAATAAATTTTTTGATGTTATTTGTATAAAATTCCCATTTGCACTTTTCAAATAATTTCGATATAAATTCTGCGTGTAATATAAATAAAAAAGGCCTGGGTACATAAGCTGCCTCGCCTGCTTGCCTTGCTTGCGTCTGATAAAAGATTTAAAATTGCATTTTATGCATATGAACTTGCAGAACTATTTAACTTTTCAATTGTACCATTTGAACTTCAATATCTTCATAAGCTACAACAAACGTTGCTGAGATAACTAAAATCAATAAAATCATTATTGTGGAAATGATAGAAAAATTAAAAAATATCTGCGTACTTAAATATGAACAAGTAAAAAAGTATCAGTCGGCTTTGCCGACATAGATATACCCTCAGCCTTTGTGGATTGAAATACTTTTTTCCCCAAAAAAAAATTAGTTATTTAGAGGGGTTTTCAAAATGTTGGCCGCATGCGCCGACAAAAGTATGGATATGGATTAAAGCTCAAAATTTGCGGGGATATCGATAGATAGGACTTTTTTCACACCAGCCTGCGAAAAACATAATATAGCTATATTCGGTAATATATTCTGTTCGAGTCCTCCAGCCACTACATATGGTGCCATAGGGGTTTTTTACAATTTTCGGGATGTTTTCTCAGGACGTATGGACTTGCCCCTGAAAAACCTTTTACTGCCGTAATTGAGGCAGCGAAAGCAAGTTCCTTCAACAAAAATCAAAGTGAATCGAGAGCAGGTCTTAAAGTGAATTTATCCAAAAATTTGTGTGGGAGGTATCCGAAGGAGTGGACAAATATAGTCCATATTCAAACCTGATCTATAGCTGGTACATATTTAAGGATGTGTAAAGTATGGACCAAATCGGTCACTCCCATCAAGAGTTATCGTGTGCACTATTTTTCCGAAAATTTTTGAACTTTTGTGGGGGAGGTACCTGAAGGAGTCGACCGATATGACTTATCTTCGAACTTAAACTAAGTTTTCACAAAATATTACAAAGACCAAATTGTCGAACGAATCGGCAGATCCGCTCGAGAGTTATCTACACACGGTGTCATAGTGCTTTTTTGTACCTTTCAGGCTCTTTTCTCAGGAAGTGTGGACTTGCCCCTGATGAAGCTTATACCGTTATAAGTTACTACAACAAAAATCAAAGCGATTCGTGAACAGGTCCTAAACTGAACTTCTCTGAAATTTTGTGTGGGAGGTACCCGAAGGAATGGACCGATTGAGTCCATATTGGAACCTCATCTAAGTCTGGTAAAAATTTCACGATGCGCAAAGTATGTAGCAAATCCGTTACTCCCTTCAATAGTTATCGTGTGCACAAATTTTCCGAACATTTTCGATCTTTTGTGGGGAGGTACTGGAAGGAGTGGACCGATATAACCCATCTTCGAACTTAAACTAAGTTTGGACAAAATATTACGAAAGCCAAATTTTGGACCAAATCGGTTGATCCGTTCGAGAGTTATCGTGCGCTGCAGCCAGACAGACCGACGAACGGACATTGCTCAATCGACTATAAATTGTCTGAAACACATTTCGTCCAAACATACTTGGGGTCTAAAACCATTATATCGATGAGGCACATTTTGCCCATATGAAAGTGTATACACCCTCGTTAGCATAAATGCCGAGGGTATAAAAATTAATATATCAATAAAATTATGTATTATTGTTAATAATGCATAATTTATAATTGTACAGACAGACTTACGTACATACTTACATCGGTTATGTAGGGTACTTATGGCACTAATGGCATTTTTTTAATTACTACAATCCATATTTTCTCATCGTTTTCAAACTAAAATGAATAGCTACAAGAGGGCTAGTAAGATACGCATTTCTCAAGCTACACATATTTACTTTGGAGCGTATACGTGTCAACCACAATCATACGTCCTCCTGGTGTCATTGACCTAAAGTTGAAATGTGTATATATTGTTCATTCATTTATACAAAAATATATTTTAAAAATATTTGTAACCTTCTGGTCCTTTATACATAAGTTTATTTTTCGGTCTTCTATGATAAAGCCTACTTGTCTATTATGAGATATCTTTATGGTCGTTTCAGGCTTTCAATAAGAAGATCTTCAGAACGTCCGTAAAAACACGTTCATTTCGTCTGTTAGCAAACCTTCTGCATTTCTACAAAGCACCTTTGTGATCTTTTAAGGAATGACCTAAGGGTCTGCTATGAAAAGACATACTGGCATCCAAGAAATTATTTATTTGGCGGTTGGGGTAAATACATCTTAAAAAGGGCCTTACAGTGTATACATCATGTCAGTAGTTATCGCCACCTGGTACAAAGTTATGAAAATTTTTATCAATTTGATTAGTTCTGCTTGGAAAAGGAAACTTAAAGAAAAAAACAAAATCAGAAAAACAATCTACGACCGAAATGTAAATACCCAAAAAGGTCTCGTCCGTTTAAGATTTTTACATAATTAAATTTATTTCATTTTTTTCTATTTGAAAAAGAAGACTCTCAAAATAAACCTCCAAAGTCTCACAAAACAATCAACGACCGAATTCTGTTAAATGTAAATGCTCCAAGTAGTTGCATCCATTTAAGTTTTTGTACATCCATAACCAGACATGATTTGCAGAGACAATGAGATGACATGAAAAAACCAACTGCTTTTGCATTTTCTTTCAATCCCAACAAAATTCAGGACAAGAAAGGCATGGATCTGTGGCACCATGACACTGTTCTCTGTTGTTTAAACAAAGCCTTTGGCATTGTTTCATTTTTCTTGTTTTATTTGGAGTTTGAAGTTTTATTTTCGTTGGTCTACCAACCACAAGCAACCCTGGTATCAGCTACAATATCATTATCTTCTTTTTTCATTCAAATGTTGATATAGCAGAACATGTTTTTATGTGTCTTTTATAGATAATTCAAAACATACGAAACTAGCACCCAGCCAGCGAGCATCTGTTCGAAAGAAACCATACAAAAAATTTGGATTTAATTTTTTCCATAGATTTTTTTTCTTGGAATAACCCAAGCAGCAGCAAACCAGGCAGATATCCTGCTTGGCTGCTCGAAGCTAACACCTAGCCAGCCAGCACATGTTCGAAAAAAAACCATAAACAAATATTTGAAGTTAAATTTTCCATAGAATATTTTCTTGGAATAACCCAAGCTTCGGTGCCTCGAAGCTAACCTAAACAAAATTATGTGTATTCAATGGTTAAGGGCTTAGTTTGGTCTCGTTTTCGTTTTGTCGGGTAGCCAAGATTTTGTGTAGAATTAGTTTCGAAGCATTTATAATGTTTTCAAAAATTTGTAGCCTTAAAAGTGTAAATAAACAAGTAAAGAAGTATCAGTCGGCTTCGCCGACAGAGATATACCCTCAGCCTGTGCAAATTGAAACACTTTTTTCACAAAAAACTTATGTATTTAGGGGTCGTATGAACCGACAAAAATGTTGATTAGGATTAAAGTTCAAAAATTTTACGGAAAAGGTACTTAAAGGAATGGACCGACATAGACCTTGGGGGTGCCATAGGGGGTTTTTACACCCATCGGGCTGTTTTCTCAAGAAGTATGGACTTGCCCCTGAAACAACTTTTACCATCGTAATTAAGGCAGGGAATGTAAGTTGCTTCAACACAAATCAAAGTGATTAAATAGCAGGTCTTAAAGTGAACTTATCCAAAATTTTTTGTGGGAGGTACGGGATGGAGTGGACAAATATAGTCCATGTTCGAACCTGATCTATATCTGGTAGATATTATGAGAATGTGGACCAAATCGGTCACTCCCATCAAGAATTATCGTGCGCACAATTTTTCCGAATATTTTCGAACTTTTGTGGAGTAGGTACCTGAAGGAGTGGACCGATATGGCTTATCTACAAACTTAAAGTAAGTTTGGAAACAATATTACGAAGACCAAATTTTGGCCGGAATCGGCATTTCCGTTTGACAATTATCTGGCGCTTCCACCCATAAACATGGTGTCATAGGGTTTGTTTTTCAACTTTCATGGTATTTTTTCAGGAAGTATGGACTTGCCCCTGAGGAAACGTGTACCTTCGTATAGGGGACAGTGAATACAAGATGTTACAACAAAAACCAAGGCGATTCGAGAGCATGTCCTAAACTGAAGTTTTCCGAAATTTTGTGTGGGAGGTACTTGAAGGAGTTTACCGATTGAGTCCATATTGGAACCTGATCTAAGTCTGGTAGAAATTTCATAATGTGCAAAGTATGGACCAAATCGGTTACTCCCTTCAAGAGTTATCGTACGCACAAATTTTCCGAACATTTTCGAAATTTTGTGGGGGAGGTACCGGAAGGAGTGGACCGATATAATCCATCTTTGGACTTGAACTAAATGTGGACAAAATATTACGAAAGTCAAATTTTGGACCGAATCGGCAGATCCGTTCGAGAGTTATGTTGCGCTCCAACCACTACACACGGTGTCATAGGGTTTTTTGTAACTTTCAGATTTTTTTCTCAGGAAGTATGAACTTGCCCCTAATAAAACTTACAGCGTCGTATAGAGGACAGCGAATACAACTTGCGTAAGCAAAAATCAAAGCGATTCGAGACCAGGTCCTAAACTGAACTTTTCCGAAATTTTGTGGGGGAGGTACCCGAAGGAGTGGACCGATTGAGTCCATATTGGAACCTCGTATAAGTGTGGTAGAAATTACACGATGCGCAAAGTATAGACCAAATCGGTTATTCCCTACAAGAGTAATCGTGCGCACAAATTTTGCGATAATTTTTGAACATACCTGAAGGTGTGGACCTATATGGCCCATCTTCGAACTTAAATCGAATCTGGACAAAATATTTCGATACCCAAAATTTGAACCGAATCGATTGATCCGTTCGAGAGTTATCGTGCGCAGCAGCCTGCCAGACAGGCAGACGGACGGACATTGCTAGATCAACTCAAAATTGTCTGAAACGGATATCGTACAAACATACTTGTAGCTAAATTAAAAGTAGTCATTTGAAGATAATGATTGAAAAGTATTTCTTGCATAAAAGAAATATTTTGTTTTTAGACATTAGGGCGTATACGTTGTGACAGCACGTATGCGCTTTGATAAATCATGTAATTAAATTCTTATGATTCTATTGGAAATTTCAGAAAGACGTACTTTTTATACTCAACAAGAACACCAACTGGCCTCCTATGAAAAGACCAACTTGACTTCTATGAGAAGACCAACTGGTCCTCTATGCGAAAACTCCTGTGATTCTATGAGAAGATCAACTGACCTTCTATGAGTAGATCAACTGGCCTTCTATGGGAGGACAAACTGGCCTTCAATGCTAAAACTTGGAGAAGACCAAGCGACCTTCTATCGAAATAACAGCTGTCCTTCTATGAGAAGACCAACTAGCCTTCTTTGAGAAGACCTATGGGAAGACCACAACTAAAGTTGCCTTCCTTGGAAAGACCAACAGGCCTTCCCTGAGAAGCCTCACTCGGCTTTTATGATAAGACCAATTTGCTTTCTATGAGAAGACATTCTGAATTTCTATAAGGAGACCAGCTGGCATTCAGTAAAAAGTCTAATGGGCTATGAAAAGACCAACTAGACTTCTATTAGAAGCCTTCGGGCACGAATTGGGCAACTATAGAAAGATATGTCAGCCATGTTTAAAAACATTTATAACCAATAATGCTATCGTACAAAATGGCGTACAAATGCTGACATTACTTATACGGCTTCTATGAGAAAAACAGCTGAAAATTTATTAATGGCCAACTAACTTCTATGATAAGATCAACATTCATAGAACCACTTGTCATTCTAGGAGAAGAAGAGCTGACCTTCTATAAGAAGACCAAGTGGACTTCATTAAGAAGTCCACATGGTCTCTTTTGAGAGAACAATTTGGCCGTCTGTAAAAAACGAACTAGCATTCCTATAAGAAAGCCAACAGGCCATCTATGAGAAGAAAAACTGTTTTTTCTATTAGCAGACAAACTACCCTTTTTTAGGAAGATCAACTGGCCTTCAAGGGAAGAACTACTAATCATACTGAAACTTATTGACCTGCCTCTGTTTTCTCATAATTATGCTAATTCAAAACCCTTCTAGTACTTTCTTTAAAAAATTAAAAAAATTCTAAGCAACAATAACAACAATTTAATTCCCAACAAACCCGCCCAAGGCAAATATAATCAAATAGGGGCGAAACAAAAACTTGTTTAACAAAAAGTATAAAAATAAACAATCAACCACAATATAGCCACAGAGCAAAAACAGAAACTTCTCTTAGAGCAAACTCATCAACAGGCATCCTCAACAGAATAGTCATAATATTTTTGAGATGTTTCTTGGGCGGGCGGTTGTGCAAGCTCTTGTTAAATAAAAGGAAGTGTTAATTTTTTTCTTTTAAATTAAGATAAACTAACTTTGAAAGTTTGGTATTTGGACATGAATTGCCTTTGGTTAAATTTGATAAGTGTCTTGAATTTTACATGTAACAACAATATGGTGGCCATGATTCAGCATGTCAAGAAAAATAGGTTAAAGGCATATTTGTCGCCTGGAAACATAAACAGGTTTCGGTCAACAAAAGTTTTATTTTCTTTTCTTTGGAATAATAAATAGAAAGATGAATTGTTTGTAGGAATTAATAAAATTAAAAATTTGAAAAAAACGGAATTTCGAAAATAGTGTACATTGGGGCGTATACATGGCGACAGCAGTCATACGGCACATCCAACAATGGAAATTTATGTTTGTTTCCTTTATTTAAATTTAAAACGAAATATTTTAAGACCTTTAAATATGCACAAATTTACAACCTAAAAATTCACATTATTTCCCAATTCTTCTAGTCAGGCTCACATTACGATACTTTATGCCATAATTGCAACAAATAATGGTTGAAATCACAATCTCGTTGTTGGTTGTTGCGCTTTATCACACATCGAAATGTATGTAAGGAAATAATCCCAAACATTAATCAAAGGCCAATAAAAATACAATAAAAGCTCTCATTCATACATGAATTCATATGCAATCAATATAATCTCTAGAACTCGTGCAATACCATAACGATTCAACCAATATCGACTGTTAGCGACATTTGTCATTTGATAAATCGTCATTTGAATTGTTGAGTCGAATTAAAATTGCAATAGGAGAAACACGGAACGCCGATCCTTCATAAATCATATGCGCCAGCCGAGGCTGGGAAAAAACTGGAATTTGCCCAACATTCGAATTGGCTCTTATAATACTGCGCAATTTTATGAGAAAATTTATGCAAATCCTAAACGAAGCGAAATGTGAAACAAAACGTTGGACATAAACGCACATCATATTAAAAAGAGATTTCTGTTATGGCTTTCGCTTCGGAATGTTGCAATGTGGAAAGGGTTATTGCCTGGGAATATAGAAGAAAAATAATACAATTTGGATAAGGATATATGCTATGAGGAACATATATGGACAATTTATATACTCTTGATTAATCTAGTTTGCGCATGTGGGGCGTGTGGTGTATACATTCTGACAACACTCGTACTACACTGGACTATTTTGAAGGAACATTTTCAGATTTTCCTATCAAAAATACAAAATTGTAATCATGAATGAAACAATCACATTTGACCAGATGGCGTATAAGGGCTGACATAACTTTTAATGTATTTTGCTTTTACTTTTTTACTTTTAATGGTCTTTAATGAGAACGTTGTGTTGTGTGCAACGTAACATCCAACATGTTTTGAGAAGGGAACGACTTCTGGTCTAGAGGAAGATCTTCAAAGTAGTCTTTGGAAATAACTAGAGACCTTTTACTTCATTTTGAATCTTAGTAATCCTTTTTGGAGAGAATATACATTTTGCTTGTCTTGAAAAGAAATCTTGTCTTCTTTAATTATATTCAAACAAGTAAGCAAAGGCTATAGTCGGGACGGGGCCGACCCTGTGATACCCTACACCACTACCCCTGTGCATAAGCTTTTCACTGGTAAACATTTCTTTTAAGGAATATACCCCTACTAGAAGCCGATATATTCACAAAGAATAAAACTTTGAATTTGTCTCCAAATGAGTTTTTCCCCATTCCGACCCCTAAATATTATCCGACTATCACCAAAATCAATAGGCTTCTTCCTCTATGGGGCCCACATCTACCCCCAAAAATTTCGTCACTATCCGATCAAAATTCCAACTTGTAGCGTGATTACAAAAAATGGAAAAATTGGGTATATTACTGAGATTTGCAATATCTCGGTTTGCTCACTTACGCCAACATACTTTGCATCAATATAAACGAGATCTTTTCTTCTTTTCTTTCTCCACATAAGCTTTTCGCTTATTCCGACTCCTGGATATTATCCGACCATCACCAAACTAAATAGGCTTCTTCTTCTGTGGGACCCGCATCAACTCACAAAAAATTCGTAACGATCCGATCAAAATTGCGACCTGTAGCGTGATTACAAATAAATCGGAAAATGGAATGCAATACCGACTATTTTCTACTTCTACTTTCCTTGCCAGGTTTTGCTTTTGATATACCTCTTAAAGAAACAGAGATATTGGCTTTGAAATAAAACGTAGACCTTTTCTCCAAATAAGTTTTTGCCCATTCCGACCCCTGAACATTATCCGACCATCATTAAAATCAGTAGGCTTCTTCCTCTGTGGGACCCCCATTAACCCCCAAAATTTCGTGACGATCCGATCAAAATTGCGACCTGTAGCGTGATTACAAAAAAAAATCTAGTTTGCATCATTGTAAAGACGGGATCTTCTACTTTCATAGTCAGGCTTTTATTTTGGAAAGTTTTCAACCAAAGCTGTGATATTCGTCTAAATAATTAAAATCGCAAAAATGAAAATTGGGGTTTTATTTGTTACTATTGCGATATCTTCGTTGTTTGATCGCCTACGAGCACCTACTTTACATCATTAGAAAGGTGATATTTTCAGAAGCTGAGATATTCGCTTTGGAAAAAAAACCTTGTCTTTTTATCCACCTAAGTTTTTTGCCCTTTCCGACCCCTAAATATTATCCGACCATCACCAAAATCAATAGGCTTCTTCCCCTCCGGGACCTCCATCAACACCCAAAATTTCGTGACGATCCGATCAAAATTGCGACTTGTAGGGTGATTACAAGGTTTAGATGGACAGACGGGGGAGTGACGGACGGACACACATAGCCAGATCGACTCAGCTCGTCGAGACATTAATTTTGGTATATATAAGTATGGGCATACGACCATTATTTCGATGCGTTACAAACTTTTTGGCCAAAACCAACTTATAATGCCCTCCCCACATAGTGGTGTAGGGTATAAAAATTTAGTTTTTTTCTCAACCATTTTCCAGAAAAGACAAATAATGATAAGAAAATTGAAGTAAGCTAAGCAACTATATTGAACATAGTGACGGATAAGTGCCAACGTTACCTATACCTCTCATGGCCCTTGATGAAAGTTAATTTGAGCTACTATGCGAATATTATCATATTTTGTTTAAACAGACCTTAGAGCACCCGAGAACAGATTTATGCCGCCCTTGAGGAAAGCCGCCTAGAGCATGTCCTCGACATGTTCTCGAGAAGATATTTTGGTCTGGTCATCTGGTCTTCCAGGATAAGGACTAATGACCAAATCGCGTTCTATCAGAAGAGCTTCTGGTCCACTAGTGCTTTTATCAGAACACCACTGGACTTCTATGTTTTCTGTCAGGAGACCTTTTAAACTTTTATAAGTCGACCTCTAGGTTTTCTATGATAGGATATCGTGTTTTTCTAGGAGAACATATTGTGGCATTCCAAGAGAGAACCTGGTTTTCTTCTATTAGTCGATCTTCTCTGGAAAGACCTCGTGATCTATGAGAATAAATTCAATTATTCATCAGGTCTTTTATGAGAAAAAGTCCAGGTCTTTTACGAGAAGGGTTATCTTTGTATTTATTTTGGGTGTCGTATACGTTGCGACAATACTTATACGATAAGGGGTACCTTGGTAAGAAATTTTTGCTACGGGTACAGTCCTTCTTTTCATAAAGATAGCGTATACATTTTCCCATAATAATGAATCTACACGTCCTATCAGGTCTTTTATGAGAAAACTTCCAGGTCTTTTATGAGAAGACCTCCAGGTTTCCTACGAGAATACCTCTTGGCCTTCCAAGACTAGATCTCCTAGTCTTCTGTGGGAGGACCACCAAGCCATCTTTGAGAAAATCTCCAGGACTTCTGTGAGAAGAATTTAAGGTATATTATGAGAAGACCTCCAAGTCTTGTATGAGAAGACTTAAAGGTTTTATATGAGAAGACCCCTAGTTTTTTAGAAAACTTCCTGGTCTTTTTTGAAAAAAAAAAAATTAGCTCAAAGACATCCAAGTCTTCTATGAGAAAACCTCCCGCTCTTATATGAGAAGACCAAGTCTTCTAGGAGAAGACCTCAAGGTCTTCTATGAGAGGTCCTCAAGGTCTTCTATAAAAGGACCTCTAGATCTTCTATGAAAAGACCTCCAGGTCTTCTATGAGCAGACATTCAGGTACTCTATGAAAATGTTTTCTGGTCCTCTATGAGACGACTTTCTATGAGAAGATCTTCAGGACTTCTATGAGAAGACCTACAGGACTTTTATAGGAAGACCTCCACTTATTATATGAGAAGACTTCAAGAAGAAGAAGACTTCGATAAGAAGAACTTCATGTTCTCTAGAAGAAGACTGCAATGTCTTCGATAATAAGACCTCCAGGTCTTGTGTGATAAGCCCTTCAGTTATTCTATCGGAAGACTTCAAAGTCTTCTACGAGAAGTCCTCCTGATCTTATATGTGCAAGTTTCTGCTATCCCATGAGGAGACATCATCGTCTGCGTTGGGAAGACCTTCGGATCTTCTATGAGAAAACCTCCTGGGCTTCTATGAAAAAACCTCCTGCTCTTCTATGATAATACCTTCTGATCTATGAGAATACCTTCTGGTCTTCAGTGAAAAAATTTCTGTACCCTATGAGAAGACCTTCTGCTACCCTATGAGAAGACCTTCTGATTTTTAATGAGAAGACCTGTCCTGTCTTCTGTGAGAAAACCTCCTGATCTTCTAGGAGAAAACCTCTTCGTCTTCTATGAGAAGCAGAGCTACGATTTTCTCGGCAAGCTGAGGGGGTCAAGTTTAGGAGGGGCAAGTTGAGGTGGGGGCAAGTTTCTCGATTTTACTCTTCGAGTAAACTAGTACTCTATTTCGAACATTTTCAGTACCACTCGTTTTTTCTTGCAAAACTCGTACTCTTCAAGTACTCGTACCCGAGTATACTCGTTTTATTTTTTCTACTCTTGCGAGTACTCCCACTCGCGAGTAGAATTCGAGCGAGTATTTCGGAGCTCTGATGAGAAGTCGTTCTGGTCTTCTGTGAGAAGACCTCTTCGTTTTCAATGAGAAGAATACCTGGTCCTCTGCGAGACGAACTGAGCATATCTGGTGGTTTTCTATGAGAATACCTCCTAGGCTTGTGTGAGAGGACCTACTAGACTTGTATGAGAACACTTCTTAGTCTTCTAAGAGAAAACCCCTAGGTCTGCTATGAGAACACCTCTTCGTCTTCTATGAGAAGACCTAAAGGAGTTGAGAAGACATCACGGTATTCTATGAAATGATCTCCAGGTCTTTTATGAGAAAATCTCCATGTCTTTTATGATAAGTCCTCCAAGTCTTGTTTGAGAAGACCTTCAGTACTTTTATGAGAAGACCTCCAGGTCGTCTCTGAAAAGCCAAGTCTTCTATAAAAATAACTTCACGTCTTCTATGAGAAGAACTTGACTTCTTTTAAGGGAAGACCTTGTGTTATTCTATGAAAAGACCTCATGATGTTTCTGGTCTTCGATGGTAAGACCTCATGATCTTCTAGAGCAAACGTTTGGACGAATTCTTCTTTGAAAAAAGAAGAGAAGATGTTTTGCTCTTCTAGAGCGGTAGAACTGGTCTTCACTGAGGTGATCTCTCAGATTTTCTTATGGCTTACATGGTAGTTGTTGGTTGTCTTCTGTGAAAGGTCTCATATTATGAGATGATATTCAGGTCATTTGAAGAAATCTTTTTGTCATTATTGTAGTGGTCTGCTAGACATCTTTTAGACGCACTTTTTGGCCTTCGGGTTATTTTATCAGCAGACCTATTATTCCTTACCTATGAGACCGCTGGTAATTAAGGGCAAGACCTGGTGGTTTTCTTCTATGAAGAGTATTTCTTGAGGAATTTTTCATCTTTTGTTATAGATTTCCTGTAAGAAATACTTAAGGTGTTCCAGTTGAAGAACGTCTGGTAATTTACCACAAAATTTTCTGGATATTTGGAAGTTATCTATTTGCAGGCCTTTCGTTCTGTATTAGAATGCATCCAGGTATGTTGTAAAATTACCATATTTCCATCTATAAAAACATGTCCTGGTCTTATATGAACAGAAGTTTGGGTATTTAATTTGATCTTATGAGAATGCGGTGTTAAAGGGATTATTTTAGAGTTTTATATGAGATTTTATTTTGGTCTTTATTATTAGACAATTTTGCCTTCCGTTCGATGACCATAATTACATATTTTTATTAAAAATATATTTTTATAACCCTTTGCCACGATTTGCTCTAACAGATTTATTGTGATGTTTATTTTCTGAATATCGTTGGTATATTATTTTCTGTTTGTGTGTTTTGTTATGTTTGTTTGTTTTCTCTACTATTTTTATTTACAGATTCATGGTAGAGATGATACAATTTAACAGACCATAAATATATTTATTTATATTTTTTTCTCTACAAATGATATACCCAACGTTTTTGCCTCGGACACAGCTACACATTGGAAAATTTATGCAATTGTTTTTGTGTTTGCTTTGACGGCAGGCAGAACATGCAAAAGTGATTTCATGTGTTTTCAACAAATTTACCTAAAACATTTGCAAAAAATTAAAGTTAAATATATGTGGGAAATATTTTTAATACGCAATACTACGACAGACCAATGTGAATTGTAGTTTTCTAGATTTCACTGCAAATAACAAATAAATAATTTATTTGTTTCGTTTTCTTTTTTTATTTGTTTTGTATTATTATTTGTGTGTCGGTGTGTCAACTGGTTCAGGTTTAATCAAAAAATGGTTTATATAGATCAAGCTCAGAGTAAAGAATATAACAATAAATAAATACATAAATAAATAAATGTGTTTGTAGACTGTCACATACAAACAAAATTAAATTTAATGCATTTGTGTGTTACTGTTGAAAATTTGTGTCCATAGTTTTTTGCTTTTCGTTGTCAAACACACAAGTCTCTATTTGTTTTTTATGAGAAAAGTTGTCCATAAATCTTCCATTTTAAATCACAATATCTGTGTTTTAACGAGCAATGTACAAGCCACAGTGGAATATATCAATTAGTTAAATATTCTATTTGAAAAAGTATCAAAGATTAGAGTTTAAGGGTTATCTTTGTATGTATTTTGGGTGCCGTATACGTTGCGACAAAACTTATACGATAAGGGGCACCATGGTAAAAAATTCTTGCTACGGGTTTAGTCGTTCTTGTCAAAAAGGTAGCGAATAAATTTCCCATAATAATGAACCTACACGTCCTATTAAGAGTCCTTGAGATACTCTTTAATGAAGTAGAAGACCTTTGAGAAAGTTCTCCATCGATTAAAAGATATCTGCAGCAGTTAGCCGTTGAATTACATTAGAGTAGATGGAGCGTATATCTGGTAGAGATCTTCTTTTGCCGAAAGACACTCAATCTGAAGATGGTTTTATAGTAAAAAAATAATTTTTTGTATGCCTTTCCATGTAGAAAAGACTTCTAAACATACCCCATTTCAGAGAAGAAATCTGAAGAGACTGTAATCGTTAATGAATGTTTTAAGAACGATATTGTAGCCAATACCCATAATAATGAGCCTATGAAGTTCTTAAAGGCGTATACATTTTTAAAACACCTTAACGTAAACATAAACACGGAAATTGTGAGAATAATAGGTAGCGATACACTCAATGCATTGTCCCAATTTGAACTTCAATATCTCAATAACGGTAAGACCTACGAAATCTTGTAGAGAATTTTTTTTAGTCCCATCTCGGTACGACTTGCGGTTTCCAAGCAGACTCGTGAAAACCAAAAAACCCCTAAAAATGCCAACTTCAATCACGATTTATTTGAAAAGTGCTACGGCGTTTTTTTTTTTTTGTTTTTTAATTTTTTTTCATCTATGAACATTGAAGTTTCAGAATCCGCAAAAACTTCCCCGGTGCAATTACCTTCCATTTCAACTTGCTTCAAGAGCACCGTGTTAAATGATCACCTCCGTATCTAAGCAGCGAGTGCCACAAACATGAAGCAAACGAAAAAACCCCGAACATATGTAAAATATTCTTCTAAGTGTTGTTACATTTTATGTTTACATTTCCTTTTACATCACATGTGTGTGTAAGTTAAACGTATGGAATTTTGAACATGAATTTCTTAACAAATAGTTTTTCAATGACCAACAGAACGTGGATTTAAAAAAATGTTTTCAATGTCCAACTGGACGGGGATTTTTTTAAATATTTTTATATGGCCACTAGGTCGTGGATTTTCTGAAAATATTTTTTCAATGACCGACAGAACGTGAACTTTTTTCGTAATTTTAAATGACCGACAAGAAGTGGTTTTTTTAATACTTTTCAATAAAAAAACATGACGTGGATTAAAAAAAAACAAGTAAAAAAGTATCAGTCGACTTTGCTGACAGAGATATCCCTCAGCCTGTGTGGATTGAAATACACTTTTTCCCAAAAAAAACTTATGTATTTAGGGGATTTTCAAAATGTTGGGCGTAAACCGACAAAAATATGGATAGGATTAAATTTTGGGCGTATAAACCGACAAAAATATGGATAGGATTAAAGCTCAACAATTTGCGGTTATATCGATAGATAGGTTTTTTATCTACTAGCCTACGAAAAACATAATATTGCTGTAAACAGAGTCACTAGGAAAACCTTCGGTAAAAATGTCCAAAGAATCCTCGATCAGACCCTTAACCACAAAAAAATGTTGAAATGGGCCCAAATATTTTCGAACTTTTGTGGGGTAGGTACCGGAAGGAGTGGACCTATAAGCACCACCTTCGAATTTCATCTAATATTCAAAGAAATATTAGGATATCCAAAGTATGGACAACCGCAGTATTCGGTTCGAGCTCTCCAGCCACTACATATGGTGCCATAGGGGGTATTTACAACTTTCGGGCTGTTTTCCCAAGAAGTATGGACTTGCCCCTGAAAAACGCTTTTACTGTCGTATTTGAGGCAGCAAATTCAAGTTGCTTCAACAAAAATTAAAGTGATTCGAGAGCAGCTCTCAAAGCGAACTTATCTGAAATTTTGTGTGATAGGTACCCGAAGGAGTGGACAAATATAGTCCATATTCGAACCTGATCTATAACTGGTAGATATATTAGGATTTGTAAAGAGTGGACCAAATCGGTCACTCCCCTCAAGAGTTATCGTGCACACAATTTTTCCGAACGTTTTTGAACTTTTGTGGGAGAGGTACCTGAAGGAGTGGACCGATATGGGTTATCTTCGAACTTAAACTAAGTTTGCACAAAATATTACGCATGCCACATTTTGGACCGAATCGGCAGATCTGTTCGAGAGTTATCTTGCTCTCCAACCACTACACACGGTGTCATAGAGGTTTTTTGTAACTTTCAGGCTATTTTCTCAAGAAGTATGGACTTGCCCCTGATGAAACTTATACCGTGGTATGGGGGAAAGTGAACAGAAGTTGCTACAACAAAAATCAAAGCGATTCGAAAGCAGGTCCTAAACTAAACTTTTGCGAAAAGAGTGGACCAATTAAGTCAGTATTGGAACATCATCTAAGTCTGGTAGAAATTTCACGATGTGCAAAGTATGGACCAAATTAATTAATGGTTAATTCATTCAAGAGTTATCGTGCGCACACATTTTCCGAACATTTCCGAACTTTTGTTGGGGAGGTACCGGAAGGAGTGGTCCGATATAACCCATATTCGAACTTAACTAAGTTTGGAAAAAATATTACGAAAGCCAAATTTTGGACCGAATCGGTTGATCAGTTCGTGCGCTCCAGCCAGCCAGACAGACGAACGGACATTGCTAAATCCACTCCAAATTGTCTGAAACACATTTCGTCCAAACATACTTGGGGTCTAAAACCATTATTTCGATGAGGCACATTTTGCCCGCATGAAAGTGTATATAAAATCGTTAGCATAAATGCAGAGGGTATAAGAATCATATTTTTTCGAAGATCAGCAGTACGTAGATTTTTTAAAAAATATTTTTTCATGGACCAACTTGTATTTTATTAAAAAATATTTTTCAGTTAAAAACAGAATGAGGATTTCATAAAATATTTTTTTTTTTCAATAACCAATAGTATGATGATTTTTTTAAAGAAATAGTTTTTCAATTACCGACAAGATGAGAATTTTAAAAAAAAAAAAAATATTTTGCCAATTAACAATAGTATACGGATTTAAGAAAAAAATTGTTTCAACTAACAACAGGATGAGGGCTTTTTAAAAATATTTTTTGAATAACCAACAGAATGAGAATTTTTTAAACATATTTTTTCAATTACCTACAGATGGGGATTTAAAAAAAAAAAATTTCAATTACCAACAGGAAGAAGATTTTTTTAAAAATATTTTTCAATTATCAGCAGGATGAGGATTACTTAAAAAATATTTTTTCAATTGCCAACAGGATGAGGATTTTTAAAAAATATATTTTCAATTACCAACAGTGTGAGGATTTTTTTAAATATTTTAATTTTTTTTTTCAATTTCCAAAAAAAAGGGGATTTTTTAAAAAATATTTTTTAATTACCAACAGGATTAGGAATTTTAAAAAATATTTATTTATTTAGGATTTTTTACAACATATTTTCAATTACCTACAGGATGGGGATTTAAAAAAAAAACATTTTTCAACAACAACAGGATGAGGATTTTTTAAAAATATTTTTTAATTACAAACAGGATGAGGATTTTTTAAAAAATATTTTCAGTTACCAACAGGATGAAGATTTTTTTAAAAATATTTTTTCAATTACCAACAGGATGAGGATTTTTTAAAAAAATATTTTTTTCAATTACCAGCTGGATGAGAATTTTTTAAAAAATATTTTTTCAATTGCTAACATGATGAGGATTTTTTAAAAAATATTTATTCAGCATAAGGATTTTTTTTAAATATTTGTTTAATTACTAGCAGGATGAGGATTTTTTATAAAAATTTTATTTTTCAACGAGCATCGCACAGTCGTTCAGAATCGTGTTCTGTAACTTTTCAAAGACCAATATCTTGCTCTAAATCGAATTAGATTATATTTGCTTTATATTGAATATGACATATACGCGGTTCCAATACGCATGCTCTCCCAGTGTGCTAAATAAAGAAAATTCGACTAAAACCATTTACTTTTCTTGCAGGGTTTACTATTCCTCAATATTATCAACACTCTAGTAAAAAGGTAAGTTAAAAGAAGGAGAGAATAATCAAACCAGTTCACAAATATTCTCCGTTAACAAACACTCAGCATATTAAAAACCAAATAGTTTCCAATTTTACTACATCCAAAAGACAGACAGTTTCATGGACCACCATTTCATGCTTCCATACTAAATTTAATGTGAAATAAAATCTTTAACAAATATCTTGTTAGCATTTTAAACACAAAATATGACCACTAGAACATTAAAACTTTAATGTTTGCTTTGAAATTGAGTGGGACGGGAAAGAAAAAAGAGCGAAGAACTGCAAAATTTTAAGGGTCTGTGTAATAGTCGATTGTGTTTTATTTGCAGAAAGTTGGCACAGACTAATATTGAAGTGACACAAAAAGAAAGAGAGCATGTACGACACAATACCACCCAGGGGTTTAAGAAAATTCTCCCCTGAATCCACGCCACTGCTCTGAAATTTCAAAACCAAAAAAGTTCTAGAAAACTACAACAAGATAATGTAAACAGTTTAAGTTGGTTATATTATTTTTGTTTGGCTTTAGTTTTGGCTTCTTACGGGTCAATATCCATTGTATAGCATTTGGCAGCCTCAAAGAACAACCCACTTAGCGATTAGTTGGGCAAATAAAAACAAAAATAGAGGACTATCAGACAAAAATAAACATTGTTTCTAGTTTTAGAATAACAACTAAGTTAGAATGGTGCATTTGTGAGAATATTTTA
Organism: Musca autumnalis; assembly: GCF_047663935.1. Classification (NCBI taxonomy): domain Eukaryota; kingdom Metazoa; phylum Arthropoda; class Insecta; order Diptera; family Muscidae; genus Musca; species Musca autumnalis. The sequence continues at coordinate 202,177,692 of NW_027412088.1, forward strand.
TAGGGGAGAAAGTAGAGGTGCTCAGTGTTCTAGAATTATACTGATTTTAAATGAGATAAAAAGAAATATTACAACAGAACTCTTTAAAAGAAATTTGTAAGCAAATTTATGATAATATATTTTTAAAAGAAATCTCCTATAATATAATATATAATAATTGTTCCACAAACATCCCATAAGTGACAAGGGAGACTTCTCTCATATCAATGAGTGCACTCCGATTCATATTAGCTCAATGATATGGGACCTACAGTTTATCGCCGAGTCCGAACGGCGTGTCTAAACAGCCTCAATTTCCAAAAAGAAATCCTCAACTCCGTCAGGGTGACTAAGTGTTTTCACAGGAAATCCCCAATTCCGCCTCCTTAAATAGAGTTTTCCATGGGAAATTCTTTGGCTAAATATAGTCTTCCAGACTGAATATTGTTTGGCAAATATTTTTTCCTCCTTCATTTTCCATGCGTTTTTGTATTGTCTCCTCTTTACAAAAAAGGGAAAACTTTTGCCACATCCACACATTTTTGTCTAAACATTCGGTAGTAATAATTTATCCTTAGAGAACATTTAAATGTATCAAATTTATACCCACATACAGGCAGGCGAACACATAAAAACTAAATAAAAAAGTTGTAATGTGTTCTCGGATTCATGTACAGGGTAAGTGGGTCTTGGTTGAATGGCAAAATATACCAAACAACATTTCCACAAAAATAGTTTAGTTTCTTTTACGACTTCCTTTATGTTTCATACGCATTTTTTTCTTTTGTGTTTTAGTCCATTTGGGTTTTTAGCTGAGTCCTTTTGAAATATATTCGGTTTAAATATCATACACAGTCGCATACACATGAATTCTATTAACATATATTTTTATTAAATGAGTTTTTCAAACCCCATGACGAACACCGAAATAAAGCAGAACAAGTATGAGAACCTACATTTGGTGCTCTTTAATAATACGTAAGGACATTATGTAATGTATATTTTACGAATATTTTCTATATTTGATCAAAATGTCTGGTTTCATTTTTCAAATTGAATGTGGACGTCTCAAAGGTTGTGTGGCCGTTCTTAGCCTGAGTTGGATCATAAGTCTGACAATATTTGGCTTTAAAGTTTTACCCAAAGGTAAGTAAATATTTTTTGGTATGTGTGTGGATGGCCAAGGGGTATGTGGCCTTAATATTAAAAAGCCAAACCTATTCTGATGTTGTGTCGATTTTCATGTTTAAATGCAAATCAATCAAATAAATGTGGCGGTGGAGGGATAAATGCCCCCACAAACGAAAAATCGTGTATTTTTGAGCGTAGACATGCTCACAACACTTATACGGTCCCATTTCATGCGGCCTAATTTTACTTGCCTTGAGCTAACCACCAGGGTGACGTAGGGGATGGAAGATACCGAGGAACGGTCCTGACCAGCTTTAACATGGCAAAGCCCAGGATTTATCTTGGTCCCTCTTTCATCTCAAGCGGACACTGACCTCACCGTGGTGTCACCAGGGGAACTGGTTTTAAAACCCTTTAAAGGTAGTGAGCTAACATGTGCCGCGCGTTCTCCCATAAAACGTTAAAAACTTGGGTTTGGGCGCCGTGTTAGTAACCCTCCCCTAGAAAAAGCAGCCTACTATGAAAAAAACGAACGAAAAGAAAATCAAACCCCTCTAAAGTTGACGAACCCCGCAAACGTTTTAAGGACAATGATCGGCGAATCTGCACCTGGAATGTTCGCACTCTTTATAGAGAAGGTGCAGTTTGCGCATTGGCAGATGTACTAGAAAAGTACAAGGCCGACATTACTGCCATACAGGAAATACGATGGAACACGAAAGGCGTCACAACAACACCTAAAAATTACGCACTGTGTTATAGCTGCCATGACGTAAAGCATGAGTGGATTCGTAGTTGCTCGGAGGTTAAAACATCTGGTATCCAGCTTCACCCCAGTGAATGAAAGACTTGCTGCAATTCGAATAAAAGCAAAATTCTTCAACATCAGCTTTATTTGCGCTCATGCTCCCACTGAAAAAAAGGACGAACAGACCAAAGATATATTTTACGAGAGCTTAGAAGAAACTTATGACCTTATGACTTGCCCTGCCCATGACATTAAAATTATTCTAGGCGATTTTAATGCAAAATTGGAAGGGAGAATAACTTTGGTCCAACAGTCGGGAAATTCAGTCTCCAGAGTGAAACATCTGACAATGGTATGAGGCTGATAGACTTTGCAGCTGCAGAAAACATGGTGGATAGCAGAACCAGGTTTAAGCATCTCGGTATTCATAAGGGCACCTGGCTGTCGCCAGATCAAAGAACAAGAAATCAAATTGATCACGTTTTGATAGATGGAAGACATGCATCAAGCGTGTTGGATGTACGATCGTTCCGAGGAGAAAACATGGATTCGGACCACTACCTTGTTGCAGCAAAATGTATGTTCCCGTCAAAACGTTACAAATAAAGCACAAACATATAAAACGCGGAAGTTGGACATCGGTAAGCTGCAACCACACATCACAGATAGCCACAGCATATTCCACTCAACTGGCCCAACTGCTTAATCAAAGCACTCCTCGTCCCGATAACATATCAGGACAGTGGCAAAACATTGCCCACTCCATGCAAACAGCCGCAAAATCAGTACTTGATTACCAGAGACCTCCACCAAGGAAACCATGGTATGAATAGGAGTGTCGTGCTGCTACCGAAGAGAAAATTGCGGCATATAGGGCTACTTTACAATCAGTAGCAACGCGTAGCGCACGAGAGAGGTATCGGGAGAAAAGTAAGCACTAAACGTATCGAGATGCAGCGATTGCGTTGGCTAGGCCATATCGTAAGAATGAGCGATGATGAACCCGCTAAAAAGGTGTATAAATTCGAGTCACATGGCAGTGTACGCAGAATTGGCAGGCCAAAGAATAGATGGCGCAAACAAGTGGATGAAGACATGACAAGGCGCGGTATTCCAGAAAGCGAAGCAGTAAACAGAGAGTATTGGAGATCTTTACTTAGTTCGGTCTATGGAACAAATGTTCTGTAATGGGCCAGCTAAATAAGTAAGTAAGAGCTAATCACCATCTAGTAAAATTTGCATAAGTTTGTTTTTAATATTAAAACAATATTTTCTTTCGCTCTCCAAATCCTCCATACCTTTCTCTAGGTTACTTTTTCAATAACACGGGCCTTATGACATGTGAGCCATTTTACAGCAAGGCCTCATATCGTATATTGGTCACATCTTGTTTTTACTTTCCCACCACCATGGTGCTACTGTATTGCTATAGTCCTAGTTTTAATATGAGCCGTTTTACAACCAACGAACCAACAATGCCGCTGACGCCGACACACAACATCCAGCCTATCAACAGAATCATCATCAGCAGCAACAACAACAGTCATCCTATTATGATCTTTATCATTCCCATATGCATATGATGTATAATCCTCAACAGCAGCTGCAGCAGCAACAACCACACAAACAATCTCAGCAACACCATCAGCTGAGAAGAGGCGACAGTGCAGATAGTGGTGGTGCGACCAGTACTGTGGCCATGCCATAAAGTGTGGTTGTCTCAATACACCGACAACAATGCTACCCAATACACCAGTAATGAACCTCAGCATGGCCATGAGCATGGGTTTGGGTTTTTCGGGGAATACCATAACGAAAAAGGTGAGTTTTCAGGACAGAGTTCAAGGCAAAACCAAGATAAAATCTTTAACTAAATTTTAAGAGTAATGAAAACAGAGAATTTCAATTAAATATCAGCCACGCTGAATTGAATTCATAAAGGAAATATCTATTCAGCTAGACTGAATATGAGCTTACCTAAAGGAATCCGCATTCAGCCAGGCTGAGTTGCAGGTTGCCTAAAGGAATCCTCATTCAGACAAGGCAGAATTGCAGGTTACCCAAAGGAAACTTTATTCTATACACCCAAGCTGATTTTAAGCTTACTTATATATCTACTCAGCCAGGCTGAATTGAAGTTTAATAACGGAAACTTCATTCAGCAGGGGATGAATTGAAGTTTACCTAAAAGAAATGTCTGTTCAACCAGGTTGTATTGAAGTTTACGTATAAGAAACATCCATTTAGCCAGGCTGAATTGTAGGTCAGGGTGACGTAGGAGATGGAAGATACCAAGGAACGGTCCTCATCGGCTTTAACATGGCAAAGCCCAGGATTTATCTTGTTCCCTCTTTCATCTTAAGTGGACACTGACCTCCCCGTGGTATCACCTGGGGAACTGCCTTTAACACCCGTCAAAGGTAGTGAGCAAACATGTGCCGCGCGTTCACCCATAAGGAGTTAAAAACTTGGGTTTGGGCGTCGGTTTAGTAACCCTCCCCTAGAAAAACAGCCTACTATGAAAAAACGAAAGAAAAGAAAAACAAACCCCTCTAAAGTTGACGACCCCCGCAAACGTTTTAAGGACCATGATCTGCGAATCTGCACCTGGAATGTTCGCACTCTTTATAGAGAAGGTGCAGTTTGCGCATTGGCAGATGTACTTGAAAAGTATAAGGCCGACATTACCGCCATACAGGAAATACGATGGAACGGGAAAGGCGTCACAACAACTCCTAAAGGTGACGCACTGTATTACAGCTGTCATTACACAAAGCATGAGTTTGGTTGCGGATTTGTAGTTAGTCGGAGGTTAAAACATCTCGTCTCCAGCTTCACCCCAGTGAATGAAAGACTCGCTGCAATTCGATTAAAAGCAAAATTCTTCAACGTCAGCTTTATTTGCGCTCATGCTCCCACTGAAGACAAGGACGAACAGACCAAAGATATAATTTACAAGCGCTTAGAAGAAACTTATGGCCGTTGCCGTGCCCATGACATTAAAATTATTCTACGCGATTTTAATGCCAAAATTGGAAAGGACAATATCTTTGGCCCAAGAGTCGGGAAATTCAGTCTCCAGAGTGAAACATCTGACAATGGTATGAGGCTGATAGACTTTGCAGCTGCAAGAAACATGGTAGTTAGCAGTACCAGATTTAAGCATCTCGACATTCATAAGGGCACCTGGCTGTCGCCAGATCAAAGAACAAGAAATCAAATTGCTCACGTTGTAATAGATGGAAGACATGCATCAAGCGTGTTGGATTTACGATCGTTCAGACGTGCAAACATAGACTCGGACCACTACCTTTTTGCAGCAAAGGTACGTACCAGATTAAATGTAGCAAACAAAGTGCGAATAAACACAACACGGAAGTTGGACATCGGTAAGCTGCAATCACAACGGTGCCGTGACATAACTCCCAACGGACATAACTCCCAAAAAGATTTCTTGGGAGCTACGTCCGACCCCCCTTAGCGTACATAAGTCCCAATGGGAGTTATGTCCGTTTTTAAAATTTCAGTGATTTTTATTTAAATACAATTTTTATTTCAAATGTATAAGAAAAAAATTAAAAATTAACTCTATGTTCATATGCATTTTTCATTTCATAAAAAATGTATAATTGATTTAAAATTTGTAAAAAAATTAAGTACAAAATAAGTTGTAGCCATCTCAAATCGAGCTATATTCAAAATTTGCCTTTAAACCTATTTTAAACGAAAAATGCTGCCAACAGGAAAATAAAAAGTTTTTGTTAAAATTCACAAATGCTTTCTGGAAAAAATCGCACGATGTTTTACAAAATATATTTTCACAATTTAAGAAGATAAAACGTTTTTGTAAAAATATTCAAATACTTTCTGAAAAACGAAAAGAGCCGCAGGCGAAAATATTTTTAAAAAAAATCGCGCGATTTTTTACAAAAATCTTTTACATTTTAAGAAAATAAAAAGTTTTTGTAAAAATATTCAAATACTTTCTGAAAAACGAAAAGCGCCGCAGCCGAAAATATTTTCAAAAAAATCGCGCGATTTTTTACGAAAAATATTTTCACAATTTAAGAAGATAAAAATTTTTTGTAAAAATATTTAAATACTTTCTGAAAAACGAAAAGAGCCGCAGGCGAAAATACTTTTAAAAAAATCGCGCGATTTTTTAAAAACATATTTTCACAATTTGAGAAGATAAAAAGTTTTTATAAAAATATTCAAATACATTCTGAAAAACTAAAAGCGTTGCAGTCGAAAATATTTTTGAAAAAATCTCGCGATTTTTTACAAAAATATTTTCACAATTTAAGAATATAAAAAGTTTTTGTAAAAAATATTCAAATACATTTTGGGAGTTATGTCCGCAAAGGGCAGCCCAAAATCATTTTGGGAGTTATGTCCGGGCACCAATCACAACAGATAGCCACAGCATATTCCACTCAACTGGCCCAACTGCTTAATCAAAGCACTCCTCGTCCCGATAACATATCAGGAGAATGGCAAAAACATTGTCCACTCCATGCAACTAGCCGCAAAATCAGTACTTGAATACCAGAGACCTCCACCAAGGAATCCATGGTATGACCAGGAGTGTCGTGCTGCTACCGAAGAGAACAATGCGGCATATAGGGCTACTTTACAATCAGTAGCAACGCGTATCGCACGGGTGAGGTATCGGGAGAAAAGGAGAGAGGAGAAACGTCTTTTCCGCAGGAATAAAGAGAGATGGAAAAGCGGGAGTGTGAACAAATCAAGATGTACAGGAGGCAGAATGAAGTCCGAAAATTCTACCAAAGAGTGAAACATCAAACTGATGGCTTTGGAACTGGCATACCCTCCTGTAGAGACCAGCAAGGTAATCTGGTAACTGATACAGATAGTGTGCTAAGGATATGGAACGAGCATTTTTCTAAACTGTAGCGAAGTCGACGAAGATACCACAGATCCAATCCCAGAAGATGGTATTGAATATATACCACCCGGCCAAGATGAGGTAAAGACAGCAATAAACCGGTTGAAGAATAATAAGGCCGCAGGAGCTGATGGCCTACCAGCAGAGCTGTTTAACCGGAGGCGACACGCTGATAATGTGTTTGCATCAGCTAGTTAGCTCCATCTGGCAGGAAGAACGCGTACACGACGATTGGAACCTGACCATCCTGTGTCCCGTCCATAAAAAGGAGATAAGACTTTATGCTCCAACTATAGTGGCATAAGTCTTCTCCCTATCGCCTACAAGATAGTGACAGGGATATTGTTTCGAACGACTAAAGCCCATGGTCAACGAAATAATTGGACCATACCAATGCGGCTTTAGACCTGGCAAGTCCACCATTGACCAGATATTTACTCTGCGGCAAATCCTGGAGAAGACCCAAGGGATGCAGATCGACACCTACCACCTTTTTGTCGATTATAAAGCAGCCTTCGACAGCCCGCTACGTTCAAAGTTATTCCAAGCCATGTCTGAATTTGGTATCCCCGGAAAGCTCATTCGGCTTTGTAAAATTACTCCAACTGACACAAGATATTCAGTTGAAATAGGAAAGAACCTCTCCAAAGAGTTTTGTACCAAAAGAGGTTTCAGGCAAGGAGACAGCCTTTCGTGTGATCTTTTCAACATCCTGCTAGAAAAGGTTACACGTGAGGCAAACGTCAAAAGAAGTGGCACAATCTACACCAATAGCCACATGTTAGTTGCTTATGCTGATGATATAAACATCATGGGACGATCAGTAAAAGAAGTAACCAATACCTTTATGAAGGTCGAACAGAATCTGCTAAAGTGGGTCTGGCGGTAAACGTCGAGAAGACCATGTTGATGTTGTCGACGCGCAATGCGTCCATTAAGCTCGGACCAACTGTTGAAGTTGGATCCTATAATTTTGAGGTAGTAAAAGACTTCGCATACCTCGGCACCGCCGTAAACACAACAAACGACATCAGTTGTGAAATTAAAAGAAAAAATGTATTGGCCAACAGATGCTACTTTGGCTTAAGTAAGCAATTTAAAAACAAAGCCACAACTCGTCAAACAAAAATAACGCTTTACAAAACACTGATACTACCCGTGCTGATGTATGGTTCCGAAGCCTGTGTACTTGCGCAAGCAGATAAGACAGGGCTTGGTGTGTTTGAGAGAAAATTTCTTCGAAAGATCTACGGACCGATCTGCGTTGACGGTGAATATCGACTTCGTATGAACCACGAGCTGTATCTGCTATACAACGACATCAATATTGTTAAACGTATCGAGATGCAGCGATTGCGTTGGCTAGGCCATATCATAAGAATGAGCGATGATGAACCCGCTAAATAGGCGTATAAGTTCGAACCACATGGCGGTGCACGCAGAATTGGCAGACCAAAGAATAGATGGCGCAAACAAGTGGATGAAGGGATGACAAGGCGCGGTATTCCAAAAAGCGAAGCACTAAACAGAGGGAAATGGAGATCTTTTCTTAGGTCGGTCTTTGGACAAATGTGCTGTAATGGGTCAGCTAAGTAAGTAAGTAAGTAGAGTTGCCGGTTAGCCAGGCAGAATTGCAGGTTACCTGACGGAAAACCTACATAGTTAAGCTGATTATAGATTTTCTATGAATATCTTTATTCAACAGTTTTCAATGAAGATTTTCTCCCGTCGCTTTTCATTACACGTTATTTACTATAACTTCGCATGTTGTCCGCGCCTTTACGTAATTAACAATTGTTGTTTTTATTGATAATTTTTATATCTCTTTGTTTCACCCTCCTCATTTTCTTGTTTTCTATTAATTTAATGGAAATTTTTGTTATTGTGCATTAATGCCATGCTCTGGACCTTTAGATACCTCCACAGCAGACAAGAGAAAAGAAATCATGTGGAGCAACATCACGTTCCATAGCAGCCATTTCATGGGGCTTCATTGTTACGGTTACGCCCTGGACAATACGGGCAATTAAGGCAACATGTACCGGTTCAAAGGCAAGTATTTAACCCCTAAAACTATACAATACCAAAAGAAAATGAACAAATATAACAATGATAAAGAAGATGCTATTCAATTCTGTTTACAGAAGAAAGGAGTAGAGAGTGGAAAGGAAGAGTGAGTGAAATCAGCTCCCTCTCCCTGCCACTGACTATGAGAAATTAATATTTGCTGATGTATTTTTTTCTTGTTTTTTGTTTTTCATTACTCTTTTTGCCCTCTGCTGCTACCTCCCTTTTCGGACTTTGTGGTCACCTGGGCAGCCCTAAGTAATAGTTTTTGGAATCCCTTCGTCTATTGGCTGCTAAATGATGACTTAAGGCGTATCAGCAACAAAAAGGTCATAACACCCTGGAGTGTAAGTCTGTTTATGCTTTTTTTTTACAACTAGATTTTTGTGTTGGCATCTTTTTTAGCTTCTCCTTGCCTTTTGCGTCCTTTTTCTGATTATTACAAATTTGCTCATTGTGAAACAGCCACGACAATGTATGTGTCTGGCATTTCTAATGGATTTTATTTAGCCGTTTATGTGCGATCATTTATAAGGATTAAATATAATTTATTGGTATCGTCCGGGCCCATATGTAACCACAAAATAAAATTAGGGTTTTTATTAAATTAGGATATTGGCAGGGACAAAGAAAAAGGCGGGATAATTTTGCAATATATTTTTGAGGACTCTTTAAAGTGTTGTGAAGCTTTGAACCTTATTCCAACTGGACGTATTGAAGTTCCCCTATGGATACTTTATACAACCAGGCTGAATTACACATTTCCTAGGGAAACCTGAATTCATCCAGGCTCAATTGAAAACTTATGGAAACATTTATTCAACAATAAAATAAGAAAGAAAATTTACAAATTGATTTATAAACTTTGCTGACCCTTTCCTTCCTAATTCAATAAGCACAAGTTTGAGGTACTTCTTGACCTTGCCAACCCTTTTACCCTTTCCCAGATATTGTATGTATTTCTTTCTCTTTAATTCAATAACTCAATTCTGAAAGCTTTTAACGCGGTCTGCTTTGTGAAATAGAATCAAGGAAAAAAACAAAAAGAAATTGCGTTTTGTGAAGAGACTAATATAACAAATCAACACAATTCATTGATAGCCTAACAGGTGAAAGTTATGAAAAGGAACACCACCCACCGAAAAGAAAATTGGAAGTAAATAAGAGGTTTGACTTCCCAACAATTTGTTTTACTTTCTTCCTTAAATGTTTGAATTCCTTACAGTCCTTACAAGTTCCTTCCATAGCTAATCAGGCACGTAGCAGGACTCTGGACATTCGTTTGTTTTATAAGCAAAGGCAACAGGATAGAGACAAACATAAGCGGAATTTCAATTGTAGCCAAGTAAGCGTTTTGGAAATTATCTTATTCTAAATATGTTTCCTGTCTATTCGATTCCAATTCTTTCTGAAGGGCTGAAATATAAAATTAAGCCTGGATGGAAAAAGGTTTCTATGTAACCTATAGAGGTTTCCTTTAGGTAACCTAAATTCAGCCTTTCTGAATAGAGGTTTCCTTTAGGTAACCTAAATTCAGCCTGGCTGAATAGAGGTTTCCTTTAGGTAACCTAAATTCAGCCTGGCTGAATAGAGGTTTCCTTTAGGTAACCTAAATTCAGCCTGGCTGAATAGAGGTTTCCTTTAGGTAACCTAAATTCAGCCTGGCTGAATAGAGGTTTCCTTTAGGTAACCTAAATTCAGCCTGGCTGAATAGAGGTTTCCTTTAGGTAACCTAAATTCAGCCTGGCTAAATAGAGGTTTCCTTTAGGTAACCTAAATTCAGCCTGGCTGAATAGAGGTTTCCTTTAGGTAACCTAAATTCAGCCTGGCTGAATAGAGGTTTCCTTTAGGTAACCTAAATTCAGCCTGGCTAAATAGAGGTTTCCTATAGGTAACCTAAATTCAGCCAGGCTGAATAGAGGTTTCTTTTAGGTAACCTAAATTCAGCCTGTCTGAATAAAGCTTTCCTTTAGATAACCTAAATTCAGCCTAGTTAAATAGAGGTTTCTTTAGTTAAACTGCAATTCAGCCTGGCTGAATAAATGTTTAATTTAGGTAACCTGCAGTTCAGCCTGGCTGAACGAGGTTTCATTTAGGTAACCTGCAATTCAGCCTGGCTGAATGAGGGTTTCATTAGGTAAAGTTCAGTTCAGCCTGGATAAAGGAGATTTCCTTTAAGAAAATTTCAGTGTAGTTTCTATAGCAAATATTCCTATTATCAAACAATTTATCCTATTTAATTCGTGATGTAACCCGTCTTTGTGGTTAATTCATCCGTTTTGCCTTTCTTTTTCTTTATGTGTTTTCCAGTGTAAACGCCGGAAAGTAAATCACCATGTTGTCATACAAATTCCCATTTTGAAATTACCACATTACGAATGCCACGCGAACCGCCAACATCACGACCACCACAGAATAGTGGTGGCTGGGGTAGTGCTCTCATTGGTGATGACAAGGGTCATTTATCATTCGACAAAATAGCCTCTATGCTGGATATTTGTGCCCGTGGTCACAACAATATCCTTAATCGCTGCACTTCATTTCACATCAGGAGCGGTCTTCATATTAGAGCGTACCACCATCTCAAATGGCCTACATGCAGCCATGTAAAAGTCCGTCTATGGTCCATCCGCCCACTCCACCCAGCAACACCAGGACAACATTGTTTAGAAAACACAGCGATCTTAGTCTTCACATAACCGAACAGGATGATTTACTAGTGTATTCTGGTAATACCGGTCTATCTGCTGCCTATCTGTTAGTGATCTCAATAAATACTCAGCATCTGAAACCAAGCCGTACAATCATCAGCAACATGATGGTGACTACGACCATGATGAAGCAACAATGTGCCAAAACGAAAGCCAATACAGAGGCAAATCGTGCACCAGTGCTGGTGGAAAACACTTGAATATGGCACGGCACCATGTCGGATATTTAGTACGCAGAGGATGTGCTACAAGCAAATACAAAATCCCAAAATGCTTGTAAAATGGCTTTGGCATCTAGTTGTGAGGAACATGCATAACATGACTGTTGGTTGTAGTAGAGCAGGAGTTGGTGGAGCTGGTGACTTTTGTGCGGTTAAAAAGTTCTTAGCCATTTCCCGCGAACCTTGCCACAAACCCGCTGGAGGCAGGCAACAGCATCTTATACGCCTTGCTTATGCACATCAGCCACATTGACACGTCCGCGTCCCAGGTCATCAATGCCATTTCTGCGCCACAGTATGTTTTTGAGGAGGTGTGTCATTTTAACAAGTGCCGCTGGAAGTAACAGCAACAACTACTCCTCACCATCAGAAGGAAGTCACTTTACCCCATCAACGACAACACCAACACCGAATATACAACCGAAATTTGTGGCCATTGCTGTGCCTTTGGCTGAATACCGGAAATGAAATATAACTTCTGGACAGCCATTTCGACAAGCAAGTCTTTTCGCTGACTCTTCGTCTCTCATCCATTATCCAACTTGCCCTTCACAACGCAAAATTCCACAGTCGAAGCGCATCTTTTTGTGATGTTTATTTAAGTATTTTATTGTTGTTGTATTTGTTGCAACATTCGTCCGTTCGTCCATTGGATTTCTTGCGAAATCCCGGCGGCATTTCTGTGTTGGTTTTATTTCTTACTTTCTAATTGTTTCCAAGTTTTGTTTATTTTCCAGACTTGTCCGCAAAATGCGGGCAGACAGATGAACTGAAGAATAGGAGAATCGAGGGGCATTGCGGTGATTTTCTCCCCTTTGTATGTGTTCGCGTTTTTCTTTGCCACATCAGTATGTACATATGTATGTATGTATGTGTATGTATTTATGTATGTATGTATGTTTGTATGTATGTATGTATGTGAAATGTATATGGTAAAAACCAAAAATGTTTTACAATCGATGAATCCGAGTTCGGCCTTACAGAATTCGCGAACTATTAGCATATTCTATATAGTATGTCTGTAATACTTTAAAATGAAGTGTTTTAGGAGGGATCCCATAATGTCGACCATTAAAATTCTTTTTCATGGAAGCTGTGTTGGCATCAATGTAGAAAAATGAGTTGAAGCCAACAAGTTTTTTTAATTTCCCTTCCGATTTATGGGTTAACCTCACATTTCATAGACATATGCCCAAAGATAGACGCAAAGAATACTCCATGGGCAACATGATACTAGTGTATGATTTTTCATATGATTGCATCCACCTCAAATTGATGCTGACATTTTGAAGCCGGGATTTCGGAGTTTTTTGATTTTTTTTTAATAATCCAGACGCGCAACATGATAATATTCACAACTCATAATAGGATTATAGAACTCGTGATTTCACATAGTTAAATGTATATATCATGAGTGTGCTCCATACAGCATCCTAGCAATTGGGGTCTAAAGACCAAAATTTGATGCGTGAATTTTCTTAAAAAAACCTATTATTTGCGTGTAAAATTTACAAGTGTCATTCAATTTCCTTTTTTTTTTTTGCAAAATCCGAATACTAAACCACGATTTTTTTAAAAAAAAAAAATTTAAATAAGGCGATTCCTTAATACGCTTTTATAATATTATTATTTGTTGATTTTCGCGAAAATAATAATAAATTTAATAACTATTTAAACATCTACGAATATATATGGAATACTGTTAACGATTTATACATAAATTTTCTCATAACAACAAATCAGATATTTTTAAATATTTTTTTTATATGAGAATAAAAACGGCTATAACTTTTGCGCGCAGCGGCCAATTTTGTGAACGCGAACAGATTTGAAACCAGAATTTTTTTCCTTAACCTCTATACCAAAAATAGTAGATGTGCTCGCAAAATTTTTTTTAAATTTTTTTTCAAATGTATTTGCAAAGGAATTTTGGTTTTTACCATATGTAAAAGGGGTTTTTGTAACAATGTGCGTGTAGAAGTCTTTAAAAGTGTGTATCTATGTGTGTGCATATGTTTCTGTAGAGCCCCGAAGCATATTTATATAGAAATGTAAATGTATATGGGTGTATGATTGGTAAGCTGAAACATATGTTAGATGAAGTTTATTAATGTCTGCAAAGTTGTAGTAAGAGATATATTAAGGTGGGTAGATATAAATATTTTGTTTTCATATTTTTTTGGAAATTGTGTTTTATCCAAATTTCCATAGCAAATCTTCTGCCATATCAAACCTTCAGTTCGACTCAGTTGAAAAAGAGTTTCTATAGGAAATCTGCTATTCGGCTAGTGAATTAAGGTTTCTTTTGCAAATCTTCCTAGCTGAATTGAGGATTCCCTAGCTAAACTTCTCTTCAGTCTGTTTGAATAAAGATTTGCATGGGAAACATTCAATCCAGCCTGGCTGAAATTTTCGTAAACTTCAATGCAGCCTGACCCAATCGAATTTCCAATCGTACATATGATGCTTTAGCATCTAGTTTTTACTAAATGGTGCGCGCTATCATTCCACATTGTGTGACTCACTTCAATACACATAGCTATTTGCTTTTGAGTTAATTAAAAATTCTGTTTAACAGGGATCACAGGACTATTTCCATTATGTAAAGGAAATATTGATAAAATGTTATAATCAATAAGGACAAAATGCGGCATCAGATGGTGTTGAATTCCTGAAAAAGTCATATTGCAATTGTGTGGTATAAAAGAACGACAGATGTTTTACATTGCTCATTAAATTATTAAAAATGATTAATTATATAAATATTTGTATTGTAATTATTTGGGAATTTTGAAGTAATTTTGTTTTCATTACGTAATTCAATTTCAAATATTTTTACTATAATTAATTAAAATATAATTATATAACAACTGCAATATTTGAGATAAGTGCCCCCGTTGTGTATAAGTAATGACAGTAATTATTCGCCCCTAAACTCACATGTGGCGGAAAGTTCTAACAAATATGGAGGACTAATGGATATTGGATTATGATGTTAAAGTTAAAAGTACCATAATTTAATTGTAAACATTGAATAATGGTCATAAACCAAATAATTATATATGAAAAAAATCAATAAGAATCATAAAATCAAAACATATGTATGTTTATAGAAGAATAAATTCAAATAAATACTTTGTTTTTATTTGAAGGTAAAAAAATTGCGAAATGGTAAGTATGGACAATTTCATATGAAACTTTGATGCTTTAGAAATATTTTCTGTGTTATTTATGAGCCATAATTTATGGCCATTCTTCAATTTTTCCCTATAAACCACAGCTATGTGCCTTGTAAAAACTTATACGTTTAGAGGTCCAACTAGGGTTTTGGGTAGGGAAATCTCGCACCGGGAATTCCCCAGAAATTCTCGGTTTTTTGGTTACGGGATTTTCCCGGGAAACAAAATCATATATCCCGGGAAATCGGGCTGGTGAGCACGATAACTCTCGAACAAAGTCAAAAATTTGGCATTCGAGATTTTTTTTTCAAATTTAGTTTAAGTTCGAAGATGGAGGTCCACTACTTCCAGTACCTTTCCCACAAAAATTCAACAATTATCGCTAAAATGGTGCGCACGACAACTCTCGAAGGGAATAACCGAATCGGTCATAATTTTGCATATGGGAATATTAGTTCCAGGCATAGAATAGATTCCACACAAAATTCGGAAACAGTGAGGTTTAAGAGCTCTTTTCGGATCGATTTGAAGTTTTTTAAGCAGTTTGTCTTTACGGCCCCCTTTACGACGGTACAAATTTTGTCGGGGGGCAAGTCCATACTTCCTGATATAATGCCTTAAAAGCTCCAAGAAATCTTGACGACAACAACTAAAATGGAAAATTGGCAAGATAACTCCAGCAGGAAGTTGCTGATTGGTCAAAACTTTGCACATTTAGGAAAAGTGCACATTAACAGCTCATCTCGATTTTTTTAAAATTCTATCTAAATGAAGGCCCTGTTACGACGGCGCAACTTGATTTGGGAGGGCAAGTCCACTCTTCTTGAGTTAAAGGCCCAAAATCTCAAAGAAATCTTTTAAGTGTTTGGCAATATGTTTTGTGTGCGGCCCTAGTTAAAACGTTACAATTTGTTTCGGGGCAAACTCATACATCCTAAGAAAATGGATGAAAACTCAAAAAGGCCCTGGAAACGTCAGAAATATTTTGTTTGTTTATTTTCTTTAGGTCAGAGGCTGATGGTATATCTCTGTCGGCACTGCTGACTAATATTTTCATACTTGCTTCAAGCAATCTTAAGCATAAGAATAAAACATACCATTTTCGAGGTCCATAAAATTGGAATTTCTGATCAATAACTTCATTGTTTGAGCCAAATCACTTTCCATCGAGCGATTTCCTTAGTATTGAATATTAGAAATGATCAATGTGGGCAAAATACGGGCAACATGGTGCATTTTTAAATATTTTTCGTTTTTAATCGATAGAGCGAAAACGTGCTATAAATTTTTGAGCCCGCAACTCTTTGAAAAATGTGTATTTTATATAAGTTACTATGGGAAGATAAAAAATCACGGAAGTATTGATCCACTCTCGTATTTTAAAATTTCCCGGGAATTCCCGGATTCCCGGGAATGGCCATTTTATGATTCCCGGTTCCCGGGAATAATAAAAACTGGAACAAATAGACTTATTGTAAGAAATAACTTTGAGGATTCTGGTACCGTATCACACCAAGCTTAAATAATAATATAATAATTGTTTCACGAACATCAAAGAAGGGAAAAGAGAGACTTCTCTTATATCATTGAGTGAGTGTACCCCTATTCATATTCGCTCAATGATATGGAACACACAGCATATCTCCGAGTTCGAACGGCATGTCCTAAGACAGCACTTGTGGAGAAGTTTTATATGGGTGAAATACTCAGAAAATGTCGCCAACATTAATGACGGGTATTTTTGTACCGTTGAAATTTTGATGTTGCCTGGCTGGGGAACGTTTTGAAACAAGTAAAAAGGGATCAGTCGGCTTTGCCGACAGAGATATACCCTCAGCCTACGTGAATTGGAACTTTCGTCTACGGGCAGATCGAATGTATTTAGGGTCTTTTCAGAATTTTGTGCCACTGTTTGGACATTTTAACTTGCCGACAAAAATGTGGATCATCATCGGTATAAATTTGCAAAGGATCTCCGAACAGACCCTAAACTGCACTTGGACACAAATGTTGAACTTTTGTGGAGGAGGTATCCTAAAGAGAGGACCGATATGAGCCATTTTAGAAGTTAAACTAAGTTCGGACAAAATATAAAGGTAAAATTTTGGACCAAATCGGTCAATCAGTTCGAGAGTTATTGTGCTCTCTAACTACTACATATGGTGCCATAGGGGTTTTTTAAAAAAAAACCAAGAAGTATGGACTTGCCACTGAAAAAAACTTTTACCGTTGTAATTGAGACAGCGATTGCATGTTGCTTCAACAGAAATCATAGTTAGGCAAGAGCAGGTCTTAAAGTGAACTTATCCGAAATTTTGTGTGGGAGGTACCCGAACGAATGGGCAAATATAGTCCATATTCCAAATCGGTCCGTCCCTTCAAGAGTTATCGTGCGCACAATTTTTCCGAACATTTTTGAACTTTTGTGGGGTAGGTACCTTTCAGGCTATTTTCTCAGGAAGTAGGGTTTTGCCCCGGATGAAATTTGTACCGCCGTATGAGGGCCCTGAATACAAGATGCTACAGCAAAAATCAAAACGAGAGCAGGTTCTAAACTGAACTTTTCCGAAATTTTGTGTGGGAGGTACCCGAAGGAGTGGACCGATTGATTCCATATTGGAACCTCATCTAAGCCTGGTAAAAATTTCACGATATGCAAAGAGTGGACCACGTCGGTTACTCCCCTCAAGAGTTATCGTGCAAACTAAGTTTGGACAAAATATTGCGAAATCCAAATTTTGGATCAAATCGGTTCATCCGTTCGTTTCATCCGTGCGCACCAGCCAGCAAGACAGACAGACGGACGGACATTGCTAAATCGACTCCAAATTGTCTGAAACACATTTCGTCCAAACATACTTGGGGTCTAAAACCATTATTTCGATGAGGCACATTTTGCCCGTATGAAAGTGTATTTACCCTCGTTAGCATAAAGCTGAGGGTATAAAAAGGTGGCAAAGCGACCCATGCTGCAATGCAAAAACTGGGAACTTTAATCCTAATCCACATTTTTGTCCACACAATTCTGAAAATACCATAAATACATTCATCTGTCCGTAGATGAAAGTTCCACTTTACATAGGCTGAGGGTATGTCTCTGTCGGCAAAGCCGACTAATACTTTTTTACTTGTTTTATACACATTTATAGACGATTACGAGGGCGGTTCGGAAACTTCTTAGCCTATCAATGAAAGAGAATAGTTAGTTTTCCAAAAATATTTTTATTTTTCAATATAATCTCCTGAAACTTCAATACACTTAGTCCAACGCTTATCTAGCAATTCTATCCCTTGATTAAAATAGTTTTCCTCAAGGTCTTCAAAATAGTGGTTTACAACTGTAATTGCATCTTCATTTGAGGTAAAACGCTTGCCAGCAAGGATTTTTTTTAGATTTGGGAACAAGTAAAAGTCACTGGGAGCTAAATCAGGAGAATAAGGTGGGTGGTCAAGCAATTCGTACATTAATTCGTTGATTTTAGCCATTGTTAAAACACTCTTGTGCGCTGTTGCGTTGTCTTGATGAAAAAAGGACGTTTTTTCTCGAATTTATACATTTAGTTGATCCAAAAGGTTGCAATAGTACTCTGAATTTATTGTTTTACCCTTTTGCAGAAAGTCAATCAATAATCAATCTTTGGGGCACTTCCTCCAGCTTCAGTCCATTGTTTGGATTGTTCTTTTGTCTCTGGAGTATAGTGGTGGATCCATGTCTCATCAACAGTTATGAAACGACGCTTAAGATCCATTTTATTTCGCTTAAAACGACCCAAACAAGCTTGAGAAATGTTCATTCTTATGCGTTTTTGATCGACTGTTAACAAATGCGGCACCCATCTTGCAGAAAGCTTTTTCATCTGTAGTTCTTCATGCAAAATTAAATGGACTCGATCATTTGAGATGCCCATGATATTAGCAATTTCACACCCATTTATTCGTCGATCATTTAATACCATATCATGCACTTTGGCTACAATTTCTGTTGTTGTTGCTGTTTTTGGACGTCCACTACGTGGTTCATCTTCAATGCTTGTACGACCACGTTTAAATTCAGCAACCCAATTTTTTACTGTTGCATATGAAGGAGCACATTCACCTAACACATTCACCATATCATTATGAATTTCTTGTCCCGATAAACCTTTTTTATGTAAATATTTAATGACAGCACGCATTTCTAATTTTTCCATTGTAAAAAAATTGCGGATGCGTCTTTTTTGAACACCTGTTTCTATATGAAGGAGTTGCCAGATCGAAACAAAATTTAACATGTGTTCATAACAGAGATGGAAGTTTCCAAAACACTTAACTTTTTTCTGTTTATACCGCGCTTTTTGTGCTAGGCTAAGAAGTTTCCGAACTGCCCTCGTAGAGATTTTTTAGACTTCTGTACATAGAAGGAATCTATGGGAGATCTTCCAGGCTTAGAATGATTCTTTATAAAATTTTCTTTGGAAGTTTAAAAGACCCCTTAAAGGGATATAAAGTACAATGAAGTTCTCTGTGGCGTATAATTCCTGATACTACTCATACGACATATCCCAGCAAAATGTTTGCCTCCAAAGATGCAGTTAAATTATATGTACAAGTAATCTGGAAGTGCATCCAATTATGCATTTTCACTCATGATTTTTACAAGAGCGTGACTACTGAAAGATGCACTCCACAGCACTGCATTTTAACTAACCCTTTGGCACTGCATTTTAACTGACCCTTGGCACTGCATTTTAACTGCAAATGGATGTGATTCTTTGGATTGCATCCAAAAGCGGTTAAAATGTGAGGAATGGAGTGCCTTTTTCATGACTCTGTTTGAACTGCATCAAAACATGCCGTGATAGAAGTAGTCTACATTGCACTGCTTCCAATTTATTTTGCTGGGATGGTCTAACTTTTACAAACTAAATATTAATCAGTTTAACATTTACAAAGACCTCTGTATGGTCTACAGGAAAGCTATAGAAAGACTTCCAAGTACAGAGTCTTCATCAATCTTCTATGATTCCACCTGCTTGGGAACAGAGTAATATGGCCATCTGCTATTAGAAACCCTACAAAAAACCTAACGATATCAATAACACGTTACAAGAACGCAGTTTAACAAACTAAGACTACAAAAAGAGGTTTCTTAATCTTCTGAAAAGACTTAGGATTCTGAAGGGAAATCTCTCAACAAAACAGTCAAGAATCAAAACAGGGATAAACTGTGTTATGAGGTGATCGACACCATTAGAGCGTCTGGTAGGCTACATAAAGGCCAGTAAGATTTTTTTGAGAATATTGTCAACAAAAAACTCGTGTCAACAGATGGTTGAAGTAACACCTCTTTATGTTCCACCGGAACAGCAAATTCGAGACAGAACGCATGTTCGAAGTCTTTGGTAAACGTAATAAGACATTGGAAGTGAAAAGATGGGAGGTTTTCAATAGGAAGGATAAGGGGATAGGCAACATGAAGTCCATCAACAAATTATTGAGGAAATGGTGACAAAAATTCTTGTCCACGCCCCTCCAGGACCAATCGAAATAGCTATCAGTAAATTGATTTTGTGCCTCGATACGGAACGCATTCTAGCAGTATTTTACAAGCCAAATAAGACAGTATATTTTAAGAGATTCTTCTATGTAAAGGAGAAGCAGGATGTCTTTCTCCATGTGGTAGAACTCTTTGATTGCTGACTAAGGGGATGTCGTATTAAGTCTCAAATATCGTCAAATACGATACGACTAGAAATGGTGTATCGTTAAAAGCGTTATTGTAGTTCAATTTCTGTTCTGGGCTGAGATTTTATTTTAGTCGGCAAGAAAATTAAAAAAAAAAAACAAGTAAGAAAAGTCTATAGTCGGACGGAGCCGACCATGGGATACCCTATACCACTATCCCTGGAGAAACGCTCTCCACGGAAGTTCTTTTCAATTATTTGTGAAAATTTAATTATCAAATACCAGAGATGTAATGTATAATACTTATGACCAAAACCAAAAAGTTATCTAGCATGACAAAGACATTTTTGTAGCAGGAAAGGAAAATTTAGTTCACACAAACTAAAATGTAATGAAACCCACTTATGTAGTACTACTACTTCCGTTGTTTAACCGCTACGTTATTGAAATTTTTACCAATTTCACACAAAAGTTTCAGTCCATTAACCCGTAAGTATTATCTGATCTTCACACTGGTTTGTACGCTTCTTCTTCATCATAAACTCAAACTTTGTTTAAATTTTGCGGGTTATTATTTTGACCTACAGAGCCGCTACAAAATTGGTTAACATTTTGTTTTTGGTCCATTTCATCCCGTGAACATTTCACGATCATCACCAAAAACTAATCATTCATCACCAAAAACTAATCACGGGCACACATCACTAAATCGCTTTATCTCGTCGAGATATGAATTTTGGCATACCAAATAAGGGGTCTAGGACGAATATTTCGTGGTGTTACATAAACTTTTTGAGAGACAATATGTAGCATGGTATAAAAATGTGGTTCTCTACACAGAACCCATTATATATTAGGCAGTAGGCCCGTTATCTAGCAAACACTTTATTGAAATTTACATCAGAGGAAAGGTCAGTAGATTTTTTCCATATGTAGGCTACTTTGCGAAATATATATGTCCTCAAGGAATTCAAATATCGACCAAAAATAAAATTTTTATATTTTTCATACAAAAGTAATGGTCCATTTCACCCGCTAAAGAATATCAGATCATCATTCAAAATTGTAGGCATCTTTTTCGACCTATGCTCTTACCCGGTGCAAAATTTCGTGACTATTGATGTATAATTGCGACTTCTAGCGAGTTTATTATTACACTACAAACAAATAACGGAATATATTAGGTTGTAACTCTGTTATCTGATCATGCACACCAACATAATTGGCATCAATTGAAAGGTCAAGCGTTCCACTTTGAAGTATATCTCACTTGTCCGGAATGTCACTTCCAGGAATTAAGATATAAGCTGTATATTAAAATTTTTCACAATTTTCACACAAAAGTTTTGGTCCATTTAACCCTCTAAATATTATCCGATCGTCATCTCAAATTGCATGCTTCTTCTTTGTGATATACTCTTACCTTATTTAAAATTACGCGTTGATCGGACTATTATTGAGTCCTACAGAGCCGCTACAAAATTAGATAAATATTATGTTTTTGGTCCATTTCACCCGCTAAATATTTCACGATCATCACCAATAAGAATAGGGATCTATTCTGATCTGAACCCGACCTCCATACAAAATTTCGTGACGATCGGTCCATAATTGCGGCCTGGAGCGTGTTTACAATTTATAATGGACAGACGGACGGACGGACGGACTGACGGACGGACACACATCTCAAAATCGCTTTATCTCGTAGAGATATGAAGAATGGTATACCACATTGGGGGTCTCCGACGAATATTTCGCGGTGTTACATGAATTTTTACCAAAACAAACTTATAATACCCTTTTCCACATTGTGGTATAGGGTATAATAACACTGTGCTACAGTGAAAATTTGCAGGGGTTCTAATGCATAAATTCGGTTTTGTGGGAGTCCACAGAAGACGAAAATACCTTTGGTTTCTTTGGGCCACTTCGGTTTTTCATTTTATAACGGTAAATGTAGTAAAAAATGGGCTTTTTTGGATTTTCAACTTTAAACGGACATTACTTCTTTTTTCCACAACCGATTTGCACACACTGTTTTTCATTATAAAGGGGAGAGTAATGCCTTTCGAACAAGCCATAGATTTTCAAAATTGGTTAACAAATGGCTAGTTAATAGTGGTTTAAGTGTGACAAAAACGCATTAAAAAACAGTAAAATGTTTTTCCTTGTGCTCTAGGCAGCGTAAATGATACCTAACAGTAAAATTATTTACAGTTAGCAAGTAGGAAATTTAGTTGGCTTTCCAAAATGGGAAAAAGCAACAAAATCCGTTGAAAAATGAATGCGTTATGGCATTTTTTGTGTTTCAACTTTTTGGTTTTTTCTCATATTTTCCTTTATAAAACATTGATACCTTGTGCGTAATTGTTAAGCAGGATAATCACAATTAGAATCATAGATGCTAAGATACCCATCTTTTATAAAGGAAAATATGAAAAAACCAAAAAGTTGAATCACAAAAAATGCCATAACGCATTCATTTTTCAAGCGATTTCGTTGGTTTTTCCCATGTTGGAAAGCCAACTAAATTTGCTACTTGCTAACTGTAAATAATTGTACTGTTAGGTGTCGTTTACGCAGCCTAGAGCACAAGGAAAAACATGTTACTGTTTTTTAATGCGTTTTTGTCACACTTAAACCACTATTACTTAGCCATTTGTTAACCGATTTTAAAAGTCTACGGCTTGTTCGGAAGGCATTACTCTCCCCTTTATAATGAAAAACAGTGCGTGCAAATCGGTTGTGGAAAAAAGAAGTAATATCCGTTTAAATTTGAAAATCCAAGAAAGCCCATTTTTCACTACATTTACCGTTATAAAATGAAAAACCGAAGTGACCCAAAGAAACCAAAGGTATTTTCGTCTTCTGTGGACTCCCACAAAACCGAATTTGTGCATCAGAAATCCTGCAAAAAAATTTTGTCCACATTTGTATCACAGTGTAATTATAAAACTAAAGACGTAAATAAAACGTAATTTTAAACCTGATGGCGTATACATTTTGCCAACACTCATACGTTTAGGTGGCCACCATAAAATCAAACACCACCATCAATCATTTTCACCTTCATTCCAAAATTATTTAAACCTGGAATTTTTCAGAGTTTCTAGTTATTTTTTGTGACCAAAAAGGTAAAAGGAGCCTAAATCATAGGGAAAAGGAAACACAATACAAAACCATAAACCACGTTATGCGAACTACCTTGCAACTACCCTTGCTTCTAGCCTTCCTAACCAAAAAACGTACCATTTATTTTGTAAATTGTGCGGAAATTGAGATAAATTCATGTGGAGGTTTGTTGTTGGTTATGGATTGTATGCGGTCTGCGGTTTGGATTGGCCACTGGAGTGAAATTTGTGTGAAAAGTTCATGTAAAATGAATATATCTTTGATTGTTTTGTTTTTCTGCGGGCAAAAAGTTTTTCTTTGTTTTTAACACCCAGAATTGTTATAAACGCTTCTGAATTTATAACTCACTAACAATTTTTACACGTAACTACTAGAGTTGAAATGGAAAGTGTTTACGGGGAATAGAAAGGAAAACAACGAAAACTGTGGAAAAATGGAAACAAAGATGGCGTAATAATTTGGGGAAAATATTTATTCTGTTACCTTGATTTTAAGTAATCATAAAAACAATGCTATAGAAAAACAAGTAAGAAAAGTCTATAGTCGGACGGAGCCGACCATGGGATACCCTATACCACTATCCCTGGGCAATCTCTCTCTCCACGGAACTTCTTTTCAATGATTGTGAAAATTTAATTATCAAATATCAGAGATGTAATGTATAATACGTATGACCAAAACCAAAAAGTTATCTAGCATGACAAAGGCATTTTTGTAGCAGGAAAGGAAAATTTAGTTCACACAAACTAAAATGTAATGAAACCCACTTATATAGTACTACTACTTCCGTTGTTTAACCGCTACGTTATTGAATTTTTTACCAATTTCACACAAAAGTTTCAGTCCATTCAACCCGCTAAGTATTATCTGATCTTCACGTTGGTTTGTACGCTTCTTCTTCATCATAAACTCAAACTTTGTTTAAAATTTTGCGGGATATTATTTTGACCTACAGAACCGCTACAAATTTCACCCCCTGAACATTTCACGATCATCACCAAAAACTAATCATTTCTATTCTGTTCCGAACCCAACCTCCTTAAAAAATTCGTTACAATCGGTCCATAACTGCGGCCTTAAGCTTGTTTACAATTTTTAATGGACGGACACACATCGCTAAATCGCTTTATCTCGTCGAGATATCAAGATTGGTATACCACATTGGCGGTCTCCGACTAATATTTCGTGGTGTTACATGAATTTTTACCAAAACAAACTTATAATACCCTTTTCCACATTGTGGTATAGGGTATAAACACTTGATGAAAATATTATGTCTGTCTGTGTATTCGGCAAAATCTCGCTGAATGTTATTTTACTTAAATTTGGATTGAATAATTCAAAAGTTGCTGAACATTACTGAAGAAATGTTGGCAGTAAAATTTAGTAAGAACAATAACAGGCCTTTTTTTCTTTTTATATAAAAATAAGAATTTTTTCGAAGAATTTGAAGTTTGATACATATAACCTTGATACCTATAATTAGGATTTTTACTCTCTCCCGTAAACCACAATTTTATGCTTTGCAAAAATGCAAAAAAAAAATAATAATTTAATTTTAAACCCTGGGATGTGTGCATTATTTTAACAATATACTGAGACTTATACATTATGTCAACACTCCTTGGTTTAGGGGTCCGTCCATAAAATAAAAGCACCATTAATCATTAAAAAATAATATAATAATACCTGTAGAATGTCCTTTGGGACAGAACGCATTTCTCGGGGACGCCTGTCTAAAGGATGTATTCTGGGCTTAGTAGACATCTTTATGAAGTATTCTTAGTATTAGAGACATTTCTAGAAAATAAAGTTGGAATACAAATTTAGAGAAAAGATTCATTCTTTTACCTAATTTGTTTGTTCCATCCTCGTAAGGTCAACCACAACAATTTCCGACATGTTTAAAAATATTGGATATATGGTTATTTTTTGTTTTGGTTGATGATGTTATTTTTATTCTTCTTCGTGTGTGTTTTTATCTTTATCGGATTTTAGTACGTGCAAATTTTCCGATATACATTTTAAGGATTACGATTACGATTCATAAACACGTAGCCAACATCATGGATAGGCAAATAAAAAATCAGCTTTATGTGTGTGTTTGTTCGTATATAAAACAAATATGTGTGTATATAGTCAAATACACACATGTGTATATTTTTATTCACTCTTTTATTTCATATGTAATTGTTTATGGCCTTAGTTCTGTTCATGGCTCGTTTGGGTTTGGGGTGATAATAATTTTATGATTCGTGTTATTTGAAATTGACTTTTTACGCTGGTGGAGTGAATTTTAATTACATTTTTGTTTTATAAAGCTAAAATTTTAAAGTTGTTCATTCACATAAGTATTTTTTTGGAAATATATTTTTCTTTTTGGAATTTTGT
This sequence comes from Musca autumnalis, assembly GCF_047663935.1. Taxonomy (NCBI): domain Eukaryota; kingdom Metazoa; phylum Arthropoda; class Insecta; order Diptera; family Muscidae; genus Musca; species Musca autumnalis. The sequence continues at coordinate 202,203,824 of NW_027412088.1, forward strand.
TGTTATATTTTCACTTTTCTATATTAGGAATACCCACGAAAATAATTTTCAAATTAATTAGTATAACGTAGCTTCTCCTCGTTGTTCTTCTTTATTTCTCCCACTTTGTTGTAGGCTAAGTTTTCAATTTCACACAACATAAAAAATAATAACCAAGACATTTCATTGCTATGACCTTGTCATTTGCCAACACAAAAGACATGGACCTTTAAGGCTGCCAAATTATTTTAATTATTTCTTTGTTGAAAGCAACGTGAGGAACCAAATTAATTTCACTTTCTTGCAACATTAATAACAATTACTTATAAATTTCTTAATTAGAAATAATTTTTCGTAATTTTGTTATGAAGCGTATAACTAATGTCAGTATGTATACGCCTAAATGTCCACTCAATTTACTGAATACTAAAATTATAATTAAATATCACTAAATCACTCTTTTTGGAAATAAACACAAAGAGGTGCACTTTAAGTTCCATAAAAAAAATTGTACCACAGAAAGTATGTCTCAAGAGCCATAAATTTCGCAGGACCAACTGCGAACACATACTTTTATTCAGCTTTCTTCAAATCACTTCATTACTTCTTAATCACTTTGTCGCGTCATTATCTTGACGCAATTAAATAAATCTTCAAGAAGCAATGAATAAAGTTTTCAGTTAGCGTGAATACCTAACGAGTGAATAGAATAAATTATATCCAAAAACATTCTATTAAAACTCCAATAACTTTTTTAAATCTTCAATGGCAAACAACAATGCTGTTCACCTAAAATAATATTTAAACATTATTCCGAACATGTGTATAATTAAATATGCATAAATAATGTGTAAAATGTGCCGTTATTTTTTATACGATTTCCGTAGGTGGTGAGGGTGTGAGCTAAATAAATTAATAAATTGTTTTGCAGCAAAAGATTGGTACTGATATCAACTGGAAGGTTTTGTATGCAAAACTAGAACACAGAGAAGGGCTTTGATAGTGAGTGGATATGAGAAATTCAGAAAATCACAAAAAATCCATGTTTGATGGTCCTTGAAAAATATTCTTTAAAAAATCCAAGTTTTGTGGTCTGATGATTCTTAAAAAAAATTTAAAAAATTCAAGTTTTGTAGTCTGATTATTCTTGAAAAAATTTCTTTAAAAAATCCACGTTCTGTGTACTGATGATTACTTACTTAGCTGGCCCATTATATAACATTTGTTCCATAAACCGAACTAAGAAAAGATCTCTAATTCTCTCTGTTAAGTGCTTCGCTTTTTGGAATACCGCGCCTTGTCATCTCTTCATCCACATGTTTGCGCCATCTATTCTTTGGCCTGCCAATTCTGCGTGCACCGCCATGTGGCTCGAATTTATACGCCTTTTTAGCGGGTTGATCATCGCTCATTCTTATGATATGGCCTAGCCAACGCAATTGCTGCATCTCGATACGTTTAACTATATTGATGTCGTTATATAGCAGATACAGCTCGTGGTTCTACGACGTCGATATTCACCGTCAACGCAGATCGGTCCGTAGATCTATCGAAGAATTTTTCTCTCAAACACGCCAAGCACTGCCATATCTGCTTGTGCAAGTACCCAGGCTTCGGAACCATACATCAGCACGGGTAGTATCAGTGTTTTGTAAAGCGTTATTTTTGTTTGGCGAGTGGTGGTTTTGCTTTTAAAGTCCTTACTTAAGCCAAAATAGCATCTGTTGGCCAATTCTTCTTTTTATTTCACAACTTAGGTCGTTTGGTGTGTTTACGGTGGTGCCGAGGTATACGAAGTCGTTTACTACCTCAAAATTATAGGAACCAACATTTGGTCCGATCTCAACGGACGCATTGCGCATCAACACCATCAGCTTGGTCTTCTCGCCGTTTACCGCCAGACGCACTTTAGCCGATTCTCCTTCGACCTTCATAAAGGTATCGGTTACTTCTTTTACTGATCGTCCCATGATGTATATATCATCAGCATAAGCAAGTAACATGTGGCTATTGGTGTAGATTGTGCAACTTCTTTTGACGTTTGCCTCTCGTATAATCTTTTCTAGCATGACGTTGAAAAGATCACACGAAAGGCTGTCTCCTTGCCTGAAACCTCTTTTGGTACAAAATTCTTCGGAGAGGTTCTTTCCTATTTTAACTGAAGATCTTGTGTCAGTTTGAGTCATTTTACAAAGCCGAATGAGTTTTGCGGGGATACCAAGTTCAGACATGGCTTGGAATACCTTTGAAAGTAGCGGGCTATCAAAGGCTGTTTTATAATCGACAAAAAGGTGGTAGATGTCGATCTGCATCTCTTGGGTCTTCTCCAGGATTTGCCGCATGGTAAATATCTGGTCAACGGTGGACTTGCCAGGTCCAAAGCAGCATTGGTATGGTCCAATTATTTCGATGACCATGGGCTTCGGACAAAATCCCTGACATAATCTTTTAGGCGATAGGGAGAAGACTTATGCCGCTATAGTTGGAGCATAAAGTCTTATCTCCTTTCTTATGGACGAGACACAGGATGCTCAGGTTCTTATCGTCGGGTACGGGTTCTTCCTGCCAGATGGAGCTAACTAGATGATGCATAACCTTATCAGCGTGTCGCCTCCGGTTTTAAATAAGTCGGCTGGTAGGCCATCAGCTCCAGCTGCCTTATTATTCTTCAGCCGGTTTATTGCTGTCTTTACCTCATCTTGGCCGGGTGCTTTACATTCAATACCATCTTCTGGGAGTGGATCTGTGCTAGCTTCGTCAACTTCGCTACTATTAGATACCAACAGTTTGGAAAAATGCTCTTTCCATATCCTTAGCACACTATCTGCATCATTTACCAGATTACCTTGCTGTAGAATTTGACGTAGAATTTTTGTAGAATTTTCGGACTTCATTCTGTCTCCTGTACATCTCGATTTGTTCACACTCTCGCTTTTCCATCTCTCTCTTTTTCCTGCGGAAAATACGTTTCTCCTCTCTCCTTTTCTCCCGATATCACTCTCGTGCGCTACTGATTGTAAAGTAGCCATATATGCCTCATTTTTTCTCTTCGGTAGCAGCACGACACTCCTGGTCATACCATTGATTCCTTGGTGGAGGTCTCTGGTATCCAAGTACTGAGTTTGCGGCTGCTGGCATGGAATGGGCAATGTTTTGCCATTGCCCTGATATGTTATCGGGACGAGGAGTGATTTGATTAAGCAGTTGGGCCAGTTGAGTGGAATATGCTGTGGCTATCTGTTGTGATGGCAGCTTACCGATGTACAACTTCCGTGTTGTGTCTGTTCGATTTTGTTTGCTACGTTTAAGCGGTTGCATACCTTTGCTGCAACAAGGTGGTCCGAGTGGTCCGAGTCTATGTTTGCACCTCGGAACGATCGTACATCCAACACGCTTGGTGCATGTCTTCCATTTATCACAACGTGATCAATTTGATTACTTGTTCTTTGACCTGGCGACAACCAGGTGCCCTTATAAATATCGAGATGCTTAAATCTGGTACTGCTAACTACCATGTTTCTTGAAGATGCAAGGTCTATCAGCCTCATACTATTGTCAGATGTTTCACTGTGGAGACTGAATTTCCCGAGTGTTGGACCAATTTTGGCATTAAAATCGCCTAGTATAATTTTAATGCCATGGGCAGGGCAACGGTCATAAGTTTCTTCTAAGCGTTTGTAAAATATATCTTTGGTCTGTTCGTCCTTGTCTTCAGTGGGAGCATGAGCGCAAATAAAGCTGATGTAGAATAATTTTGCTTTTAATCGAATTGCAGCGAGTCTTTCATTCACTGGGGGAAGCTGGAGACCAGATGTTTTAACCTCCAAGCAACTACAATACCGTAGCCAAACTCGTGCTTTGTGTCATGGCAGCTATAATACAGTGCTTCAACTTTAGGTGTTGTTGTGACGCCTTTCCCGTTCCATCGTATTTCCTGTATGGCAGTTTTGTCGGCCGTGTACTTTTCAAGTGCATCTGCCAATGCGTAAACTGCACCTTCTCTATAAAGAGTGAGAACATTCCAGGTGCAGATTCGCAGATCATGGTCCTTAAAACGTTTGCGGGTTTCGTCAACTTTATAGGGGTTTGTTTTTCTTTTCTTCAGTTTTTTTTTCGTAGTATGCTGTTCTTTCTAGGGGAGGGTTACTAACCCGACGCCCAAAGCCAAGTTTTTAACGTTCTTATGGGTGAACGCGCGGCACATGTTAGCTCACTACCTTTAACGGGTGTTAAAGGCACTTCCCCAGGTGACACCACTGGGAGGTCAGTGTCCACTTGAGATGAAAGAGGGACCAAGATAAATCCTGGGCTTTGCCATGTTAAAGCCGGTCAGGACCGTTCCTTGTTATCTTCCATTCCCAACGTCACCCATTGATGATTAAAAAAATGATAAAACAAAATCTTTAAAAAACCCACGTTTTATGGTCTGAAGATTCTTAAAATTTTTCTTAAAAAAAAACACGTTTTTGGTCGTATTATTCTTAAAAAAATGTCTTTAAAAGATCCAAGTTTTGTGGTCTGAAATTCTTAAAAAATTTCTTTAAAAAATCCACGATTTGTGGTCCGATAATTCTTAAAAATTTTTTTAAAAAGTCAACGATTTGTGATGGTTCTTTAAAATCCACGTTTTGAGATATGATGATACTTAAAAAAAAATTTTAAAAATCCACGTTTTGTAGTCTGATGATCCTCGAAATAATTCTTTAAAAAATACACGTTTTGTGGTCTGATGATTCTTTAAAAAATCTTTAAAAATCCAAATTTTGGGGTGTGATGATTCTTAAAAAATCCACGATTTGTGGTCTAATGATCCTTGAAAAAATTCTTTAAAAATTCCCTATTGGTCCTCGGAAAAATATTCTTAAAAAATCCAATTTGTTTAAATCTGACTATTTCTCCAAAAATACTTCTCAAAAGTGCCCCTTTTAATGTAAGCTTTTCCTTTTTGTGGAATGTCTCATATATTACCTATGCTCAACAGAAAACTTCCATGTCTCTGCAAAAGCATGCATAAATGTCCGTATGTGTGCTTGTCTCCCCTTTTCTCTTTGAATGCAAAACCACCCAGCCAACAATTTTTGCCGATGGCTCTGATATCAGATTTTTTTCCGAGATTTCGTAACCTTTCTTTCCGATTATTTTCCGAGTGCTCTGCACAATCTCGGAAGGGAAATTTTTATTTGTTTTCTTTCCGATTAGTTTCCGAGTACTCTGCACATAATCTGAAAGAATTTTTGATCTGTGTATTTTTCTCGCGAGCAAAAATCCCGAACTCTGGTTGAGAGTTGATTGTAAACAAACAACGCCAGCGGCAAGGGAAATTTCTTTGCTTTGTTTGCATGCTGTACCTTGTTTTTTAGTTATTTCGCAGCAGTTAAGTGAGTAAGACGTAGCGGAACAAATTATTGTGTGTTTTAAAACAAATTAAAATTGGAAGTTTGCATACACATTTTGTAAAAAGCTGTTTATAATAACAAATATTGTTAATTCTATTTTAGATACGCCAAATAAAGAACAACATCTTGATGACACATGGAAACTTTATTAGGAAAAGTTGTGTTTTATAATTTTGCAAACACACAATATCAGCGGGCAGCAGCAATGAATACTATTAAATCCAACTTGTTAAGATGATGAAACATCCGAACATTAAACATCCGAACATTTTCCGAAATATAAATCACCGGAATTTTTTCCTATTTTCGGATAAAACCTTACGAAAATATTCAGATTTTTTTCCATATATCGGATAAAATATCCGATAATCTTCCGATTTTTTCCGAATATCGGATCAAACATCCGATATTCTTCCGATTTTTTTTCCGAATATCGGATCAAACATCCGATAATCTTCCGATTTTTTTCCGAATATCGGATCAAACATCCGACAATCTTCCGATTTTTTCCGAACATCGGATCCAACATCCGATAATCTTTTGATTTTTTTCCGAATATCGGATCAAACATCCGATAATCTTCCGATTTTTTACCGAATATCGGATCAAACATCCGATAATTTTCCGATTTTTTTCCGAATATCGGATCAAACATTCGATAATCTTCCGAATTTTTTCCGATTTTCGAATGTTCCTTCCGAGTTTTTTCCGAAATTGTGCAGATAATCGGAAATTCCCTTAAAATTTCCCTTTTTTTCATTCGAGTTTTTTTGCGAATTCGTTCAGAATTCGGAAAGAAACTCTAATATTCCTTCCGATTTTTTTCCGATAAAACTTTCCGAATTCGTGGGCACCTTCACACAATTTTGTTCCGATTTCTGAACGAATTCGACATCAGAATCGCATACTTGTGCAGAGTTTCGTTCCGAATTCGGAAACAAATCGGAAAAAATTGTTAGCTGGGCAATGTCTTACCATCCCAGTTAACCAACCTACTTTGCCGCAATGCATATTTGCACGCAATTAAGTACTGCAAACACATTCAAATATATTTTAGGGAGCCATATTACAGAGTTGGTATCTAAATTGCCACGAAAAACTAGGAAAAGAACTTCATGTTAAATTTTGTTTAAGTAGGTAGTAGTGAAAAGGGTGAAGGAGAGAATAAGGAGATGGGGGATAATTTTACGTGATTTGATTTATTAATTAGTTCACAAACTTCTAAGAAACCACTCACATGATTCTATTGGGTATTTAGGTATAATACTCGTATACTGCAATTACCTGCATTATTAAAGAGTTAGTATTAGACAAATTATATTGATGAGAAAAAGATAAGAACAATTTTAATTTTATTAAAAATTTTAAGATTTTAGAACAAAATTTGATATTTTGCTGTAATTTTAAATATAATTTTATAGTCAGCTTTACTATAGCTAAGCTTCTTCATTACACGTACGTTCTTGATATAAGGAAATCATTTAGTCTAAAGGGTATAAGTAACATCAACAGTTATACGCCACAAAACGTTAATCGAATAGTTAAACATAGTGTCGTATACATAGTGTCAACACTCATAAGCTGACGAAGAAATTTTCAAACAAATATCTGAAGTTTGGCATTCTCAGGAAATAGAAAACTTGTCCTAGAAATCCTCCGTTAACGAGATGTCAAACGCCAAATTTCAGATATTTGTTTGAAAATTTCCTCGATATCGTATAATCTTGAGTCAAAAGAAGAAATATTGAAATGCTTTTTTTCCATTCGATTAGTTGACTCCAAGGCGAATTTAACAAGGTGATCCAATAGCTGACGTTAGGTTGTAGTCTTCATTTGCTGCCAATTTTTTTTTGCGCGAAATATCCACAAAAATTAGAAGAAAACGTTAAAATATTATTCGCGAAGCTTAAACAAAGATGTTGTACACAGATATTTTTTTATAGAAGCGAAATATTTGTTATTTATTTTTGATTAAAAATATGTTTTGACAGCAAATGAAGACATAGGTTGCTATTATTGTATCACCTTCTTTCTTACACCATGGTTGACTCTTTATAGAGTCAATGCGATAGGATTATGTCTATATTTAATTATTATATAAATCCTCCCCTTTTTGATATATTTGCCACATTTTATAAGTCCTACCAGTAAAAAAAAATTGTTTCCAAAACTATATTTTGTACGAATAATATTGATTTCATGTCATTTCATGAGAAAACAAATAAAATCACTTAAATCTCTCTTGTGTTCTCTGATTGAAAGATAAAATATTATTATAATATATTTGTGTATCTCCCATCCACTTAAATTTGCTGTTTACAGGAGTCCTAAAGAGACAAATGGGGTTACCTGGAACAAGCTCAGTGGGAGGCAAACAAAAAAATTAAGCAGCAATGTTTGTTATATCACAAAAATCCATTTACTTGAAGGAACTCCATTTTGCATTGCTGACTGTATGGCTGGTTCTATGGCTGTCTGGCAAGGAGATATCAACTCAGCTTCAATCTATTACCATTTCCTTCACCACGCCGCTGTTTTCAACAGTTAAGGAGAAATGCCCCAAGCTTAAGTTTCTTTTACTATCAAGGTAACCGGGCAACAATATCCTTGTAGGAGGAAACAAGGGAAATGGTAGAAAACGGAAGTACTTCAATACATTTGCTTCTAGTGATGGTGATAGTCTCTGCTTCTTGAGTGTGGCAACATCCTTTGTTTACTTACCAATGCTTGTAAAGGATTTGTGCCACTTTCATTTTTTCCTTTCATCCTTTCTCTGTTCTCGTCGTTGTTGCTGCAGCAATTTACACCATTGCATTTGTATGCTAGTGAAAAGTGGTACTTTCTTGATGTGTATCGGAGGAGGGTGTGGTGCTGCATTCAACAACGACTGACACAAATTAAACTTTATTACTTAATTGGATGATTTTAATGAATGATGTGTGATGTGGTATCTCCATCTGCTTTTTGGTTATTTTCTTTGTTTCCGTATTTCTCCATATCAGATAGTCTTTGTCACCATTCTCAACTCAATTGTTTAATTATATTCATGTGAGTGTTGAATTTTCTTACAGGGGCCATATACACATTGTCCGTAGCAGAATTGTGCGTCATTGAAATAATGGTTTTAGACACTACATATGCTAAGATCAAATCTGTTTCAGACAATTTGATTTGATTTAACGACTAAGCTATGACTGCCGGCCGGTTTGTTTGCCAGTTTGGCTGGTTAATACCATAACTCTCGAAAGATGCAAACGATTCTGTTCGAACATTTAACATCATATTTTTTCTTTGAAACTATGAATAAGTTCGGAGATGGACAATTTCCAGTATTTCGGGTGTGGATTACTAACTTACTTAGCTGGCCCATTACAGAACATTTGTTTCATAGATCGAACTAAGAAAAGATCTCCAATTCTCCAGCTTTCTGGAATACCGCGCCTTGTCATCTCTTCATCGACTTGTTTGCGCCATCTATTCTTTGGCCTGTCAATCCTGCGTGCACCGCCATGTGGCTCGAATTTATACGCCTTTTTGCGGGTTCATCATCGCTCATTCTTATTATATGGCCTAGCCAACGCAATCGCTGCATCTCGATACGTTTAACAATATTGATGTCGTTGTATAGCAGATACAGCTCGTGGTTCATGCGACGTCGATATTCACCGTCAACGCAGATTGGTCCGTAGATCTTTCGAAGAATTTTTCGAAGTCTTTCACTACCTCAAAGTTATAGGAACCAACTTCAACACTTGGTCCGATCTCAATGGACGCATTGCGCGTCGACACCATCATTTGGTCTTCTCGCCGTTTACCGCCAGACCCACTTTAGCAGATTCTCCTTCGACCTACATAAATGCATCGGTTACTTCTTTTACTGATCGTGCCATGATGTATATATCATCAGCATAAGCAGGTAACATGTGGCTATTGGTGAAGATTGTGCCACTTCTTTTGAAGTTTGCGTCTCGTATAACCTTTTCTAGCAGGATGTTGAAAAGATCAAACGAAAGGCTGTCTCCTTGCCTGAAACCTCTTTTGGTACAAAACTCTTCGGAGAGGTTCTTTCCTATTTTAACTGAAGATTTTGTGTCAGTTAGAGTCATTTTACAACGCAGAATAAGCATTGCGGGGATACCAAATTTGAACGTAGCGGGCTGTCGAAGGCTGCTTTATAATCGACAAAAAGGTGGTAGGTGTCGATCTGCATCTCCTGGGTCTTCTCCAGGATTTGCCGCCGGGTAAATATCTGGTCAATGGTGTACTTGACAGGTCTAAAACCGCATTAGTATGGTCCAATTATTTCGCTCACCATGGGATTTAGTCGTTCGCACAATATCGCTGACACTATCTTGTAGGCGATAGAGAGAGGACTTATGCCCCTATAGTTGGGGCATAAAGTCTTATCTCCTTTCTTATGGACGGGACACAGGATGCTCAGGCTTCAATCGTCGGGTATGCGTTCTTCCTGCCAGATGGAGCTAACTAGCTGATGCATACACCTTATCAGCGTGTCGCCTCCGGTTTTAAACAGCTCGGCTGGTAGGCCATCAGCCTGCTGCCTTATTATTCTTCAGCCGGTTTATTGCTGTCTTTACCTCATCTTGGCCGGGTGGAATACGTTCAATACCATCTTCTGGGATTGGATCTGTGGTCTGCTGGTCTCTACAGGAGGACGCGCCAGTGCCAAAGCCATCAGTTTGATGTTTCACTCTTTGGTAGAATTTTCGGACTTCATGCTGTTTTCTGTACATGTCGATTTGTTCACACTCCCGCATTTCCATCTCTCTTTTTTCTTGCTGAAAAGACGGTTCTCCTCACTCCTTTTCTCCCTCTCTCGTGCGCTACGCGTTGCTACTGATTGTAAAGTAGCCCTATATGCCGCATTTTTCTCTTCGGTAGCAGGACGATACTCCTGGTCATACCATGTATTCCTTGGTGGAGGTCTCTGGTATCCAAGTAATGATTTTGAGGCTGTTTGCAAGGAGTGGGCTATATTTTCTCATTGGGCCAGTTGACTGGAACATGCTGTGGCTATCTGTTGTGATTGCAGCTTACCGATGTCCAACTTCCGTGTTGTGTCTGTTCGCACTTTGTTTGCTACGTTTAATCTGGTACGTACCTTTGCTGCAACAAGGTAGTGGTCCGAGTCTATGCTTGCACCTCGGAACGATCGTACATCCAACACGCTTGATGCATATCTTCCATCTATCACAACGTGATCAATTTGATTTCTTGTTCTTTGATCTGGCGACAGCCAGGTGCCCTTATGAATATGGAGATGCTTAAATCTGGTACTGCTAACTACAATGTTTCTCGCAGCTGCAAAATCTATTATCATACCATTGTCAGATGTTTCAATGTGGAGACTGAGTTATTCTCCTTTCCAATTTTGGCATTCAAATCGCCTAGTATAATTTTAATATCATGGTCAGGTCATAAGCGCTTGTAAAATATATTTTTGGTCTGTTCGCCCTTGTCTTCAGTGGGAGCATTAGAGTAAATAAAGCTGATGTTGAAGAATTTTGCTTTGAATCGAATTGCAGCGAGTCTTTTATTCACTGGGGTGAAGCTGGAGTCCAGATGTTTTAACCTCCGACCAACTACAAATCCACAACCAAACTCATGCTTTGTGTCATGGCAGCTATAAAACAGTGCGTCACCTTTAGGTGTTGTTGTGCCGCCTTTCCTAATCCATCGTATTTCCTGTATGGCAGTTATGTCGGCCTTGTACTTTTCAATTACATCTGCCAATGCGTAAACTGCACCTTGCCTATAAAGAGTGCGAATATTCAAGGTGCAGATTCGCAGATCATGGTCCTTAAAACGTTTGCGGGGTTCGTCAACTTTAGAGGGGTTGGTTTTTCTTTTCTTTCGTTTTTTCATAGCAGGCTGTTTTTTCTAGGGGAGGGTTACTAACCCGAATCCCCAAACCCAAGTTTTTAACGTTCTTGTGGGTGGATGCGCGGCACATGTTAGGTCACTACCTTTAACGGGTGTTAAAGGAAATTCTCCAGGTGACACCACGGGGAGGTCAGTGTCCACTTGATATGAAAGAGGGACCAAGATAAATCCTGGGCTTTGCCATGTTAAAGCCGGTCAGGACCGTTCCTTGGTATCTTCCGTCCCCTACGTCGGGTGTGGATTACTTATCTATAAAGTAGTGTCTATATTCGGTAAGTCGTTCTAATTCGGCGATGAAAGATGGATGCCTGGTCATTGAGATTAAAATATAATCAGGTTACACATAGTATTATAACAGTACTTTATATTTTTTAATAAAAAGGAATAAGTTATGCTTGTCATGAATGTAAAACATTTATAATCACTCTTGCGTATAATCACTAATGTTATGTATACGCCATGATTAAATAATTTACATAAAATATAACATGTTAAATGATGTTTCGAATAGTTTATTGCTAAAAAAATGTTTAACTATGAATGATAACATTTTCATTGTTGAGGTCTACCTCTATTCATAAGGTCCTATTCTTTCCTTTGTATATGTGAAATAGATTCCCCTAAATTAAGCTGTCATTATCTTCTTTATTATCTCTCAGCTTAAGTGTTTTTATCTCTCACGCCACAAAATAGACAACAAAAAACTTTTTTACAAATGGGTAGAGCGTGGTGTCTGGAGAGCATGCAGGATGGCAATGAACTAACCAGTATTATTATGAAAACACTTGAGACGGGATAATTATTCAATACAAGGACCTAATTCTTATTCAGTAAATTGAATAAAATAAATAATTTCATTTGAATCTTTCCCATTGTCCGATACTAATAAAAAGTTCTATTTGAAATATTGCTTAAATTAGTTTTAATGAAATAAATAAATCAATGAATAATTAAATCAAATAAAGCAAAATGAAGATGAACTTATACATTGATTTTTCTTCATATTTGGAGGAGCATAATGAGAACTTATGATGGATATTGGTATAACAAAGAACGTGATCATATTATATTGAGGCATTTCCATTGCACAAAGACCACCTTTCTATTATCGTCTACGTTTAAATGATCATTACCTATAATCGCTGTACTTTTCTGAACCACGGAAAAGACGATTGGCAAGTGGGCATAGAAGACAGATATCACCATTGTGGTACCCGGTTTGATAAAAGACGTGTCCTGATAATTCATCATTTCCATGACCAAATAGTACCTGCCTATAATCGCCTCCGTTTATATGACCATAACATATAATGCCTTTTCTGAACCATGGGAAAGATGATTGGCAATAACATGGTAACATGTGGCTATTGGTGAAGATTGTGCCACTTCTTTTGAAGTTTGCGTCTCGTATAACCTTTTCTAGCAGGATGTTGAAAAGATCAAACGAAAGGCTGTCTCCTTGCCTGAAACCTCTTTTGGTACAAAACTCTTCGGAGAGGTTCTTTCCTATTTTAACTGAAGATTTTGTGTCAGTTAGAGTCATTTTACAACGCAGAATAAGCATTGCGGGGATACCAAATTTGAACGTAGCGGGCTGTCGAAGGCTGCTTTATAATCGACAAAAAGGTGGTAGGTGTCGATCTGCATCTCCTGGGTCTTCTCTTCTTTTCTGAACCATGGGAAAGATGATTGGCAATAGAGTAGAGAATAGAGAATTTACCAATCAAAGTAATGCGTGTTGTTCAATAGCTTTTTGCTGTTGTTGTTGTAACTGTTATACTTTTCACTCTATAAATTGATTTAATTAAAAGTTTTCATTTTAACCCCACCTCTGGCGATATGGCAAATCAACTAACTGCACAAGCAATTATTGCTGGCAACTGGAATCATTCAAATGGATATGGATTGGTAATTTATGATGATTGTAATTTTTATGTCACACACAACAGAAATTTCTTTCTCCGCACTACGTTATGGTCGCATTCACAGAAGTTACTCTTCATGGACTTATTACTTATGTGCAAAAGTGTTTTGCTTTCAAGTGAAAATTATTTTTTCCAATTTTTTTCATAATTTTTCTTCTTGTTTTGTTTTTCATTGCGGTTAATGATGGAGTTAGATAAGGCTGCTTTTCTTGATAATTTCTTATGGTTTCTTTTCGGTGTTGTTATGACCATTATTCTCCTTGTGATGTTGTAACTAATCATAATATTTGTTTTGGACTTTCTTCAAAACTAAAAGTCATTAATTACAAAGTTTCCAAGGAACAGAGATGGGTGAAAAAAATTGCCTTTATTTTCCTGAAGTTGTAACTAAAACTTCAAGTAACAACACTTGATAAGTAGGCAATCACCCTCATTGTGTGGTCATCATCATGACTAAACATATTTTTCTTTTTCGTTCAACATAAACCTTCAATCTCAGCATTGCTAACAATACCCTGTGGAGTATTTACAAAGCAAACACGACAAAATTTCCATAATTTCCCTAATTTAATTGTAGGAGATTTTTATTCCTCCACAAACATTTTTAATGTTATTCTTGTTACAAATGACTTTTAATAAATAATTATAAAAAAATATTTTTTCAACTTCGGCTGCAATTGTTTGCCACCGCCGCCACTTGCCTCTCAAATTTGCTGAGGAAATTTTTCATCAGAGAAAACATTCCGCCGTATGTTCGTAGCATGTAATTTTTCTACATAAATTTATAATTTGAGTTTATATAAAATTTTGAATAGCTAACATATGCTGGATGACTGAATGTCTAGCCGACTGACTGGTGTTTGTTTACGATTACTGCAATGTCGAACGCCTACATTGTGTAGCCACAATATCGTTGACAGAAAGAAAGTTTTGGGAAAATATGCCACAATTTTAAGAGGTTATTAAATAAGGAGATATTTTGGACATTTCTAACTAAAAAGGACCAGTTCGTCTGGGACAAAACTCTTCTTATAGAAGTCCTAGATATCGTTTTCAGAAGACTCAGAGGTTTAAGAAGTCTGTGCCTTCTTATAGAGTACATAAAGGTGTTCTTTAAAAACTAGAGGTCTTTTCATAGATGACCAGTAGGAGTAAGAAAAAAGTAGACTTTACTTGTTTGGCGTTTGATACTTCTTCTTATAAATATCAGTAGAAGAAGACGAGTAACTCTTCCTACAAAAGACCTAAAAGACTTCCTACAGAAAACATTTGGTCTTCTTGGAGAAGACTAATAGGTCTTCTAATAGAACATATTTCCAGTACGTCGTGTGGTCTTCCATAGGAAGACCTTGTGGTATTCTATAAGAAGAAGGCCACAAGAACTGCTTATAGAAGACCACAACGTTTTCCTTCTAGAGAAGACCACCAGATCTTCCTACAAAACACCAGATCTTCCTATAGAAGCCCAACAGATCTTTTTTAGAAGACCACCATGTCATTTTTATAGAAGTCCAACTCGTCTTCATATAAAAAAGCCACCAGTTCTTCCTCTATAGAAGATAAACAATTCTTCATATAGAACACCAGGTCTTCCTATAGAACACCGGCTCTTCTTATAGCAGACCAAGACCTCCTATAGAAGGTCATATGGTCTTCATTTAGAAGGTCATAAGGTCTTCATTTAGAAGACCACAGTTCTCTTTACCATCCGGATCTGATGGTCTTCACTAAGAGGACCTGATTGTCTTCTATAAAAATACCAATTGAAGGCCTATTTCTTACAGAAGACCACAAAGTCTTCTTATAGAAGACCCATAGGCCTTCTTTTGGATGACCACCAGATTTTCCTACAGAGGAGTACCAGCTCCAAGACCATTAGCTACTTCAACTTTTCCTTCTATAGAACATTTTTAATTCCCACATAAAGTCCATTAAATATCTCATAAATCCTTTTCATAACCCTTTCGTTTACCTATCAACTTTCCGCCATATGTTGAATTATGTTTCAAAGCATTTTGTCATGACATGATTCTGATGATGTGTTTGTTGTTGTTGGTTAATTCAAAAAGTCTATGTCCATATTTATACCCTACACCAGAGAACTGCGTAAGTAGCTGATTTTGACACTCATAAGCCACATGCTAAAAAACAAGCTTATGTGCGGCTTGCTACTCTCAAAAACAAATGCAAGTGTTGCTTGCCATTCTCAAAATATGTACGAGTGTGGCTAGCCACCCAAAAAATAAGTTATTTAAAAAATGGATATTTTTTGACACTTGCGTATGCTTTGCCAAGTAGTTTTAAATACGCAATAACATGTTCTGTTTTACTTTCTTGCTCATTGCACATCAAGTATTGTTTTCAACCCTTGTAATTCAACCGATTGTCTCGTGCTCTCCGAGAGAGTGAGAGCTAAGATCATTTTCTTACACTGATTTTCAAACGTTAAAAGAACAAAAGCACACATAACATTCCAAGCAAATAAAGAAAAGCATATACAAACGAAACAACAACAAATAAATTGTTTATTTTTTGTAATGTTGTGTGTGTGTTTCCACTTGATGAGTCACTTGGCAAACTAACTACGATTGCGAGTTTTGTAACAGTGCAAAATACGATGGACACTTGTTTTACTTGTTACGCACAAGCAACGGACTTGATGCATCGTAATTGTTTTTTTGTGGTGGTGGAAAAAATACTGTGTGCATGAAAACAATTGTATTAAAAAGCAAAAGGCCCAAAAAACTTGAGCGTGCTCAATTGGCTTACGGTGGCAAGTAACTCATTGATGATCTCTGCCCTACACCACTATGTGGAAAGGGTATTATAAGTTTGTTTTGGTAAAAATTCATGTAACACCGCGAAATATTCGTCGGAGACCCCCAATGTGGTATACCAATCTTCATATCTCGCCGAGATAAAGCGATTTTGAGATGTGTGTCCGTCCGTCCGTCCGTCCGTCCGTGTGTCCGTCTGTCCATTATAAATTGTAATCAAACTCCAGGCCGCAATTATGGACCGATTGTCACGAAATTTGGTATGGAGGTCGGTTTAACATCAGAATAGATCGCTATTTTAATTGGTGATGATCGTGAAATATTTAGCGGGTGAAATGGACCAAAAACATAATTTTTATCAGATTTTGTAGCTGCTCTGTAGGTCGCAATAATAGTCCGATCCCCTCGAAATTTTAAATAAGGCAAGAGTATATGGCAAAGAAATAGCTTGCAATTTAAGATGGCGATCAAATAATATTTAGAGGGTTAAATGGACCACAACTTTTGTGTGAAAATTGTGAAAATTTTTAATAAACAGCTTACATCTTTGTTCCTGAAAGACACATTCCCCACTCGTGAGTTATATTTGGAAGACGATCTCTTGACATTTCAATTGATGTCAATTATGTTGATGTACGTGATCAGATAACAGAGTTACAGCATAATATATCCAGTTTTTTGTTTGTAGTGTAATCATAAACCCGCTAGAGGTTGCAATTATAGCTCAATAGTCACGAAATTTTGCACGAGGTAAGAGTTTAGGTTGAAGAAAATGCCTAAAATTTTGCATGATGATCTGATATTATTTAGCGATTGACATAGACCATTACTTTTGTATGAAAAATATACAAATTTTATTTTTGGTCCATATTTTCATTCCTGGAGGGCATACACCGGCAAAGTAGGCTATATATGGAAAAATAATTACTGATCTTTCCCCTGATGCATATTGCAATAAGGTGTCAACTAGATAACGCACCTACTGCCAGATATATAATTAGTTTTGTGTAGAGAACCACAATTTCCTCCCATGCTACAAATTGTCTCTATCATGACAGAGAAATTTTCAGTTCAGTTATCAAATTGGATGTTTATACAAATATTGCAACATGGGGTCGCCTCGCCACCTATTTTATACCTCAGGATTTAGGGTAAAGGGGATACAAACAAAGTACGACCAAAGATGTGTCTCATCGAAATATTGGTTTTAGACGCCAAGTATATTTGGACGAAATTCGTTTCAGACAATTTGGAGTCTATTTATCGCTGTCCGTTCATCTGTCTTTCTTAATGTCTAGCTGGTTGGTGCGCACGATAACTCTCGAACGGATTTACCGATTAGAACCAAATTTTATACAACGTAATATTTTGCCCAAACATTGTTCGAATGTAGGCTATGTCGGTCCACACCTCCCCCGAAAAAATTTCAAAATTGTTTCAAAAAATTGTGTGAGCGATAACTGGCAAAGTGAGCAATCGATTTGCTCCAAACTTTCAATATATTATTATTCCTTCCAGATATAGATCGGATAAGACTTTATCGGTCCTTAGAGTACCTCCCACACAAAATTCGGAAAAGGGAAATTTAAGAGTCCTTTCGAATCGTTTTGAATTTTTTTCAGCAGATTGTACTTGCACCGCAAATCCGCAAGTTAACTCTCAAGGGGATTTTCTAATTGGTCGAAACTTTACACATCGTATTATTTCATCTAGTCATGTGTCAGGTCGGAATATGGACTATATCGGTCCGTCCTTCGAGTACCTCCCACACAAAATTTGGGAAAAGTGCAGTTTGAGGACTCGTATCGGATCTATTTGATAATTATTTTCTTTTCTTGGAGAAGAAGAAGGTTCTTTTTACGGTCCCTATTCTGGTCCCTTTCCCGGGGTAAGTCATACTTCCTACGATTATAGTCCAGAAGTTCCAAAATCCCCTGCCGGCTCCAACTAGAATTACAAATCTGTACAAATAATTCTCAAACTTTTCCAATACTCAGAAGTTAGCTTACTAAAATTGATTTGGTATAGCCCCATATTACGATACCTACAGATTCCACGTATTTTGAAGCAAACTCGTGTTGCAAACTAAATATATTTTTAGAGGCTGAAGGAATATCACCGTTAGCGCAGCTGACTTATACTATCTTCTTAAATGTGTAATTGAACATGAATAATTTTGGGATTTATAAATTTGTTTGCATGCATATTTTTGAATTTCTATTCATTGTTACCGGTATAAAATATATTTTTGATATCACAATATATGCCCACAATGAACTATTTTCGAAGCATATGTGAGGTACAAGTACACCATTTTGGACGATAGATCTTTAATAAACTCGCAATTTTCCTAATTATCAAATATACCAAATTTCATGGTATATATATTTATTTATTTTAGGTGTATTCCAAAAAGGAACCTGATATTCACATACAATTTGAAGATGTAGCAGGAGGGGCTAATCAATTTAAATTTTCCAATTTTCGAATATTTTTTAGAAATGTAAAATTTATATATTTTTCCACAAACATCCCAGTAAAGACAAGGGAGGCTTCTCTTATATCAATGGATTCATATTAAGTTATTGATATGTGACCTAATTTTTATCGCCGAGTCCGAACGGCGTGTCCTACGTTGCCACTTGTAGAGACGTTTTTCATGGCTGAAATACTCAGGAAATATCGCCAACAATACTAAGGGGTATTTTGTCACCGTAGACAATTTGATGGGAATCGAACCCGGACATTCAGCATGCAAGGCGGTTGCACATAGCTAATTCCTACAGGTTGTGGTGTAGGGTATCACATGGTCGGCCCCGTCCGACTGTAGCCTTTGCTTACTTGTTATATTATGCAATTTTCCTTGCAGCAATTGTCAGTTTGAGGGGCAAGGAGGTAAGGCATATGGTAACCCTTTGCCTCTAAACCCCCTCTCTCGCCACAAACTGAAAATTGTCGCAAGGAAAATTGCCTAATGTAAATATGGACTATAGGAACAAAAGTTGTTATAAATATGAAGAATTAAAAATATGAATAAATAGATAAAACAAACACATGACACACATACGCAAAAACACATCCACATAAAAACATATCGCGCATGTTCCACAAAAGGGTAGTAACTCAAAATGTTGTATTGTTCAGTAGAGACAAAACATTGTTGATATACAGGTAGTGACTTCGAAGACTTGAAGAGTGCGATAATTGTATTTTTTGACGAAAGAGTAGGCAAAATACTGAGAGAGTTTTACAGTTGGTATAGTTGATCATTATTTATCATTTTTTTAAAAAAAAAAAGTGAAAATTTCAAAATTTTGAGTTACTATTTGACCAGTTGAGTTACAACAGATGACCAATTAGCAAAACCGCAAAAATTTATTAAAAAGTTTTTACCGGTTACATGTGTGGTGGTCGATGGAATGGTTGGATAAGAATTATATTTTCCGGTGTCATTGGGGTTGAACGTATTTTGGGGCCAAGTAAAACCTTCTTCGAAGAATCCAATCAATCACTTAATTTCCCAGTGACCACCGTTCATTCGTGTAAATAAGTTTTTTTTTTCGTGAAAGACCTAAGAACTTTTCAAATATTTAAATGTGTAATCTCCATGGAAATGATATATCACCTATAATGAGGCCTATATTAATATTTTATATCTCACAACAATGAACAGTAGTCTAGCTTTGGCCATACACGCCATTAATTAATGTCATATTTAATTATGTTTTATTTCGGAGCCTCTTTGCAAAAGGTTCTGTTAGAGATACATTGTTTGTGTGTTACAATGAAAAAAAGATAATAATTTTCCCCATTTTATAGACCATTAAATTACCGCTAATCTATGTGGAAAAGCATTTTAAACTCCGGTGATAGCCATCACTTAAGCCATGGCCATGGTGGCAGAATAAAAATGGCAATATTTCACTTAAGCACAATTTCAGAGCGGAGCCAATAAAGAGGGACAAGGAGAACGACAAAAAGGGCTAATAACAAGGACTACTAAAATTCTAGTTAACAAGGGTTATTAAAAAAACTATTTAACTTAATGCTTCTTCTACCCCCTCACCATTTTTCTTGGATAACAAACTATAAAAGTTTCATATATCTTCATTTCACAAAAAAAAACCAAGAACCAGAAAACATCTTGCAAATTTTCACAAACATCTTAATGTGTTACAAGTTTTTATGCTTTCGAGCATCATTCGCTGCTAGTCAAGGGTTGATTGCTTTGAAATAAAGTTAAGCGAATGATGGATTGCTGCTGTGATGAATGATGTTACTACCCGAATAAGTTTATCATTCAGCATTGCACGAAGCCTTTGGAATCATGTTGTTACCAAAAAGAGAAGCTAGTGGAGAGCAGCGGTGATGATGATTGTATTGAAATTGAAAAACTAACAAGGGAAGGGAAAACAAGTGGGAACATAGTTTTCGAGTATTCTTCTCACGTCATTATTTTTATTTAGTAGCTTGGTGGGTTACATTTGAAAAACGTGAGGACTTTTAATAGAAGACAATAAGGACTTTTATCGTTGTCTTATAAAAACCGCGAGGTTTTCCTTGACTAAACCATGAAGTCTACTTTTAAAAGTCCAAGATGCTTTTGTATGGATGATCAGTAGGTATTCTTATAGAGTACGATCTTCATAGATATAACCATGAGGTCTTCTTACAGCAGATCATTATGTCATCTTATAGAAGACCATGACATATTTTATAGAAAACAATAGAATAGGGGTTTTATAAAGTGCATTAGGTATTTTTAGTATGAGCATGAGGGTTTCTTTTAGCAGACTTTTAGATCTTCTCATAGAATACCTAAGGTCTTTTCATAGAATACCGTGTGGTCCTCTCGTAGAAAACCATGAGGTTTTCTTAAAGGAGTCCATGAGGTATTGTTAAAGAAGAGCTAAGATCTTATCGTAGTAGTCCACGATTCGTCTTATATAAGAACGTAAAGTTACCTTATACAAGACCTTGAGATCTCCTTTGATAGACCATGAGGTCTACTAATAGTAGACACTCGGGTCTTCTTATACAAGTTATGAAGACTTTCTATGAAAGACAATGAGGTCTTCTTATAGAAGACCATTTGGTCTTCTTATAAAAGACTATGAGGTCTTCTTATAAAAGACTATGAGGTCTTCTTATAGCAGACCATGAGGTCTTCTTATAGAAGACAATGAGGTCTTCTTATAGAAGACCATGAGGTCTTCTTATAGAATACCATGAGGTCTT
The DNA here is from genome assembly GCF_047663935.1 of Musca autumnalis. Classification (NCBI taxonomy): domain Eukaryota; kingdom Metazoa; phylum Arthropoda; class Insecta; order Diptera; family Muscidae; genus Musca; species Musca autumnalis. The sequence continues at coordinate 202,225,043 of NW_027412088.1, forward strand.
CTTATAGAAGACCATGAAGTCTTCTTATAGAAGACCATGAGGTCTTCTTATAGAAGACCATGAGGTCTTCTTATAGAAGACCATGAGGTCTTCTTATAGAAGACTATGAGGTGTTCTTATAGAAGACCATGAGGTCTTCCTATAGAAGACCGTGAGGTCTTCTTATAGAAGACAATGAGGTCTTCTTATAGAAGACCATGAGGTCTTCTTATAGAAGACCATGAGGTCTTCTTATAGAAGACCATGAGGTCTTCCTATAGAAGACCATGAGGTCTTCCTATAGAAGACCATGAGGTCTTCCTATAGAAGACCATGAGGTCTTCTTATAGAAGACCGTGAGGTCTTCCTATAGAAGACCATGAGGTCTTCCTATAGAAGACCATGAGGTCTTCCTATAGAAGACCATGAGGTCTTCTTATAGAAGACAATGAGGGCTTCTTATAGAAGACCATGAGGTCTTCTTATAGAAGACCATGAGGTCTTCTTATAGAAGACCATGAGGTCTTCTTATAGAAGACCATGAGGTCTTCCTATAGAAGACCATGAGGTCTTCCTATAGAAGACCATGAGGTCTTCCTATAGAAGACCATGAGGTCTTCCTATAGAAGACCATGAGGTCTTCTTATAGAAGACCGTGAGGTCTTCCTATAGAAGACCATGAGGTCTTCTTATAGAAGACAATGAGGTCTTCTTATAGAAGACCATGAGGTCTTCTTATAGAAGACCATGAGGTCTTCTTATAGAAGACCATGAGGTCTTCTTATAGAAGACCATGAGGTCTTCTTATAGAAGACCATGAGGTATACTTATAGAAGACCGTGAGGTCTTCCTATAGAATACCATGAGGTCTTGCTATAGGAGACCGTGAGGTCTTCCTATAGAAGACCGTGAGGTCTTCCTATAGAAGACCATGAGGTCTTCCTATAGAAGACCATGAGGTCTTCCTATAGAAGACCATGAGGTCTTCCTATAGAAGACCATGAGGTCCTCCTATAGAAGACCATGAGGTCTTCTTATAGAAGACCATGAGGTCTTCTTATAGAAGACCATGAGGTCTTCTTATAGAAGACCATGAGGTCTTCTTATAGAAGACCATGAGGTCTTCTTATAGAAGACCATGAGGTCTTCTTATAGAAGACCATGAGGTCTTCTTATAGAAGACCATGAGGTCTTCTTATAGAAGACCATGAGGTCTTCTTATAGAGGACCATGAGGTCTTCCTATAGAAGACCATGAGGTCCTCCTATAGAAGACCATGAGGTCTTCCTATAGAAGACCATGAGGTCCTCCTATAGAAGACCATGAGGTCTTCTTATAGAAGACCATGAGGTCTTCTTATAGAAGACCATGAGGTCTTCTTATAGAAGACCATGAGGTCTTCTTATAGAAGACCATGAGGTCTTCTTATAGAAGACCATGAGGTCTTCTTATAGAAGACCATGAGGACTTCTTATAGAAGACCATGAGGTCTTCCTATAGAAAACCATGAGGTCTTCTTATAGAAGACCATGAGGTCTTCTTATAGGAGTCCATGAGGTCTTCTTATAGAACACCATGAGGTCTTCTTATAGAAGACCATGAGGTCTTCCTATAGAAGACCGTGAAGTCTTCTTATAGAAGACCATGAGGTCTTCTTATAGAAGACCATGAGGTCTTCTTATAGAAGACCATGAGGTCTTCTTATAGAAGACCATGAGGTCTTCTTATAGAAGACCATGAGGTCTTCTTATAGAAGACCATGAGGTCTTCTTATAGAAGACCATGAGGTCTTCTTATAGAAGACCATGAGGTCTTCTTATAGAAGACCATGAGGTCTTCTTATAGAAGACCATGAGGTCTTCTTATAGAAGACCATGAGGTCTTCTCATAGATATCTAACGGGTATTCTTTAAAAATGCATTTTGTTCAATAAAAACAGTCTTTAAAAATCCACGATGGTCCTTAAAAAATATTTTTTAAAAATCCACGTTGATTCTTTAAAAAATGTTCTATATGCTTTAAAAATCCACTATTGTCATTAAAAATACTCTTTAAAAATCCACGTTGGTCTTTGAAAAAAAATATGTCTAACAATCCAATATTCTCTATAAATTCACGTCGGTTCTTCAACAAAAATCTCTATAAGTTAACGTCGGTTTATAAATCCACGTTGGTCCTTGGAAATATATTGTTCACAAATATACGTTTCTGTTGGTCTTTGATAAAATATTCTTAAAAAACCACGTTTTGCGGTACTTGAAAAAATATTCTTTTAAAATCCAAGTTTTGTGGTCATTGGAAAACTGTTCTTTGAAAAATCCACGTTTTGTGGTCCTTAGAAAAACATTCTTTGAAAAACACACGTTTTGTGGTCTGACCGTCCTTGAAAAATACTCTTGAAAATACACGTTATATGGGCTGACCTTGAAATGATATACACGTTTTGTGGCATTTTGCTCCTCGAGAAATATCCTTTAAAATCCAGGTTTTATGGTATATTGGTCTTTAAAAAAAATTTTGAAAAATTCACGTTTTGTTGGTCCTAGAAAAAATAAAGATTTTTTCAAGGACCAATATATTGTTAATGTCCAATCCGAAATGTTCTTAAAAAAATTTTTTTGATTATATTTTTTAAAATTCTTTTGTTTGTTGGTCCTCTAGAACACGTCTGGCAACACCTCGAATCTGTACAACGAACACACAGACGCACATTCGCACTAAGCGAGCAACCAGACTCACATACATGGGGGAAGATCAATACAGCGGACAAACACAGTAATGACGTAATTACAACAAGAAACAAATGAATAATTACATTATGACAAAACAAACAAAAGCACATTAACGAAAGGTAAAGCGAGAACTAGAATGATGAAGAGAATTCTACATGGTAGTTGTTGTTGCTTAAATAAAGTAACTGCGTAATAAAACGTTACGTTACAATTCACATTTTTAAATTAACGGAAATTAAACTAAATTAACTGAAACCTATCAGTTACATTCGTAACAGTATTATTTAAAAATCCACGTTTTGTGATCGCTTTGTCCTGTTATACCTTAACCAACAACCGTTCATTTCACCATAGGGCAACCCAGCAAAATGTAAATTAATTCTATTGAGGCATACCATTGACCATATTTTAGTTCCCCTCTCAATTTCAATACATGCTGGTCATGAGTTACACAATCCCAGGAAAAATATATTTAGTGAAACCAACTTCACGCATGCTGGACACACATACAATGATCCTCCGATACAGTTCACTGAAACAGCAAGGACAATGGCAATAAAAAATACAGAAATAATTTTTTCCTGACTGTCACATGGGAAAAATAACTATTATTCTGTATATCTTTTTTTGTGAATCATTTTAAAAATCTGCTGTTCCATATTATTGAATTGCACATATCTTTATCTACATTTATTAATTTCAATTGATTAATAACAGAATATGCGAAAAACATTATTGAGAATTAAACGTGTACGGTTCACGCACACAAACACACACCCACACTTTTTGTTACGTGTTTACAGGACGAAAGAATTCCTACAAGCGTCTTTTTGTCTTTATTCTGAATGAATGTTTGTAGGTGTAAAAAGATATATTAACCTCCGGACATTTATATGCTTTTATAAAACAGAACGCTTATTGGTATTTTTATATTATTTCTGTTTTTAAAGTTAAGTGCTTAACTTAAAGCAGTTACTGATAATTAGTGCTTTAAAGAGACATTGTTGCAATTTAATATATAATTTAAAATAAAAAATTAGTATCATTAACTTTAATAATCTTAATTTTAATACATTCGACACTTATTGAGGATGACGTATACACAGTGACAACAATCATTCGCCCTGAAGTACAATTATTGTATTTTCATTTGCAGAAAACTTTTCTTAAAAGAAGCTGTTGAGAAATGGCGATTTTTGGAGAATGTTCTTATATTAAAGTCGTAATTTAATAGCACATTAGACTTTTTGTACTAGCACATATTTTTTAGTTCTGAGATACCAGTGGCGTATATTCTTTAGTCAGCACTTTTACGTCCAGGTGTACTAGGAGAAAGTAATTCGTTCAACAAAGTTATATAAAAATTCCTATCCCTCGGCCATTCAGGTTTAGAACCTATGGTTTTTAAACTTTTTTCACGGTTCTTTAAACATTTGCATGCGTTTCAGCAACAGCAGTTGACAGCAGCCAAAAATCTTAACAAAAACTTAGCAGTGCAGGCTTTTATCTTGCATTTGCAGAAGGAAATTCTAAGCAAAGAGAATATGCTAATGGCAAAAAAACAAAAGGTGGATTTTTACATAATATTTTTTTTTTGCAGAAAATTTCATGGTCAATCTTCTCGAAAACAATTTTGTGGGACTTCATTGTCTGCTCGTGGTATTGATAAAGGAACAGTATTGATAAAGGAACTATTTATATTCCATTATCAACACTGCATTTTCCCTTATTATTTGACGATGCGTATGATTTTTTTCGATAGTAATACGCCACATAGTCCGCTCCATACTATTCATATTAGGAAATGTAAAATAACTATCATATTTCCCTCCTTACAACAGAATGTAATAGCGATAATATTGCAACTAATTGTACTCAACAACCTTCCAATTATCTGTCCCATTGCAATACTTTTTTCTTAAACATCTTGATGAAAACTTTCTCTAGAATCATTATCAACCAAGACAGATCTTTCAGTCGTCTGTGAATGCCATGGGCAGAAGCAGAAGAATTTTTTACAGTTTTACTTTCTCATTATTATTATTTCCCTTTTATTTGTGCATACTTTGATCTCTGGAGAGGGTTGGCTGGTACTAAAGTATCCTTAAGCTAAATTGTTTTGCTAACATTGACAATATACATATATCCCAAAAGAGATTTGTTTTCTTTTCGTTTTCTTTTAGGATGTGCACAAAACAGTATCAGGAGATAGAGGAAAAAGGAAGGAGGCAACAAAGACACCAGTACCCCAAAAGTGCCAAGCGTTAGAAAAATCTTGTCTTGTTAAAAAATGACAATTGACAAGTTAGACACTCGACATTGAATTTAGCTTTTGTTCTGCTTTCTTTGGGTTAAACAAATATCGGTTTGAAAAAGCAAAGAAACCAAAATGAGATACGTCAACAGGGCCAAGTGTATAGTATTAATAAAATAAACTCAAGGGAGACAATGTCATTTCGTGTTTTATTTGATTAAATAAAATAAAGACTGTCTTCTGAAGAAATTATGATGACAAGGTAAAGGCTTTAAATTATCTTAATATTTGATAAATTCCAACAAATAAGGCTGGTTCTTTAAAAATAAACAACAACTTAAAAGGCAGACCCTTAAAGACAACATTGTTAGACGGATAGATGAGGCTACAGGTTTCTCAGAAAGATATTCAAATATGTTTTTTTCAACTAATATTTAAATGGAAAGAAAGGATGAAAGAATGATTGTAATAATCATGACTGCTTATTTTTTATAATATGACGTATACATGTTGGCAGAGGTCATACGCCTTGGTTCCTTAACTCTTTATACTAGTTTTTTGGGGTACCGTATACCTGGAGACAACAGTCGTACGGCCTGGTACGTTAACTACTTATTACCCGTTTTTTTGCATTGAAATTTTACGCAATTAAAGCCGTAACATTTGTTATTTTTACGTGAAAAAACGAGTTGGTTTATGATCTCTAATGAAATCTCACTGTTCTATGATCCAGGAAATTCCTATTATATACTCGTACAAATAATGGCTTTATCATGATTATTTGGCAAATATTTATCTTACAAAGTTAACATAGCTAACGCGAATAAAATATCCCAGCACCACTCCCAGCATTTGGTGCCTTTCAAAGAAATATCTTTACCCAAAACAAGCACACAGGCACACAGAAAACCCCTACAAACCAACAAACGAAAAAAATCTTTTACACTTTCCACAACACAAAAATGTAGATAACATGGTCAATGATTCTTAAACAAACTGGGACAATTGTTAGAGAAGTTTCAGCTTTTCTTGTGTTGGAAATGAGTGGAAGTATAAAAGGTGGAAAAAACTTCGCTGGAACTATCAATAATATACTTTACGCATTGTTTGCGATGCCGTCTTAAGCTGTCATCAGTTCCGTGTGGAAATCATGTAATTTCTTTCCTTGAGAAATCAAGTGAGGAGGGGAAAGTAGTATTCAATAAGAACAAATAACAGTGTGACGTATGTGTAACGTTACCACTTATTCGACAACTTGTACAAAGCTACTTAAAAATATTATTTGGGATATTTGGAAACTTCATAAAGGAAAAAATGGATATCGAAACGTAAATCACCAAGCTTAACTCTAAACGAGAAAATTAATCAAAATCATAAAAAATGATATTCCCCCTAACAGGCAAAATTTCAAAAAGTAAATTTTTTATGTTTTTGGAGACTTCTCCGGACTTTTAAAAAAGCTTTACAAACCAAGAAATTTGTCCTTCTTTCAGGATTTTCAGTCAACACATAACTTGGATTTTTATTGAATGGAGGCACAGACCTAGGAATATGGGCTTTTAATAATATTTTTTCAACGACCACCAGACCATAAAAAATTTGATTTTTAAAGAATTTTTTCATGTCCCCACAAATCAAAACAGTGTTTTTTTTTAATGTTTTTGCATGGATTCAAAGACAAACAAACGTGAATTTCTAAAGAAATTTTTTTAATGATTCACAGACCAACAAACAAAAGAATTTTAAAAAATATAATCAAAAAAATTTTTTTAAGAACATTTCGGATTGGACATTAACAATATATTGGTCCTTGAAAAAATCTTTATTTTTTCTAGGACCAACAAAACGTGAATTTTTCAAAATTTTTTTTAAAGACCAATATACCATAAAACCTGGATTTTAAAGGATATTTCTCGAGGAGCAAAATGCCACAAAACGTGTATATCATTTCAAGGTCAGCCCATATAACGTGTATTTTCAAGAGTATTTTTCAAGGACGGTCAGACCACAAAACGTGTGTTTTTCAAAGAATGTTTTTCTAAGGACCACAAAACGTGGATTTTTCAAAGAACAGTTTTCCAATGACCACAAAACTTGGATTTTAAAAGAATATTTTTTCAAGTACCGCAAAACGTGGTTTTTTAAGAATATTTTATCAAAGACCAACAGAAACGTATATTTGTGAACAATATATTTCCAAGGACCAACGTGGATTTATAAACCGACGTTAACTTATAGAGATTTTTGTTGAAGAACCGACGTGAATTTATAGAGAATATTGGATTGTTAGACATATTTTTTTTCAAAGACCAACGTGGATTTTTAAAGAGTATTTTTAATGACAATAGTGGATTTTTAAAGCATATAGAACATTTTTTAAAGAATCAACGTGGATTTTTAAAAAATATTTTTTAAGGACCATCGTGGATTTTTAAAGACTGTTTTTATTAAACAAAATGCATTTTTAAAGAATACCCGTTAGATATCTATGAGAAGACCTCATGGTCTTCTATAAGAAGACCTCATGGTCTTCTATAAGAAGACCTCATGGTCTTCTATAAGAAGACCTCATGGTCTTCTATAAGAAGACCTCATGGTCTTCTATAAGAAGACCTCATGGTCTTCTATAAGAAGACCTCATGGTCTTCTTATAGAAGACCATGAGGTCTTCTCATAGATATCTAACGGGTATTCTTTAAAAATGCATTTTGTTCAATAAAAACAGTCTTTAAAAATCCACGATGGTCCTTAAAAAATATTTTTTAAAAATCCACGTTGATTCTTTAAAAAATGTTCTATATGCTTTAAAAATCCACTATTGTCATTAAAAATACTCTTTAAAAATCCACGTTGGTCTTTGAAAAAAAATATGTCTAACAATCCAATATTCTCTATAAATTCACGTCGGTTCTTCAACAAAAATCTCTATAAGTTAACGTCGGTTTATAAATCCACGTTGGTCCTTGGAAATATATTGTTCACAAATATACGTTTCTGTTGGTCTTTGATAAAATATTCTTAAAAAACCACGTTTTGCGGTACTTGAAAAAATATTCTTTTAAAATCCAAGTTTTGTGGTCATTGGAAAACTGTTCTTTGAAAAATCCACGTTTTGTGGTCCTTAGAAAAACATTCTTTGAAAAACACACGTTTTGTGGTCTGACCGTCCTTGAAAAATACTCTTGAAAATACACGTTATATGGGCTGACCTTGAAATGATATACACGTTTTGTGGCATTTTGCTCCTCGAGAAATATCCTTTAAAATCCAGGTTTTATGGTATATTGGTCTTTAAAAAAAATTTTGAAAAATTCACGTTTTGTTGGTCCTAGAAAAAATAAAGATTTTTTCAAGGACCAATATATTGTTAATGTCCAATCCGAAATGTTCTTAAAAAAATTTTTTTGATTATATTTTTTAAAATTCTTTTGTTTGTTGGTCTGTGAATCATTAAAAAAATTTCTTTAGAAATTCACGTTTGTTTGTCTTTGAATCCATGCAAAAACATTAAAAAAAAACACTGTTTTGATTTGTGGGGACATGAAAAAATTCTTTAAAAATCAAATTTTTTATGGTCTGGTGGTCGTTGAAAAAATATTATTAAAAGCCCATATTCCTAGGTCTGTGCCTCCATTCAATAAAAATCCAAGTTATGTGTTGACTGAAAATCCTGAAAGAAGGACAAATTTCTTGGTTTGTAAAGCTTTTTTAAAAGTCCGGAGAAGTCTCCAAAAACATAAAAAATTTACTTTTTGAAATTTTGCCTGTTAGGGGGAATATCATTTTTTATGATTTTGATTAATTTTCTCGTTTAGAGTTAAGCTTGGTGATTTACGTTTCGATATCCATTTTTTCCTTTATGAAGTTTCCAAATATCCCAAATAATATTTTTAAGTAGCTTTGTACAAGTTGTCGAATAAGTGGTAACGTTACACATACGTCACACTGTTATTTGTTCTTATTGAATACTACTTTCCCCTCCTCACTTGATTTCTCAAGGAAAGAAATTACATGATTTCCACACGGAACTGATGACAGCTTAAGACGGCATCGCAAACAATGCGTAAAGTATATTATTGATAGTTCCAGCGAAGTTTTTTCCACCTTTTATACTTCCACTCATTTCCAACACAAGAAAAGCTGAAACTTCTCTAACAATTGTCCCAGTTTGTTTAAGAATCATTGACCATGTTATCTACATTTTTGTGTTGTGGAAAGTGTAAAAGATTTTTTTCGTTTGTTGGTTTGTAGGGGTTTTCTGTGTGCCTGTGTGCTTGTTTTGGGTAAAGATATTTCTTTGAAAGGCACCAAATGCTGGGAGTGGTGCTGGGATATTTTATTCGCGTTAGCTATGTTAACTTTGTAAGATAAATATTTGCCAAATAATCATGATAAAGCCATTATTTGTACGAGTATATAATAGGAATTTCCTGGATCATAGAACAGTGAGATTTCATTAGAGATCATAAACCAACTCGTTTTTTCACGTAAAAATAACAAATGTTACGGCTTTAATTGCGTAAAATTTCAATGCAAAAAAACGGGTAATAAGTAGTTAACGTACCAGGCCGTACGACTGTTGTCTCCAGGTATACGGTACCCCAAAAAACTAGTATAAAGAGTTAAGGAACCAAGGCGTATGACCTCTGCCAACATGTATACGTCATATTATAAAAAATAAGCAGTCATGATTATTACAATCATTCTTTCATCCTTTCTTTCCATTTAAATATTAGTTGAAAAAAACATATTTGAATATCTTTCTGAGAAACCTGTAGCCTCATCTATCCGTCTAACAATGTTGTCTTTAAGGGTCTGCCTTTTAAGTTGTTGTTTATTTTTAAAGAACCAGCCTTATTTGTTGGAATTTATCAAATATTAAGATAATTTAAAGCCTTTACCTTGTCATCATAATTTCTTCAGAAGACAGTCTTTATTTTATTTAATCAAATAAAACACGAAATGACATTGTCTCCCTTGAGTTTATTTTATTAATACTATACACTTGGCCCTGTTGACGTATCTCATTTTGGTTTCTTTGCTTTTTCAAACCGATATTTGTTTAACCCAAAGAAAGCAGAACAAAAGCTAAATTCAATGTCGAGTGTCTAACTTGTCAATTGTCATTTTTTAACAAGACAAGATTTTTCTAACGCTTGGCACTTTTGGGGTACTGGTGTCTTTGTTGCCTCCTTCCTTTTTCCTCTATCTCCTGATACTGTTTTGTGCACATCCTAAAAGAAAACGAAAAGAAAACAAATCTCTTTTGGGATATATGTATATTGTCAATGTTAGCAAAACAATTTAGCTTAAGGATACTTTAGTACCAGCCAACCCTCTCCAGAGATCAAAGTATGCACAAATAAAAGGGAAATAATAATAATGAGAAAGTAAAACTGTAAAAAATTCTTCTGCTTCTGCCCATGGCATTCACAGACGACTGAAAGATCTGTCTTGGTTGATAATGATTCTAGAGAAAGTTTTCATCAAGATGTTTAAGAAAAAAGTATTGCAATGGGACAGATAATTGGAAGGTTGTTGAGTACAATTAGTTGCAATATTATCGCTATTACATTCTGTTGTAAGGAGGGAAATATGATAGTTATTTTACATTTCCTAATATGAATAGTATGGAGCGGACTATGTGGCGTATTACTATCGAAAAAAATCATACGCATCGTCAAATAATAAGGGAAAATGCAGTGTTGATAATGGAATATAAATAGTTCCTTTATCAATACTGTTCCTTTATCAATACCACGAGCAGACAATGAAGTCCCACAAAATTGTTTTCGAGAAGATTGACCATGAAATTTTCTGCAAAAAAAAAATATTATGTAAAAATCCACCTTTTGTTTTTTTGCCATTAGCATATTCTCTTTGCTTAGAATTTCCTTCTGCAAATGCAAGATAAAAGCCTGCACTGCTAAGTTTTTGTTAAGATTTTTGGCTGCTGTCAACTGCTGTTGCTGAAACGCATGCAAATGTTTAAAGAACCGTGAAAAAAGTTTAAAAACCATAGGTTCTAAACCTGAATGGCCGAGGGATAGGAATTTTTATATAACTTTGTTGAACGAATTACTTTCTCCTAGTACACCTGGACGTAAAAGTGCTGACTAAAGAATATACGCCACTGGTATCTCAGAACTAAAAAATATGTGCTAGTACAAAAAGTCTAATGTGCTATTAAATTACGACTTTAATATAAGAACATTCTCCAAAAATCGCCATTTCTCAACAGCTTCTTTTAAGAAAAGTTTTCTGCAAATGAAAATACAATAATTGTACTTCAGGGCGAATGATTGTTGTCACTGTGTATACGTCATCCTCAATAAGTGTCGAATGTATTAAAATTAAGATTATTAAAGTTAATGATACTAATTTTTTATTTTAAATTATATATTAAATTGCAACAATGTCTCTTTAAAGCACTAATTATCAGTAACTGCTTTAAGTTAAGCACTTAACTTTAAAAACAGAAATAATATAAAAATACCAATAAGCGTTCTGTTTTATAAAAGCATATAAATGTCCGGAGGTTAATATATCTTTTTACACCTACAAACATTCATTCAGAATAAAGACAAAAAGACGCTTGTAGGAATTCTTTCGTCCTGTAAACACGTAACAAAAAGTGTGGGTGTGTGTTTGTGTGCGTGAACCGTACACGTTTAATTCTCAATAATGTTTTTCGCATATTCTGTTATTAATCAATTGAAATTAATAAATGTAGATAAAGATATGTGCAATTCAATAATATGGAACAGCAGATTTTTAAAATGATTCACAAAAAAAGATATACAGAATAATAGTTATTTTTCCCATGTGACAGTCAGGAAAAAATTATTTCTGTATTTTTTATTGCCATTGTCCTTGCTGTTTCAGTGAACTGTATCGGAGGATCATTGTATGTGTGTCCAGCATGCGTGAAGTTGGTTTCACTAAATATATTTTTCCTGGGATTGTGTAACTCATGACCAGCATGTATTGAAATTGAGAGGGGAACTAAAATATGGTCAATGGTATGCCTCAATAGAATTAATTTACATTTTGCTGGGTTGCCCTATGGTGAAATGAACGGTTGTTGGTTAAGGTATAACAGGACAAAGCGATCACAAAACGTGGATTTTTAAATAATACTGTTACGAATGTAACTGATAGGTTTCAGTTAATTTAGTTTAATTTCCGTTAATTTAAAAATGTGAATTGTAACGTAACGTTTTATTACGCAGTTACTTTATTTAAGCAACAACAACTACCATGTAGAATTCTCTTCATCATTCTAGTTCTCGCTTTACCTTTCGTTAATGTGCTTTTGTTTGTTTTGTCATAATGTAATTATTCATTTGTTTCTTGTTGTAATTACGTCATTACTGTGTTTGTCCGCTGTATTGATCTTCCCCCATGTATGTGAGTCTGGTTGCTCGCTTAGTGCGAATGTGCGTCTGTGTGTTCGTTGTACAGATTCGAGGTGTTGCCAGACGTGTTCTAGAGGACTCTCGAGCAGGGAGATTTTGGGGTAAAAATACAACGGGAACTAGCAATGACGAGTTAGTTGTGTTTTAAGCGTTGAACTGAACAGATCGGTAAAAGAATAGCTTCGTGCTAACTAGAGACAAGCTGCGTGCTTATTAATTAAAGTCGCTTCCGAATAAGTGTAATAAAGTAAATAAAGCATTGTAGAAACGTAATCTAAAACGACCCCTGTTTTATTTGGTACAAATCGTATCGGGGAATAAAACAACGTCTACACGGAGATTAGTTAAATCTAATTCGGTAACAATACTTTTTCAAAAATCAACAACAGTGGATTTTTAAATAATACTTTTTCAAAAATCAACAACATTTTTAAGGAATATTTTTCATGAACGTGGAATTTTTTGTTCAAGGAAGTGATTTAAAATTTTTTTTTTCAAGGAGAGGTTTTTTAAAGGATATTTCTCAACGACGTGGATTTTTATAAAAATATTTTTCAAGGTCATAGAGTTTTTAAAAAATATTTTTCATGTTGGATATATTTTTCAAGGAAGTGGATTTTTAAAAATATTTTTCTAGGACTTGGATCTTTAAAAAAATTTCAAGGACGTGGATTTAAAAAAAAGTCAATGACGTGGATTTAAAAAACGACGTATTTTCTTTAAACAATATTTTTCAAGAAAGTGGATTTTTTAAAGAATATTTTTCAAGGGGGTGGAATTTTTAAGCGGATTTTTAAAGCAATATTTTCCAAGGAGGTGGATAATTTTTTCAAGGAAGTGCAATTTTAAAAATATTTTTCAAGGACGAGGTTTTTTAAAAAATGTTTCTCAACGAAGTGGATTTTTATAAAAATATTTTTCAGGGTCATGCTCTCTTTAAAAAATATTTTTCAAGGATGTGGATTTAAAACAAATTAAAGACGTTAAAAAAACATCCAGGGACGTGGATTAAAAAAAAAATATTTTTTAAGGAATATTTTTCAAAGAGGTGGATATATTTTGTGAAGGAAAGTGGAATTTTAAAAATATTTTTCAAGGACGAGGTTTTTTAAAAAATGTTTCTCAACGAAGTGGATTTTTATAAAAATATTTCTCATGGCGGTAGATTTTTTAAAAAATATTTTTCATGGTCATGCTACCTTTAAAACATATTTTTCAAGGATGTGGATTTAAAAAACAAAAATAAAGACGTTTAAAAAAATCCAGGGACGTGGATTAAAAAAACCTTTTTTAGGAGGTGGATTTTTCAACAAACTTTATTAAGGACGTGGGTTTAAAAAAACCTTTTTTTAGGACGTGGATTTTTCAAAAAACTTTATTCAGGACGTAGATTTAAAAAAACCTTTTTTAGGACGTGGATTTTTCAAAAAACTTTATTCAGGACGTCTCTTTCTTCTTTATTTCCAATTAACTCCTTGGGGAGCATAGGGCCTTTACAAAGTTTTTCCAAGCTATTCTATTATTCGCAATACGTTTAATTTCATTCCAGCTACTGCCGCTGCTCTCCACTTTCTTCATCAGGCTTCTTCTCCAAGTGGTCTTTGGCCGGCCCTTGGCGCTTGGCGACATATCTCATCTTGTTCTTTTCGCAATGTGTGACCAATCCATTGCCACTTCCTTCTTTTTATTATATTTTTTTTTATTATATTTTCATTTCTTATTACATTTGGCCACCAGATTTTTAAAATAGATCGGACGTGAATTTTTAAAAAAACATGGACGTGGATCTTTTAAAAAATATTTTTCAAGAACCGGCAAATTTCCAAGCGGGGATTTTTTAAAGAACAATTTTCTAAGGACCAAAGAAAACGTAGATTTTTTAAATAATATTTTTTTTTAGGAAAACTTGATTTTTTCCTGCAAAATGGGAATTTTTTAAAGAATATTTTTCAGATACTTGGATTTTTTAAAGAACATTTTTTTCAAAGACCAGTAGACCACAAAACGTGAATTTTTGAAAAAAATATTTTTTTAAGGACCATTCTTCTTTAATAATTCCACTATAAAATTGCGTTACGAAAAGAGTGTACAAAACTCCATAATATTGTCCATGTATTCAGTCAGACATACATAGCTTGGCTGCCATTGCATATCAACTTTATCGTTCAATTGTGTTGTCCATTTAAATTCTGGAATTCATGGCGTCTCCAATGTGTGTCTGACTCAGAGTAAAAATATTCATTTATGTGTTAAATATATGGAGACATGTGCAGATATTTCCCTATACGCATGTTGCTCTTGTTGTTGCTGCTGCTGTTGTTGTTGCATTTAAAGCGAAATTGTTTTAATCTATCGCCAAAATAATATTCCAATGAAATGAGAATTCAAAACAAAAATTTCAGGCAAATGAATGTTTTAAAATTAATTGAATTCTGTGTGTAAAATGAAAGGTGGTTGTGTGTATGCCAAACCAACACACGCTTTTTTTTCTAGGTATGGACTTGTAACAAATATTGTTTTGTTTCACTGGAACTTTACCCAACGCTTATATTGTTATGGTCACGGGAAGTTAAGTATTGCCCATGGGATATTTAAATGTTCTACTTTCTAAACATTTACTACAAACCCATACTTTTCACACACACCCATTGAAGTAATGCTCAATTTATTTTGACACCTTTATAAGATTTATTCGTTCACAATAAGAATGAGAGATAAGTTCATTGTATAGCTTATATTAGTAATTGAAGATACATATATGCAAGATATTCTCTCATAAACGCCCACATGCTGCTTATTTTAGGTTTTGATTACCACACATTGTGTGCAACATTATATGGTATGTATCTTCAGGTGGCGTTAGTGGGGTAGCTTAAGAGGATTCAAGATTCTATTGAACTCACTTAATTCGGCCATAGTTACAAATTTGTATTGGTATTGTCAACGAATTGTGTGTTCTATTCAATTCTAAATTGTATGAAATATAGAAACATAAATAATCAGAGGTGTGTGCATCTGTATTGTGATGGTGTTATAAATGAACAAGAAATGTCAACGAGTATTTATTGGTTGGTATCTTTGACCTGGAATAAATAAATATAATTTATACCTTAGATAACATATCAATGTTATTGCAGCAATGTTATGTTATCAGCATCTTATTAGAAGTGCTTATGAAGAATTCAGAAATTCTATCATTCAAAATACAAAAAATACCTGAAAACAACAATACCGACATTATTTTATATTGTGTAAAAAAACTACAATTACTCCACTTTAAAATTTAAAGCATAAACCCATAAAGCATCCTGTAAATAGCCTTTTCTCTTCTACTTTTTTCCACCCATCCATAATCTTCTTAGGTGACCCCATTGCTATTCGGTCCAAAAATTGGCCTACGTAATATTTTGTCCAAACATAGTTTAAGTTCGAAGATAAACCATATCGCTCCACTTGTTCAAGTACCTCCCTCAAAAAAGTTCAAAAATGTTTGGAAAAATTGTGCGCTAGATAAGTCTTGAAGGGAGTGACCGATGTAATCCATACTCTGCAAATCCTAATATATCTACCAGATATAGATCAGGTTCGAATATGGACTATAATTGTCTACACAAAATTTCGGATAAGTTCACTTTAAGACCTGCTCCCGAATCACTTTGATTTTTGTTGAAGCGATTTGCATTCGCTACCTCCATCACGACTGTAAAAGTTTTTTCAGGGACAAGTCCATATTTCTTTGGAAAACAGCCCAAGTGTAAAAACAATATGTAGCAGCCACGATAACTCTACAACTGTTTTAACGATTTGGTCCAACATTTGGTGTTAGTCATATTTTATCCAAACTTAGATTCATGGGGCAATACCGGTCCACAACGTCCGGTACTTCTCCCCAATATTTAAAAAATGTCACTAAAATGCTAGGACGATATCACTTGAATGGGACAACCAATTTGGTCCAAACTTTGGATCTCCTAAAATTTTGTCAAAATTTAGTTTAACTTCAAAAATGGCCCATATTGGTACCCCCTAAGGGTATCTCCCCCACAAAAGTTCAACATTTGTGTCTAAGGGCAGTTAATTCCTAATACCCATTTTTGTCGGCAAGTTCAAATGTTCAACAAGTAAGAACGGCTTTGAGTTCGGCCGGGCCGAACTTGTTATACCCTCTACCACAAGTTGTATTGAAGTAAAGTGGAATAACTACCCAGCAAAATAAATTGGAAGTAGTGCAATGTAGACTAGTTCTTTCACGGCATGTTTTTATGCAGTTCAAACGGAGTCGTGAAAAAGGCACTCCATTCCTAACATTTTAACCGCATTTGGATGCAATCCAAAGAATCACATCCATTTGTCACATTTTAACAACATCCGGAGCCAGTTCTACGGAGTCGTGAAAAAGGCACTCCAATTCCTCACAATTTAACAGCACCCGGATGCAGTGCAAACGGTGTCGTGAAAAAGGCACTCCGTTCACTACATTTTATTAGCAGTTGTTAGAGATCACTACATGTACATAAATCAGTTTGTACTTCTCTACAGGCAGCGGAATACATTTCCAAAAAGAGATAATCGTGTTAACATTTCCAAACATTTGCTAATACAAACTAAATAATATTTAATTTGTGAAAATTTTTCCGGTAACTCACGAGAAGAAAATTTCCCGATGGAATGCTGTTGGAGTACATGTCGAAATCTTAACTGGTGATGGGACCCATTTAGCAGATGAAGCAAAAGCACTTAAGCTTGGATTAAATGAAGAGCGGAGGAAACACACATGTTTGCGATTGAATTCAATAGAGAATTTTCATAATTTGTGTTAATTTAATAAAGTTATTAATATTTTTGTTTTACACAAATAATAAATGCATTTTATTTTGTTATTCAAAACACGTGCTCTGGACTGCCTCCTTTTCTACCCAGTTAAAATGCAATTCCAAAGGGTCAGTTAAAATGCGGTGCAATGGAGTGCCTCTTTCCGGGGTCACTCCCTTGTAAAAATCATGAGTGAAAATGCATAATTTGATGCACTTCCAAATCCCTTGTACATATCATTTAACTGCCTCTTTGGAGGCAAACTTTTCGCTGGGTAGTTTCCTTTCGTGTATGAAGAAGACTTAATACTAAATTTCAGCAATTTCGGTAAAGTAATGTGAGGCACCGTTCTATGGGGGCTATTTCAAAACGTCGATCCATACTGACAAATTTCTGACGGAAAGTTTTTAGTCTCAAAGAAGACTAAACACCAAATTTCCTATATTTCGGTAAGAGAATGTGGCTAAAACTTTTAAATTTGAAAACAGCAAATATGAGATTAAGCTTGACTACAACAAATAGTAAGTAAAACACACATCTCAACAAAACTGCCAAAGTGAATCTAAAAATAGACACAGAGCACCGTGGACGATTGGTTGTTGTTATTTTTCGACAACTATCAAAATAGTTATGTGCATTCTCTGCAATGTGGAGACACATGACAGTGGGAGTAGTTAATTTGGTTTGGTTTACATATACGAGAGTTTTTAGGTGTTTTCGTTTGAATTCGCATTGAAACGAATTCATCAGTCACACTTATTCTTGAGCTCGAGTCGTCATAAAATTGGGGAAGGGTTCTTTGTTTCAATACAAAGAACTAAGAGAACTGATGAGTCCAAGTGGCGTTGGACGAAACTGCCATCCCCAAAAGTAATCAATTTTAACTACATCCTACTTTAAACTTGTTGTTTTTTAAATTTGAAAACAACAAATATGAGATTAAGCTTGACTACAACATCTCAACAAAACTGCCAAAGTGAATCTTAAAAAATACCGAAAATCAAGAAGTACGCTTCTATGGGGATATAGGAAGACGTGGACCTATACTGATAATACTCTTATGGAATATTTTATTACTCTTGGAAGACTAAATAACGAATTTCAGCCATTTCGGTGGGATATTGACGTCACAATCTTCAGTATTACGAAAATCGGGAGGTACCATTCTAAAGGGGCTATTTTGAATCGTGGACCTATACCGACGAATTAAGACTAAATACTAAATTTAAGCCATTTTGGTGGAATATTGAAGCCACAACCTTCAAGATACGGAAAATCGGGGGGTACCTTTCCCTGGGGGCTATATGAAGGCGTGGACCTATACCGACAAATTTCAAGGGGAAGTTTGAGTACTCCAACGAAGTCTAACGAAGTCCAACGTAGACTAAGTACCAAATTTCAGCCATTTCGGTGTGATAATGAAGCTAAAACCTTCAAAATACCGAAAATCGGGAGGTACCGTTCTATGGGGGCTATATGAAGGCCGATACCGACAAAATTTTGGGGGAAAGTTTTATACCCCTAAAGAATACTACGTACCAAATTTCAGCCATTTTTAAAGGATAATAAAGCTAAAACCTTAAAAATACCGAAAATCGGGAGGTACCGTTCTATGGGGGCTATATAAAAACGTGGACCGCTATATCCCATTTTCACTACCCACCATCCTGCAAGTAATAAAAACTTCTGTACCAAATATTGACTCTCTATCTTTAAAATTGCGAGCTGTATCTTGATTTCAACAGACAGACGGACTGACGGACGGACGGACATGGTCAAATCGACATAGAATTTAATGCTGATCAATAATATATATACTTTATAGGGTCTCCTACGAATATTTCGATGTGTTACAAACGGAATGACAAATTTAATTATACCCTCCATATGGTGGAGGGTATAAAAAGGGCCACAAAATTCTGAAAAGACCCTAAATACATTCGATCTGTCCGTAGATGAAAGTTTCACTTCACATTGGCTAAGGGTATATCTCTGTCGGCAAAGCCGACTGACACTTTTTTACTTGTTTTCATAAAGACAATAATTCTTTTCATAGAAGGCGAGATTCTTTGGAGTCTTTAGTTTTTAACACCGTTTAATTTATAAGCATAATTTCTTTATAAGCACCATTTCCAGATAAGAGTTTTTAAAGAAGGAACCTTTCCTCCGGAATGGGTCTAGAAAATCACCCTTTCTCTAGTAAAGTTTCTATCTACCATTTTCTAGAGAAGGGTTTTTATAACCTCAGCCTTTAAGCTAGGAAGGGTATATACACTTTGATACGACCAAAAATGTACCTCATCGAAATAACGGTTTTAGACCACAACTCTGTTTGGACGAAATTCGTTTCAGACAATTTTGAGTCGATTTAGCCATGTCCGTCCGTCTGTCTATCTGGCTGGCTGGGGCGCACGATAACTCTAGAACGGATGAACCGATTTGAACCAAATTTTGGGTATCGTAATATTTTGTCCAGTTTTAGTTTAAGAGCTCCCCTCGGTTCGTTTTGAAATTTGTTTCAGTAAGTTGTACTTATGGCTCCCTTTACGGTGGTAATTTTTTTTTTCCTGCGCAAGTCCATACTTCCTGAGATATTGGCCTAAAAGTTCCAAGAAACACTGACGGCACCAACCAAAATGGCAAATCCGCAAGATAATTCTCGCAGGGAGTTTCTGATTGGTGCAGACTTTCCACATCGTATTATTTCATCCAGTCAGGTGTCAGGTTGGAATATGGACTATATCGGTCCACCCCTTCGGGTAACTCCCACAAAAAATTCGGATAAAGTGAAGTTTAAGAGCTCCTCGCCCATCGTTTTGACTCTTTTTCGGTAGGTTGTTCTAGCGGCCTCATTTACAACGGTACAATTTTTTGCGGAGTAAGTCAATAATTCCTAAGATAATGGTCCAAAAGCTCCAAAACCCAGCCGGCACATATTAAAATTGCTATTGTGCAAGATAGCTCTAAAACTTTTTCAAAAATTTCTTCCAAACTAAGTTTAACGTAATTTAATATTTCGAGTCCTTTATGAAGAAGTTTGGTTACTAAAAATGTGTGGTATGGGTCAATGATTTGGTATAGCCCCACATTACGGTACATACAGATTTTAAAGCAAACTCGTGATAAAAAAATCAATATATTTTATATACGCCATAATTATTGTCTTTGGCTTTGTTTTTTTTTTTTTTTTTGGTCAGTGGTTGAGGATTTATCTCCGTCAGCACAGCTGACTGATACTTTCTTACTTATTAGAATCACCCTTTTCCTAGGGAAGGGGCTAGAAGCCCGTAGATTTTCTCATGATATCCATGATACTTGAATTAAATCAAAAGCTATTTGCCTTTTCAAAGAGAATACCATCTCCCCTCTATCTTTATACGTTGTTATTACATTTTCAACAAAACGTATCAGGAAAAAACACACCTTCAACTCTAACGAATCAAAAATAAACCCTTAAAGATGTATGAATAGAATTTATCACCCTTAATATAACTTCAAGTGATCATTTGTGCGCATTTGAAAAATGCACTTCGTGGCGATACGATGGTTGTAGGTGTGTGAGTGTTTGTGTGAGGGCACATTTTGTTATACAGTAGTTCTGTTGCACTCCATTTTGACGCTGGATCTGCTGTGTGAATAGCGGAGAACAATTCAATATTATGTATTACCATCAGCATGCTCTATGCGACTATCCTCATCAATACGTTTTGACTTCATCATCATTATAATGATAGCATCAATTTTACCAAGGGATTGGGTGGCAACACCAGCTGAGCATCAGCTTTAACATCAACATACATAATCTATCTGTTGTGGTTCATCTCTATAGAAGGATTGCGAATTGTGTGAGTTTTTGTTCTTTTTTTCTACTCGCTGCCCTTGTTACTTCATTTCACCTTTGTGTGCGAAAAACTTATAACAAGTAAGTGCCACAGTACAATGCATAAGACCTTTATCTGATTGCATTGGTAAATCTAACAGCTATTATTTGATAGGATTATTGGCTGGGAAGAGGGCAATGCCAACGAAGATATCAACATCCAAAAGCATGCTGTTGTAGCTACAGTATATTCTCACCACTTGGTTTAATGCGTTTGCAAGGCTTTGTGGGGGCTGTGAATTCACCGCAAAGAAGAACTGGAAAATCGTTATGGTTTGCAAGCAAACAAATGCCACAGATGAACAGCAGAAGTAGTAGCAGCATTATCATCGTCTCGCAGTCATCATCATCCAAAAAATCACTGGCTGATACTAGGGTTTCCTTTTTATAGACATCTTCATGATCATTTTCATAACCACTGACCAGAAGGGTTGCCAAACATTCAAGGATCTCAAAGTTTTCAGGAATTGTTTGGTGTACAGAAAATACAAAAAAAAAATAGTCGAATTCATTTGCATAAAATTGAAATGAAACTGAATAAGTTATGTATTTTTGTGAGTAATGGTAGGGCAATAAAAAGGCACTGTGGGCCGCAATTAACGAAATAAAACAAAAAAAACAATAAACATTGAAATACATAACTTTGATATTGTCGATTTGTAAGAAAATTATAGCACATTTTCCATTGAAAAGGATGTTCAGACGCACCATTCCCAAAGGAAAAAGTTTTCGGAAACAGCGTTTCTTGAGAAAAAGAAGTCATTCGAAGCAGCCCTTTCATATTCCTTAAACGTATCCTTTCCATGGGAAAGTGTATTTAGAAACACTTCTTCCATGAGATATTTGCAAAGGAATGCACTGACAGTTCCAAAACTGTCCGACATGGGCAACAAATGAAATCAGAGCAGAGCAAATTAGTTAATTGTTCCTAAACTTGAAGGTAATTTTCAGGAAAAGAAAGTGTCTTTAGAAGCACCCTTTCTTTAGGAAAGGGTCTTTAGATGCACCCTTTCTTTAGGGAAGGGTCTTTAGAAGCACCTAAAGAAAGGAAAGGGTCTTTAGAAGCACCCTTTCTTTAGGAAAGGGTCTTTAGAAGCACCTTTTCTTTAGGAAAGGGTCTTTAGAAGCACCCTTTCTTTAGGAAAGGGTCTTTAGAAGCATTCTTTCTTTAGGAAAGGGTCTTTAGAAGCACCCTTTCTTTAGGAAAGGGTCTTTCGAAGCACCCCTTCTTTAGGAAAGGGTCTTTAGAAGCACCCTTTCTTTAGGAGAGGGTCTTTAGAAGCACCCTTTCTTTAGGAAAGGGTCTTTATAAGCACCCTTTCTTTAGGAAAGGGTCTTAAGAAGCATCCGTTCTTTAGGGAAGGGTCTTTAGAAGCACCCTTTCTTTAGGAAAGGATCTTTAGAAGCATTCTTTCTTTAGGAAAGGGTATTTAGAAGCACCCTTTTTTAGGAAAGGGTTTTCGAAGCACCCCTTCTTTAGGAAAGGGTCTTTAGAAGCACCCTTTCTTTAGGAAAGGGTCTTTATAAGCACCCTTTCTTTAGCAAAGGGTCTTAAGAAGCATCCGTTCTTTAGGAAAGGGTCTTTAGAAGCACCCTTTCTTTAGGAAAGGGTCATTAGAAGCATTCTTTCTTTAGGAAAGGGTCTTTAGAAGCACCCTTTCTTTAGGAAAGGGTCTTTCGAAGCACCCCTTCTTTAGGAAAGGGTCTTTAGAAGCACCCTTTCTTTAGGAAAGGGTCTTTAGAAGCACCCTTTCTTTAGGAAAGGGTCTTTATAAGCACCATTTCTTTAGGAAAGGGTCTTAAGAAGCATCCGTGCTTTAGGAAAGGGTCTTTAGAAGCACCCTTTCTTTAGGAAAGGGTCTTTAGAAGAACCCTTTCATTAGGAAAGGGTCTTTAGAAGCACCCTTTCTTTAGGAAAGGGTCTTTAGAAGCAGCCTTTCTTTTGGAAAGGGTCTTTAGAAGCACCCTTTCTTTTGGAAAGGGTCTTTAGAAGCACCCTTTCTTTTGGAAAGGGTCTTTAGAAACACCCTTTCTTTAGGAAAGGGTCTTTAGAAGCACCCTTTCTTTAGGAAAGGGTCTTTAGAAGCATCCTTTCTTCAGGAAAGGGTCTTTAGAAGCACCCTTTCTTTAGGAAAGGGTCTTTAGAAGCATTCTTTCTTTAGGAAAGGGTCTTTAGAAGCACCCTTTCTTTAGGAAAGGGTCTTTCGAAGCACCCCTTCTTTAGGAAAGGGTCTTTAGAAGCACCCTTTCTTTAGGAGAGGGTCTTTAGAAGCACCCTTTCTTTAGGAGAGGGTCTTTAGAAGCACCATTCTTTAGGAAAGGGTCTTAAGAAGCATCCGTTCTTTAGGAAAGGGTCTTTACAAGCACCCTTTCTTTAGGAAAGGATCTTTAGAAGCATTCTTTCTTTAGGAAAGGGTATTTAGAAGCACCCTTTCTTTAGGAAAGGGTCTTTCGAAGCACCCCTTGTTTAGGAAAGGGTCTTTAGAAGCACCCTTTCTTTAGGAAAGGGTCTTTAGAAGCACCCTTTCTTTAGCAAAGGATCTTAAGAAGCATCCGTTCTTTAGGAAAGGGTCTTTAGAAGCACCCTTTCTTTAGGAAAGGGTCTTTAAAAGCATTCTTTCTTTAGGAAAGGGTCTTAAGAAGCACCCTTTCTTTAGGAAAGGGTCTTTCGAAGCACCCTTTCTTTAGGAAAGGGTCTTTCGAAGCACCCTTTCTTTAGGAAAGGGTCTTTAGAAGCACCCTTTCTTTAGGAAAGGGTCTTTAGAAGCACCCTTTCTTTAGGAAAGGGTCTTTATAAGCACCCTTTCTTTAGGAAAGGGTCTTAAGAAGCACCCTTTCTTTAGGAAAGGGTCTTTAGAAGCACACTTTCTCTAGGAAAGGGTCTTTACAAGCACCCTTTCTTTAGGGAAGGGTCTTTAGAAGCACCCTTTCTTTAGGAAAGGGTCTTTCGAAGCACCCCTTCTTTAGGAAATGGTCTTTAGAAGCACCCTTTCTTTAGGAAAGGGTCTTTAGAAGCACCCTTTCTTTAGGAAAGGGTCTTTATAAGCACCCTTTCTTTAGGAAAGGGTCTTAAGAAGCACCCTTTCTTTAGGAAAGGGTCTTTAGAAGCACCCTTTCTCTAGGAAAGGGTCTTTACAAGCACCCTTTCTTTAGGGAAGGGTCTTTAGAAGCACCCTTTCTTTAGGAAAGGGTCTTTAGAAGCACCCTTTCTTTAGGAAATGGGTCTGTAGGAGCACTGTTTCTTTAGGATAGGGTCTTTAGAAGCACCTTTCTTTAGGAAAGGGTCTTTAGAAGTACCCTTTCTTTAGGAAAGGGATCTTTAGAAGCATCCTTTCTTTAGGAAAGGATCTTTAGAAGCACCCTTTCTTTAGGAAAGGGTCTTTAGAAGCACCCTTTCTTTAGGAAAGGGTCTTTAGAAGCACCCTTCCTTTAGGAAAGGGTCTTTAGAAGCACCCTTTCTTTAGAAAAGGGTCTTTAGAAGCACCCTTTCTTTAGGAAAGGGTCTTTAGAAGCACCCTTTCTTTAGGAAAGTGTCTTAAGAAGCATCCTTTCTTTAGGAAAGTGTCTTAAGAAGCATCCTTTCTTTAGGGAAGGGTCTTTAGAA
Source organism: Musca autumnalis (assembly GCF_047663935.1). Taxonomy (NCBI): domain Eukaryota; kingdom Metazoa; phylum Arthropoda; class Insecta; order Diptera; family Muscidae; genus Musca; species Musca autumnalis. The sequence continues at coordinate 202,249,722 of NW_027412088.1, forward strand.
GCACCCTTTCTTTAGGAAAGGGTCTTTAGAAGCACCCTTTCTTTAGGGAAGGGTCTTTAGAAGCACTCTTTCTTTAGGAAAGGGTCGTTAGAAGCACCCTTTCCTAAAGGAAAGGGGTCTTTAGAAGCACTCTTTCTTTAGGAAAGGGTCTTTAGAAGCACCCTTTCTTTAGGAAAGGGTCTTTAGAAGCACCCTTTCATTAGGAAAGGGTCTTTAGAAGCACCCTTTCTTTTGGAAAGGGTCTTTAGAAGCACCCTTTCTTTTGGAAAGGGTCTTTAGAAACACCCTTTCTTTAGGAAAGGGTCTACAGAAACACCCTTTCTTTAGGAAAGGCTCTTTAGAAGCACCCTTTCTTTAGGGAAGGGTCTTTAGAAGCATCCTTTCTTTAGGAAAGGGTCTTTAGAAGCACCCTTTCTTTAGGAAAGGGTATTTAGAAGCACCCTTTCTTTAGGAAAGGGTCTTTAGAAGCACCCTTTCTTAAGGAAAGGGTCTTTAGAAGCACCCTTTCTTTAGAAAAGGGTCTTTAGAAGCACCCTTTCTTTAGGAAAGGGTCTTTATTAGCACCCTTTCTTTAGGAAAGTGTCTTAAGAAGCATCCTTTCTTTACGAAAGGGTCTTTAGAAGCACCCTTTCTTTAGGAAAGGGTCTTTAGAAGCACCCTCTCTTTAGGGTCTTCAGAAGCACCCTTTCATTAGGAAAGGGTCTTTAGAAGCACCCATTCTTTAGGAAAGGGTCTTTACAAGCACCCTTTCTTTAGGAAAGGGTCTTTAGAAGCACCCTTTCTTTAGGAAGACCCTGCACCCTTTCTTAAGGAAATGGGTCTTTAGGAAAGGGTTTTTAGAAGCACCCTTTCTTTAGGAAAGGGTTTTTAGAAGCACCCTTTCTTTAGGAAAGGGTTTTTAGAAGCACCCTTTCTTTAGGAAAGGGTCTTTAGAAGCACCCTTTCTTTAGGAAAGGGTCTTTAGAAGCACTTTTCTTTAGGAAAGGGTCTTTAGAAGCACCCTTTCTTTAGGAAAGGGTCTTTAGAAGCACCCTTTCTTTAGGAAAGGGTCTTTAGAAGCACCCTTTCTTTAGGAAAGGGTCTTTAGAAGCACCCTTTCTTTTGAAAAGGGTCTTTAGAAGCACCCTTTCTTTTGGAAAGGGTCTTTAGAAGCACCCTTTCTTTAGGAAAGGGTCGTTAGAAGCACCCTTTCTTTAGGAAAGGGTCTTTAGAAGCACCCTTTCTTTAGGAAAGGGTCTTTAGAAGCATCCTTTCTTTAGGAAAGGGTCTTTAGAAGCACCCTTTCTTTAGGAAAGGATCTTTAGAAGCACCCTTTCTTTAGGAAAGGATCTTTAGAAGCACCCTTTCTTTAGGAAAGGATCTTTAGAAGCACCCTTTCTTTAGGAAAGGATCTTTAGAAGCACCCTTTCTTTAGGCAAGGATCTTTAATAGCACCCTTTCTTTAGGCAAGGATCTTTAATAGCACCCTTTATTTAGGAAAGGATCTTTAGAAGCACCCTTTCTTTAGGAAAGGATCTTAAGAAGCACCCTTTCTTTAGGAAAGGATCTTTAGAAGTATCTTTAGAAGCGCCCTTTTTTTTGGAAAGGATCTTTAGAAGCACCCTTTCTTTAGGAAAGGATCTTTAGAAGCATCCTTTCTTTAGGAAAGGATCTTTAGAAGCATCCTTTCTTTAGGAAAGGATCTTTAGAAGCACCCTTTCTTTAGGATAGGATCTTTAGAAGCACCCTTTCTTTAGGAAAGGATCTTTAGAAGCACCCTTTCTTTAGGAAAGGATCTTTAGAAGCACCCTTTCTTTAGGAAAGGATTTTTAGAAGCACCCTTTCTTTAGGCAAGGATCTTTAGAAGCACCCTTTCTTTAGGAAAGGATCTTTAGAAGCACCCTTTCTTTAGGAAAGGATCATTAGAAGCACCCTTTCTTTAGGAAAGGATCTTTAGAAGCACCCTTTCTTTAGGAAAGGATCTTTAGAAGTATCTTTAGAAGCGCCCTTTCTTTAGGAAAGGATCTTTAGAAGCGCCTTTTTTAAGGAAAGGATCTTTAGAAACACCCTTTCTTTAGGAAAGGATCTTTAGAAGCACCCTTTCTTTAGGAAAGGATCTTTAGAAGTGTCTTTAGAAGCGCCCTTTCTTTAGGAAAGGGTCTTTAGAAGCGCATTTTTTTAGGAAAGGATCTTTAGAAGCACCCTTTCTTTAGGAAAGGATCTTTAGGAGCACCCTTTCTTTAGGAAAAGATCTTTAGAAGCACCATTTCTTTAGGAAAGGATCTTTAGAAGCACCCTTTCTTTAGGATAGGATCTTTAGAAGCACCCTTTCTTTAGGAAAGGATCTTTAGAAACACCCTTTCTTTAGGAAAGGGTTTCTACAAGCACCCTTTGTTTAGGAAAGGATTCTTAGAAGGAGCCTTTCTTTAAGAAGGGTTCTTTAGAAGCATACTTTCTTTAGGAAAGGGTCTTTACTTTATGACAGGATCTTTAGAAGCATCCATTCTTTAGGAAAGGGTCTTTAGAAACATACTTTCTTTAGGACAGGGTTTTTAGAAGGACCATTTCTTTAGGAAAGGGTCTTTAGAAGCACCCTTTCTTCACGAAAGGGTCTTTAGAATCATCCGTATTATAGTGAAGGATAGATAGAAATATAAACTAATGAATTATAAACTTGTATGCGTAAATTTTTAGAATTTTTGTCGGGGTGGTATCAAAAACAGTATTCCCAAGATATGAACCGACCCAAACACAAAGCAGAGCAGATTAATAGCTCTAAGGCTTCACAAATCGTTTCTAAACTTGAATTTACTACTAATATAAAGGTAATTTAATTCAGTTTTACCTGATAAAATGTTCGATAAAAAAAGATCCCAAAGAATGTACGAAGCGTGAGTAGAGTATAAATGCATATCGATAATACATGACTTCCCTGAGAGAAAAATGTTGTACTATATTCGAAACGTAACTTGACCTAGCTAGTAAGAAGAAATCGGGTACCTTTTCCTGCTTTTTTTTTTTCTTTATCCCTAAGCTTATATTAGCTTCTAATTTGCTTTTTTATTAAGTTTGTAGCTTTTTACTTACATTACTGACTTCTGCACCTCGTCAGTTTATTCGTTTTCGTGTCTTATTTAAGCAAAAGTGCTCAATTCTTTCCAAGACCCGCTTCTATAATAGAGTTTAACTTCAAGGTAGTTGAATATTGATACGCTTTGTCCTACCCAAGGAACTATAAAGTAATATGTACAAGTCATGAACTTGACTTTTCATTATCGACTTTCGGTTTTCCTGACAAAGATTACTGCTGTTCATGATCGATTACGTTGCCGTCACGTACTCTATTTTTAATGGTTTCATTAATTGAGAGACCATAAAAATAATTGAAAGCCATCGTATTCCTCTCAGTGCAATGTTGGCTTACATTTTCTGAGTATTTCAGCCATTAAAAACGTCTCTACAAAAGTTGTTGTAAGGCACTCTGTTAGTATGTATGCGAACTCTCTGTGCATGTCATACCAGATTCCTAACGGGGAGTAAAGTATTATCTGACAACTTACTAAGATAAGTTTTACTGAAATTATCATGAAGGATATGACAAACCTTGTGATGTAATGGGATCTTTCGGAGCTAATGAACTCTTCTCCAGTTCACATATAAACTAACAGGAATTGTCCTTGAGAATGACCTTAATGACCATCCCTGGTTGGTTAAGTTAGCAAATCCAACCATATCTTGGACAGATTTCCCAAATATTTTACCCAAATGCTCATTTCTACTAACCCATTGTGCAAGTTCATCCTACAAACTAGGTTTCCTAATTTCTGGAAATATGGGGTAAACTACTACGAACTTTATTTGGTAGGATGGAATATTATATCCCATAGATTTAAGGTATTTACAGAACAGAAGAAGAATTTTCAGGAATTTTAACTTTAACCTTTTCTGTTGTCTCCTCTACAAAATATCGCAGAAGAAGGGTGACTGACTGCAAGGAAAGCAATATAGCAAACACAACAAAATGCCGACAATCTACCAAAATGACCAAAATAGTGATGTTTTGATATTTTCTTCCAAAGTGGTTGCCAATATTTCTACTGAAGCACAGTGTAGAGAAACCCCAATTTTTACGTTTATTTTGCTTTGGAATTCAATTTGATGGAGAATTTTACAAAAGCGGTTACATTCATTGTGTAATGCTATTGTGATTTTGGTATCAAGAAAACAATACTGGATAAATTGATCAAATATTTATGGAAGAGGAATGTGGAAGAATTTTTGTGTGAGTGGAAAGACAAGAAGTTTACAAAGGGAAAATGTGAGCTTTGGAAGTAGTAACAACTTGACGTATATGTATTGTCACTATGTATACGCCTTTGTTAAATTGATGTTAAACCATGGCGTATGACTACTGTCGCCATGTATACACACCCCTATATCTCTGCATTGAAATGAATTTAATTCAAATATGAAGCTGAAATATTTGTCGGACATTTTTATTTCATAAATATAAAAGATATTAGCATAACCTGGCCTCTCTGCCTTCACAGCACTAAGGTGTTGTTTTGTAAAAACGTGACAAAGTTTTAATTTTGAAATTCATGGCACCATCATTTCATTCAACTTTGCCCAGGATTTCAAACGTAGCCATAGCTATGGTCACACACCCATCTTCTGCAACTACAAACCGACAGCCGTATGGTACGGACAAGTTAAACTTTGTCTTCCTGATCTGCATTCATAATATACTGGATGCATGTACCCACATTTTTGTTGTTTTTTTTATCGAATATCAGGTGGAACATAAAATAAACGTTATTTATAAAATTGCCATATTTTCCTAAGTTTATTACTACTTTCGTTTTTATACCCTATACCACAATGTGGAAAAGGGTATAATAAGTTTGTTTTCCCAAAAATTCATGTAACGCCGCGAAATATTCGTCGTAGACCCCTCATGTGGTATACCAAACTTCATATCTCGACGAGATAAAGCGATTTAGCGATGTGTGTCCGTCCGTCCGTCCGTCCGTCTGTCCGTCCATTAAAAATTGTAATCAAGCTAGAGGCCGCAATTATGGACCGATTGTCACGAAATTTAGTATGGAGGTCGGGTTTGGACCAGAATAGAACTGATTAGTTTTTGGCGATGATCGTGAAATGTTAAAGGGATGAAATGGACCAAAAACAAAATTTTTGCTCGATTTTGTAGCCGCTCTGTAGGTCGCAATAATAGTCCGATCGGCGCGAAATTTTAAACGTAGTTTTGGTTTGAGATGAAGAAGTAGCGTGCAAGTCAACGGTATGATCGGATAATATTTAGAGGGTTAAATTGATCAAAACTTTTGTGTGAAAGTTGGTAAAATTTCTAATGCACATCTTATAACTTTATCCCAAGAAGACGCGTTTAGTGGTATAGGGTATCACATGGTCGGCCCCGTCCGACTATAGTCTGTTCTTACTTGTTTTTTTTTTTTTTTGGCTTTGCCATATGTGTGCCTTCTCTGTTGGATGGCTGTGTGAGACGGGCGTCACTTTGTGCCACCTTTGCTTAAAATTACTTAACATAGTGCGTGATTATCGTAAACTTCATTTCGTTATTACAATCCCCAGTATTTCTTCATTTATTCTGCCTGCATATTGACCTACCAACTTTGTTGCATTTCATATCAAAAATTTTTGCCGTTGGTCTTCTTGGATAATTGGTTTACAGAATTTTTGTGAAAATTTTTGTTGCTATTGCAAGTTAACAAGAACGTGTTAACAAGACGCATTGCTGGCATTTCCTCATTTGCGTAGTCAGAGATATCCAAAGACACTGTGAAAAGGAAAAACAGAACGAAAAATTGAAACGAAAGCGTTGACAGTTTTAAGTCATAAAACTCATGCAGATAATATCACAAAAAATGGGGAATGGGAAAGGATAGGTAAAGGGAGTAGTGGAGGGATTGACTGCAGATTATAAAAGTATGCAATTTACTATCACAGGATTAAAACGATTTTCGTTGTGTGCAATGCTGCGACCAAACGAATTGTTGGCCTTAACTATGACTTTTATTTAATGCTTACGATTTCTGTGTGATTATAAAATTTGATTCAAACGAAACGGGGATTTCGTCCATCATCAAAACTTTGTAATCTGTTTAAGAAAATTCTTTTAAAAATAATTTAATATTAATTTGCAAAGTGAAGGTGCTGGAGAAATGTGGCAAATTTTTAATGGAAAGACATTTAGTTTCTGTAAAAATATCATCCATGAAAAAATAAAAACCACATCGACAGTAATATTTTTTTATGTAGAGATAAATCATCTATGGTAACTTTTTATGAAAAAGTTAAGGAAAAAGTTAGGAAACGGGTCGATATTGTTATACCCGCCTCACTCGGAGACTATTTGTCAATTGTGCCAGATAATGGGGAATAGAGCCACAGTCCAAAATAATGCTGCAACGGCCCAAATAACCGTAATGTCATCCATCCAACAGAAGTTCGCCCACCAACCGTTATCGCTCGGAAAGGGTTTTGCCAATTCCATTAAAACACATATGAGATAACAAATAAATAATCATAAAAATGTCACTTTTTTAAAGACAAATAAAATCAGTAAAAATTTTTCTCACGAAAAGTATCATCGGTTATAACTTTTCTACAGAAAAAATCATCAGCGATAAGTTTTTTAATTATCAGTGATAATTTTTCTATAGAAAAATATATCCTGTAATTATTTTTCTATAGAGAGGTAGAGTATTCCCATATTAATGAGAATCACACTCACTTTCCGGCTTTTCCAAAGAAACACCAAAATCAAAATATTCTGCAACATCACAACAGTTGCCTGTGAGGTTGTTGTTGTAATTTTGTTTTTAGCAAATTTCCCTTTGCGCGTGCCTCCGCTGTTTTTTGTTTGTTTATTGTTTGGTGTTTCTTTGGAAAAGCCGAAAAGTGAGTGTGATTCTCATTCATATGGGAATACTAGACACTTAAAGAGTTCGGTTTTTCGCTAAAAAGGCATCATTTCAAAAACTGGGAAGCCAATTGATAATTCCCTTCGGTAATGCATCCCATTTTTTATTTTATTTTTTTTTTTTTTTTTTTTTTTTTGTAATGTACTGAAGATGCACTTAAATGCGTTTCAACAAAATTTACCTGTATTAATGAAGACATTCAGAGCAAAGACGCTAAGCTATCCCAATTTTAATATTTTATTTTTTACCAGTCAAAAGCTTATGCACAAGGGTAGTGGTGTAGGATATCACATAGTCGGCCCCGACCCGACTATAGCCTTGGCTCACTTGTTTTTCTATAAAAAGTTTCATCATTCATCATTTTTCTATATTAATAATCATCAGTGATATTTTTCCACAGCAATATTCAGTTATAATTTTTATTAAAAAATAATCAGATATGATTTTGCTACAGAAAATATCAATAGTGATATTTTTCTATTGAAAATAATAAAAATATCATCATTCTATAGAAAAATATCATCAGTGATTGTGATAATTTTTTCATAGAATTACATTATCTGTGATACATTTTGTATAGAAGATTATAATCCGTGATTCTTTTACTGCAAAATATCGTTTGTGATACCTTTTCTAGAGAAAACGTCATCACTGATTCTTGTTATACATTAATATTTTCATTTTTAACCCACAAATCTTGTCTCTAAGCGACTTATCACTCACTATAGTTGCATGTTTAAACCAATCATCCGTCGTTATTTCGTATAACGAAACAAAATATTTCGTTATCATATTTAACTTAATCAACAGCATTTCTGTTTCCCTGCTACGTGACTGTTGTGCTGAATATTGATTTTTATGTTGAGAAAATATGTTTCCAACTCGTTCTTTTGATTTGTTTGAAGTTTTCTAAAAAAAAATATATGTTGTGATGTGTTTTTATTATTATTATTATTATTATTATTATTATTATTATTATTATTATTATTATTATTATTATTATTATTATTATTATTATTATTATTATTATTATTATTATTATTATTATTATTATTATTATTATTATTATTATTATTATTATTATTATTATTATTATTATTATTATTATTATTATTATTATTATTATTATTATTATTATTATTATTATTATTATTATTATTATTATTATTATTATTATTATTATTATTATTATTATTATTATTATTATTATTATTATTATTATTATTATTATTATTATTATTATTATTATTACAGTGTTTTATTTAACTTGCCTTGGTGTGTGTTTAGTTCAAATCTGGTAACTCATTTTTAACACGGTTGCAGTTGACCAATCGAACTAAAACTTTGCACACTTCTCAGATTTGGATGACAATACACGAATATGAAATCAAAACCAATATTGGTCCATTTTTACACTGTTTTACAGTGTTTTATCTAATTGGCTTTTCAAATCTGGTAACTAATTTTTCACAAAGTTGCAGTTGACCAATCAAATATAAAATTTGTACACATTTCAGAATTGGATGATAATAGATGAATGTGAAATCAAAACCAATATTGGTCCATTCTTACTGTGTTTTTACTGTGTCTAACTTAACCCCCTTTTCAAATCTGATAACTGATTTTTAAACGGTTGCAGTTGACCAATCGAAGTAAAACTTTGCACACTTTTCAGATTTAGATGACAATACGTGAATATGAAACCAAAATCAATATGGGTCCATTTTTTCCTATAGCCCCCATATAACGGTACCACCCGATTTCCGGTATTTTGCTTTTCAAATCTGGTAACTCATTTCCTACACAGTTGCAGTTGACCAATCGAACTAAAACTTTGCAAACTTTTCAGATTTGGATGACAATACATGAATATGAAATCAAAACCAATATTGGTCCATTCTTACAGTGTTTTTACGGTGTCTAACTTAACCCCCTTTTAAAATCTGGTAACTGATTTTTAAAAGGTTGCAGTTGACCAAGCGAACTAAAACTTTGCACACTTTTCAGATATGAATGACAATACATGAATATGGAATCAAAACCAATATTGGTCCATTTTTACACTGTTTTACAGTTTTTTATCTAATTTGCTTTTCAAATCTGGTAACTCATTTTTTACACAGTTGTAGTTGACCAATCGAACTAAAACTTTGTACACTTTTCAGATTTGGATGACAATACATGAATTTGAAACCAAAATCAATATGGGTCCATTTTTTCCTGTATCCAGCGGTGCCACTCGATTTAAGGTATTTTATCGTCATTTTAAGCCCGTATTGGCTGCTTTTTGACAACTAGGTACAGAAACGTACAGATTAAAAATTATGGACATAGGTCCAGGTTTTGGTATAGCCCCCATATAGCGATACCGCTCGATTTCAAGTGTTTTTACAGTTTTTATTTAATTTGCTTTGGTGTGTGTTTAGTTCAAATCTGGTAACTCATTTTTAACACAGTTGCAATTGACCAATCGAACTAAAACTTGTCACACTTTTCAGATTTGGATGACAATACACGAATATGAAATCAAAACCAATATTGGTCCATTTTTACACTGTTTTACAGTGTTTCATCTAATTTGCTCTTCAAATATGGTAACTCATTTTTCACACAATTGCAGTTGACCAATCGAACTTAAAATTTGCACACTCTCCAGATTTGGATGCCAATACATGACTATGAAATCAAAACCAATATGGGTCCATTTTTTTCTGTAGCTCCCATCCAGCGGTACCACTCAATTTTATCGTAATTTTAAGCCCGTATTGGCTGTTTTTTTGACAACTAGGGTTTCCAATGGTACAGAAACGTACCCATTAAAAATTATGGACATAGGTCCAGGTGTTGGTATAGCCCCCATATAGCGGTACCTCCCGATTTCAAGTGTTTTAAGGATTTTATCTTCATTTTTATACCGAATTGCGTGTAACTTGGTATTTGGTGGTACAGAAATTTCTCCACCAAAAATTGTGACATAGGTTCATGTGTTGGTATAGCCCTCATATTACGGCTCCACCCGATCTCAAGTGTTTTTTGTCTTAATTTTTGGGCCGAAATGGCTGTAACTTTGATTTCGAGTTCCCAACTTCTCCACCAAAAATTGTGGACATAGGTCCAGGTTTTGATATAGCCCCTATAAATGGTACCACTTAATTTCAGGCATTTTAAAGTTTGAATCTACATTTTCGGCCTAAATTGGTAATGTGGCATTGAGTCGTGTAAGATCGCTGGATGGATTGAAAATAAAAGAACTGGATTGCTCGAAACTAACAGGAAAGAAGCCATGCAATAACGAAGCGATAACTGAAATAAATAAGATGAGAAACTACCAACCTAAATAAATTTTTGCGAACATTATACATTTAATTATTAAATGTAAGCCCATCTTTATATCATTTATAATCTCAAGTATATACAAATAAAATTGAAAATCTTAAAAATGTATTTAGAAAAAAATTAAAAATAATTATAAAATTAATAAGTTGCAGTGTCCTTTTTTTAAATGCACTAAAAACTAGAAAATAAGTATATAATTAAAAAAATTAAGTAACAGTGTTTTATTTATAAATGCACTTAAAAGTAGAAAATAATTTTTCATGATGGTATCTCTCAAATAAAACGCTTGCATTTGAATTAAAAATTGTGACAATATTGAACGGCAAGCGTTTTATTTGAGAGATTCCATCATGAAAAATTATTTTCTACTTTTAAGTGCATTTATAAATAAAACGCTGTTACTTAATTTTTAATTAAATTTTTTTTAATACTTATTTTCTAGTTTTTAGTGCATTTTTTAGTATAAGAGTCTGGTTTGAATTTTTTAATTAAATTCTCTACCAACAAATAAATATCATGAAAATAATTTGAAAAAATATGTGGTTTCAGACGAAAAAGAAGTAGTGGAAAAGATTATTTATTACTTGTTATTTTTACTTACTTGAAATTATTCCCATTTCACATATAAATTTAAACAAATTTCCCAACACAAATATGGTAAACAAATCCATATTTATGAAAAACTACTTCAAATATTAGCTGCAACAAATCGCCATAATGAAGTGTGCCGCAATACGAGGGCACCAACGGCTATCAATTTAAATGTGTGAAAGCACTTTAAACTCAAAAACCACTCAACTCAGCAGCTAGACGGAATTGTGTTATATAATTGCAATTCCCTTGTGTTCTTTCCTTCTTTTTTGTGGTGGAAACATTTTTAACAATAAAATCAATTGCGCTATTACAGCTTCTGGCATGAAAACTTACACAAATTTAGAATTCGAATTAGAACAAATTCTGCCAAATATTATGGAGAATGTGCATGAAAGTGGAATAGCATGAATGAAATACAAATACAACATTTATGATATTTGTAATACAATGACCAATGGGTATGTATGTGTGTGTGAATGTATTAATATGTACAAAAGTATGCGTGCACATGAGTGGTATTTTTGATATTGTATTAATACATATTTAAACATAAGTGGCTTTTCTGGGCTATTCTGGGAAAATATAATCACTAAAGCACACACATCTCGACGTGCAAATAAATTCAATATGAAACATGTTTCGTATCATGTCTCTTCCTGTAGAATATTTAAAGAGAAGACTTTGAATAAAGGAAGCTACAATTAAAATAGAGAAATAGGATGACTGATTATAGTTTTCTATAAAAAATTTTAATCAATGATATATTTCTCTATATCAATGATGATATTTTCTATATAAAAATTAAATATTTTTATATTGAAATGTTATCACTACCACATTCGGTCCACTCCTTCAGGTACCTCCCATACACAACTTTTAATTTTTTTTTTTTGTAAAATGGTGTAGACGATAATTCTCAAAGGATCAATCGAATTAGTCCAAACTTTGCACATCGTAATAGTCCTTCCAGATATAGATCGGGTTCGTATATGGATTATATCGGTCCACTCCTTCGGATATCTACCACACAATATTCTGATAAAGTGCATTTTAAGAGTTCCCCTAGGATAGTTTTGAAATTTTTTTCAGTAGGTTGTCCTTGTGGCACTCTTTCGGCGGTAGCATTTTTTTCTTGTGTAAATCCACACACACTTCCAAGAAACCCTGACGGCACCAACCGAAATGACAAATCCGTAAAACAATTTTCGCAGTAATGTATCAGGTTGCAATATGGACTATGCCAGTCTACTCCTTCGGGTACCTCCCACACAAAATTCGCAAAAAGTGAAGTTTGAAAGCTACTCTCTCATCGTTTTGATTCTTTTTTTCAGTAGGTTGTTCTAACGGCCTCATTTACAACGGTAATTTTTTTTTCGGAGTGAGTCAATACTTCCTGAGATAATGGCCCAAAAGCGAGCGCGTACTTAATTGGCTATTGTACAAGATAACCCTAAAACTATTTCAAAAATTTCATCCAAACTAAGTTTAACTTAATTTTATACTTCGAGTCTTTTTTTTTCTTTTTTTTTTGAAGAAGAAGAAGAAGAAAAAGAAGAAGTTTAGTTACTTAAAAATGTTTGGTATGCATATATCAATGATTCGGCAGATGTTAAAGCAAACTCGTAATACAAAATCAATATATCATCATATATGCTCGAAGTCGTATCTCCAAAAAAGTCAAAATTATTTTTTTCATTGAATCTATTACAAAAGTCTAAAATAAATGCTCTTGCAAACTGTCAACCTTCTACGTTAAAAAGAAGTTAAAAAGAAAGTTTATCACTGATGATATTTTTCTGTGGAAAAAGTATCACCAATGATATTTGTCTATAGATAAGGTAAAAATTATGATATTTTTCTGTAGAAAAATTATTACTATTTACATTTTTCTACAGAAAAATTATCACTGATAATATTTTTCTATAGACAAATTATCACTCATGATATTTTTAGAGACAAATTTTAAGTGATGATATTTGTCTATAAAAATATTATCACTGATGATATTTTTCTCTGGAAAATTGTCACTGATAATATTTTTCCATAGAAAAATTATCACTGATGATATTTTTCTATTGAAAAATTACCATTGATGATATTTATCTATAGAAAAATGATCTTTGATGTAATTTTTCTATATAAAAATGATCACTGATGATACTTTTCTATAGATATGGTAAGAATGATCATATTTTCCCATAGAAAAATTGTCACTGATAATATTTTTCTGTATAACAATTCTCACTGATGATATATTTCTATAGAAAAAGATTTACTGGTGATATTTTCTGTAGAGAATTATTGTCCCTAAATGTTATTAGAAATAAAAAAAAAAAAATATTTTAAAAATCCACGACAGAAAAATTTCAAAAAATATTCCATAAAAATTAACAAACTTTTCCTTAACAATTATTCAAAATTAAAAAAAAAAATAAAGAAAAGAAAATAATCCATGCCAGAAAATTTCCAACAAAATATTCCTTTATATTTATAAAAAAATAATTTTAAAAATCCACAGCAGAAAAATATTCATTAAAAATTTATAAAAGTTAATATTTGGCCACGGAAAAATCCTTAACAGTATTTTTCTATAGAAAAATTATCACTGACGATATGTTTTTATAGGAAAATTTGCACTGATGATATATTTCTATAGAAAAATTATCACTGATGATATTTTTCTGTAGAAAAAAAATTATCAATGACGATTATTTTTCTATACAAATGTCTCTGTTGAAAATTTGTCAATAAAGATATCGAGCCCTTCCCGCGAAAAAGGTGTAAGCGACAAAAAGCTAATTTTACAGGAGACGGTTTTTATTGAATAACTTTTGATATAACCAAAATTGTTTATTCAAATTTGGTATAGTTCTGTTATTAAATCCTATTTACTGAAAAAATAAAAAAATTGTGGAATATCTTCAATATAACGGTAGTTTGTGTCGCTTACATCTTTTTCGCTGTCACGCAATCAGGCTCTTACTTTGAGAAGTGGCGGTTACATCAAAAAAAATTATTTGAAACAAATCATTTTTAGAGTAATTCTTATCTACAATTTAAAAACAAAGCACACTAATTTTATAGCAAGTATTTATTCGAAGAATTATAAGATTAAAACGTATTTCTTGTAATATAGTTGAATAACGACATGGTATGTAAATGTGCAATTTGATGTAAGCGACAATTCGCTGTCACAAACATATGTACACAAAAAGCAAAAATGGCGCTTACATCAAAATTGTTTTTGCTCTAATTTCGCAACGGTAGATGGCTGTGTTCTAAAAATTTGGAATATTCCTCATAGATTTCCGTAAAAAAACGAAAATCGAAAAAATGTCGCTTACATCTTTTTCGCGGAAGGGCTCGATATTTTTTTATAGAAATATGATGAAATTTATCACTTATAACACTGTGCAACAAAATTGAGGTTAAAGTCTGGGGCACGGAAAATTTCTGTTGGGAAAGAAAAGCATTGGCGAGTATATTATGAACCCCGAAGGACAGATCCGCCGTGAGTCGAACTTCCGCGTAATCGCGTGATGAAATTTTTGCTAGAGACCCTGTAAGCCATCAGGAATTAGCGTTATATCATTGTTCACTGTTGCTTTAGCTTATGTTTGAGATGACATGTCTTCAGTCGAATCGAATAAGGATTATTTTCGTAGAGCACTTTGACCTTTTAATTCGCTTCCTTCAATGTCCTTTTCGTCCTATATTTTAAGAGCCGCTATAAAAGTACCACAAGATGACGTTTTTCAGCTTCGAAATGTTCTGCAAAAATGTCGCAGAGAAAATGTTAGGTACGGCTCTCATTGACAACTAATCGATTTTGTCGATTTTGTCCTCCCCTTATTTCCATATTCTGAAATTGGTTTGCAATTTCACCCTTTACGGCAAAGTTAAGAAAAGAAGGCGACGTCTGCGATGATGATGACGACGAACAGTAAGATGCCGTGTTGTGCAATTTCATTATTGTTAAATGGTTGAAGCAAAAAATAGCAGTGGATAAAAATTACACAATGGGGAATTTTTGGAAAGGTTAAACGGGGTTATTAGAAACTTTAATTGTGATAAAATCTTCTTCTAATATCAAATGTAGCGCTGGTGATATATTTTTTAGCAAAATTAACACGATGACGATTTTCAACAAAAAAGGACCGCTCAAGATAATTTTTCTTAAGAAAAAAAGAGTCACTGATGATAGGTTTCTATAGAAAAATTAATCCTACTTTTCTATAGAAAAAGTATCATTGTTGTTATTATACCCTCAGCCTTTAGGCTAAAGAGGGTATTTACACTTTGATACGACCAAAAATGTGCCTCATCGAAATAATGGTTTTAGACCCCAAGTATGTTTGTTTCAGACAATTTTGAGTCGATCTAGCAATGTCCGTCCGTCTGTCTGTCTGTCTGGCAGGCTGGTGCGCACGATAACTCTCGAACGGATCAATCGATTCGGCTCCAATTTTGGGTATCGAAATATTTTGTCCAGATTCGATTTAAGTTCGAAGATGGGCCATATAGGTCAACTCCTTCAGGTACCCCCCCCCCCCACAAATGTTCAAAAATTGTCGCAAACTTTGTGCGCAGGATAACTTTTGTAGGGAATAACGGATTTGGTCCATACTTTGCACATCGTGTAACTTCTACCAAGCTTAGATGAAGATCCAATGTGGGCTCAATCGGTCCACACCTTCGGGTACCTCCCACACAAAATTTCGGAAAAGTTCAGTTTAGGACCTGGTCTCGATTTGATTTTTGTTTACGCAAGTTGTATTCGCTGTCCTCTATACGACGCTGTAAGTTTCATTAGGGGCAAGTCCATACTTCCTGAGAAAATAGCCTGAAAGTTACAAAAAACCTTATGACACCGTGTGTAGTGGTTGAAGCGCAAGATAACTCTCGAAAGGATCTGCCGATTCGGTCCAAAATTTGGCTTTCGTAATATTTTGTCCAAACTTAGTTCAAGTTCAAAGATGGATTATATCGGTCCACTCCTTCCGGTACCTCCTCCACAAAAGTTCGAAAATGTTCGGAAAATTTGTGCGTACGATAACTCTTGAAGGGAGTAACCGATTTGGTACATACTTTGCTCATTATGAAATTTCCAGACTTAGATCAGGTTCCAATATGGACTCAATCGGTAAACTCCTTCGAGTACCTCCCACACAAAATTTAGAAAAAGTTCAATTTGGGACCTGGTATCGAATCGCTTTGATTTTTGTTTACGCAAGTTGTATTCGCTGTCCTCTACACGACGCTGTAAGTTTCATTAGGGGCAAGTCCATACTTCCTGAAAAAATAGCCTGAAAGTTGAAAAACAAACCCTATGACACCATGTTTATGGGTGGAAGCGCCAGATAATTCTCGAACGGAAATGCCGATTCCGGCCAAAATTTTGTCTTCGTAATATTGTTTCCAAACTTACTTTAAGTTTTTAGATAAGCCATATCGGTCCACTCCTTCAGGTACCTACCCCAAAAAAGTTCGAAAATATTCGGAAAAATTGTGCGCATGATAACTCTTGATAGGAGTGACCGATTTGGTCCACATTCTCATAATATCTACCAGATATAGATCAGGTTCGAATATGGACTATATTTGTCCACTCCATCCCGTACCTCCCACACAAAATTTTGGATAAGTTCACTTTAAGACCTGCTATTGAATCACTTTGATTTTTGTTGAAGCAACTTACATTCGCTGCCTCAATTACGATGGTAAAAGTTGTTTCAGGGGCAAGTCCATACTTCTTGAAAAAATAGCCCGAAGCGTGTAAAAACCCCCTATGGCACCCCCATTGTCTATGTCGGTCCATTCCTTTAAGTGCCTTTTCCGCAAAATTTTTGAACTTTAATCCTAATTTTGAAACCCCCTAAATACATAAGTTTTTTGTGAAAAAAGTGTTTCAATTTGCACAGGCTGAGGGTATATCTCTGTCGGCAAAGCCGACTGATACCTTTTTACTTGTTAGAAGAAGTTTAAGTAACGAATACTTTACGACAGCACGTATCCGTACCCATTGTCTTTGATTTTGTAATTTCACTTAAATCGATTTAAAAACAAAGCCCAGAGTGCATTCCCAAATTGTCCCACTTATTTTAACACTAAAAATCTGTAACAGCAGTATTTTCATTCCACTTTTTGCTTAATAATGTTGACCATAACAATGAAGAATTGTTGCATAATTTTGATGTCAAGGCAATGGACACTGGGGTGCTAGAGAACCTAGAAGCCGAAAGGTGGTAACTCAGAAGATGTAATCGTTTTTTATTTTGTTTTGTTTTCGTTTCGTTTATTTCTCACTCATTGAAATACAAGTAACACTTAACGTTCAGCGTTGTAAGCTGCAGACACAGTTTATTTCTTGTTCATTGTTCGCAACATCTCCCAGTGCAAGCGGCATCGTCTTTCTTTCTTTCGTTCTTTTGTTTATATTTATAATTGTGCTTTTGCCTGTTTGCCGGGAACAGCTTCTCTGACTTGGTTTTATGATGTTATTGTTAAGCGGAAAAGTAATTTGTTATGAAATCAACAATAATTAGTTATAAAAATCAAATATCATAACTTATGTCTGATTTTATGATGGTGACGACGGCGAGCATCGTTGCTGATATAAATTTACTAGGGTATAGTTTGGATGCTATTTTCAAGTTAAGGTTGCTTTCTTGGCATCGACAAATGTTGGAATGTTTTCGTTTTTGCCATAAATAAATTACGGTGAATTAAAAAATAAAAACTAAAATGTTGTTTATATGTACACGAAGAGAAGCAGTTAGGATTATTAAATTAATTAATTAATTATTAAGTTAATGGACATATTTTAGCTTAGAATTTTTACTCACTTAGCAGTCAACTTAGTCGAAAGTTAAGGGATATTGTTCATGAGTAGGCCCTATCACTGCTGCATAAGGGTGGATAGAGAATAATTCTTAATTTTAAATGAAGAAAATATTCCGTGGTTAAATGCTGAACGTATTTTCTGTCGTAGAAATCATTTTGGGAATAAATTTCATATTAGTATTAAATTTCACTGAGGAGAATTTTAAATTGAGGATTGTTTTTCAATGAATGCCTTTATCTTTATAAAAAATGTTTGCTTACCTTCAATTTCCAGAGATGTAGATTGCAAATCAGTAAAACCCTTCGAAATCATTTTCAATTTCTACTTGTCTCTACCAGCAAGCCTTCTTCACATGCCTGCTTAAATAAACCGTGCTGTTGTTGTTAAATCAATCCAAACAATTACATTGTCATGCGAGTGTATCTGTTTTTAATGTGTCTGTATGTGTAAAGATGTAAAAGAGGATTTAAGTATTGTCACAAATTGATTTTTAATGTTACCAGCAACCATATATCCGATTACAACTGGTATAAAAATCTCTTGTAATATTGTTATTGAGTTATATCCTATTTTGTATAGCAGACTATAAAATCTGTATTTACAGTATAATTTATATAAGAAATAGAGAAATTCATATTTTTCTTCTGAGATGATGTACGCAAGATAAAAATGTAAGAATCAGCTTAAAATGTGTAAGCTTCTTAAATCTTCCAAAGGTAATATTCATAGAAATTTTAAATTTTTTAAAAACAAAGTAATAAATAATAAATATTAAAAAATAAAATAAAACATGTGAACACATAGACATATCCCCAAAATAAAACTGAATTGTATCAACCATTACCCTGCAAGCAAAAACTAACGCGTAAGTGACTTAAGCGTGCCGCCTTGGCGATGAAAACAGTCGCAAGGATATTTTGTACTCACTGTGCCAAAATACAGCCAATTTGGTTGTAAAATGTGGCTAATAAGTGAAAAATATCTTAAATCGGGAGGTACGGCTATATTGGGGATATATCAAAACATGGACCCAGGGATTCCATATTCAATACCTTAAATACCATTGATACAAGAAAGTTTTGAGCCAAATTTTGTTAGCCTACGTCCCTACTTGAATTTTTTTATAGTTACAAACATTTTGCAACCGCATGGGCTGTGTCCCAATACCAGGAGTTCTCATTGCCTCTCACCGAAAAATTTTCATAATGTGTCCATGATTTGGTATGTCTGTCTTACCTTCCTATTTTCAAAATGATTAGATTTTAATAGGAACTAATTGTAGGTCGCTGTCCTTCTAAAGCCCGTATTGTTGCTGTCCAATTTGTCAGATGGTATTATATTCTTCAGACGAGCTCTACCAGCAACCAACGAGCATCACTGCTAGGATCAGTAAAGATCGTTGGGTGCTGGTAGAGCTCGTCTGAAAACAAGACTTATCAATGACTACCACTCAAAGATAATGTCAGTTCTTCCGGTCATCATCCGCATAAGATTTGATGACCCTTGTGCCTTCTCATCTGACAGGTTATACAATATCTTCGTGTGTCTGTCCTTGAGCCCTGTCTGTGTTGAGCCCCTTCCCGTGTCGAGTGGTTGACCGATTCACCATACACTTTGAAAGTAGTCGTGGATCCTCAGAAGATTTCACTCACTTTACACTCGTCTGTTGGGAATTGGGTACAATCGCCTTTGAACCACTAGCATCCTTAGATGTTGAGAATCCACCAGTCGCTCCAGCAGTTTGGCTCCTTACAGCACTCTCTGTGTGTGTTTTTTTAATTCAATTTAATAATAGACTTTGTTTAATCTCCATTCTTCTCGTTAGGAGACTTCGAACTTGCAGTGATATGTGCCAGAGAATTGGTTCCGCGTTCCTGAACCTGAAGACGAAGCAGTCAGATTAGGTAAGACTTTGTTCGCGTCTGCTCCTACGACTTCAACAGATAGAAAGAAACGAAAGGTAGCTTGGTAGTAGGTACCGGTCGAGTTATTGTCATCAGAGCTGACATTGTCAAATTTCACCAATTGTGCCTTCAAGGTTTTCGAGCAACTTGAAGCAGCCGGTGTCTGGTACTCTTCTGGAACCGGTGTAGTTTGTATAGTCCAGTGAATGGAATTTGCCCTATTGGGAGGAAACGTTTCTCAACATGAGGACAATTCCTTAGGAATCGTCTCATAAATCGAAGTTTCAGCCGAAATGCACTGAATTCGAGTGCCGAAATATCTGATCGTCGGTGTCGTGCTTAACTGTTCCATACGCCATTTGCCCGTTTTGAGATAATCGCATTTTGATGTTATGCGTCACAACTACGTGCAACTGACTAAAGAAAATATTTATATTTTTGACTTGAAATATTAATAATAGTATATGGAACACATTGCAATAATTTTAAAGAATATGTATTGGAATATAGAAGTTATAGAGATTTAAAAAAAAAAGAATTTTTGCCGGATTGTTCCATATCCACACTTATGACGCAAATGTGAAAGATTGTAAATCACATGAAACAAACTGACAAAAAAAATTTTCCATATTTGCCTCAATAAATTAAATACTTCTAAATCTTTAATTTTCGATTTCTGTTCTGATTATTGAAATGTGTTTTTAAGCTTGTAAGTTTTTAAAATATTATTTTCATAACTTAAAAAAGTTTAAGCTTTCTCGTAGATGCGTGCATATCTCGGAAACTAGAGCAGATAGAAGAAAGCCGACTAGAAATTCAGAAAGAGCAAACCCTAGAAACCACATCTCAAAAAGTCAAAAATGGCGTATGGAACACTTAAGCATGACACCGACGAGATGGGTTCCTGTCAACAAATGTGTTCCACTAATGTACAGTCCTGCCTATGAGTGCTTGTACTTCCTTTCTCCGGTCCATCTCCCACTCCACAGCCTCATACCGCTACGGCCGATTTCTCGTCTCCTAAGTTAGTTACACTATGGCTTCCTAGTTTGTTATTCCCTAGAACAATTTTAGAGTATCCTCCTTGCTCGAATGAGATTCTTCCAAGTTGCTCACAGTAGAATCTTTCTGATGATGAATAACTCACGAATGTCTGTTCTCGACATGAATTTTATAGAGAATATTATAGAAACAAGTAAAAAAGTATCAGTCGGCTTTGCCGACAGAGATATACCCTCAGCCTGTGCAAATTCAAACACTTTTTTCACAAAAAAACTTATGTATTAAGGGGGTTTCAAAATTTTGAACCGACAAAAATATTGATTAGGATTAAAGTTCAAAAATTTTGCGGAAAAGGTACTTAAAGGAATGGACCGACATAGACCATGGGGGTGCCATAGGGGGTTTTTATACCCTTCGGGCTGTCTCTCAAGAAATATGGACTTCTTAAACTAAATTTAAATTGAAATTGGAACTTAAACTAAATTTGGAAACAATATTACGAAGGCCAAATTTTGGCCGGAATCGGCATATCCGCTCGAGAATTATCTTGCGCTTCCACCCATAAACATGGTGTCATAGGGTTTGTTTATCAACTTTCAGGCTATGGACTTACCCCTTTTCAGGAATTATGGACTTACCCCTGAGGAAACTTGTACTTTCGTATAGGGGACAGTGAATACAAGATGTTACAACAAAAACCAAGTGCAAAGTATGGACCAAATCGGTTACTCTCTTCAAGAGTTATCGTACGCACAAATTTTCCGAACATTTTCGAACTTTTGTGGGGGAGGTACCGGAAGGAGTAGACCGATATAATCCATCTTTGAACTTGAACTAAGTTTGGACAAAATATTACGAAAGCCAAATTTTGGACCGAATCGGCAGATCCGTTCGAGAGTTATCTTACGCTCCAACCACTGCACACGGTGTCATAGGGTTTTTTGTAACTTTCAGGCTATTTTCTCAGGAAGTATGGACTTGCCCCTAATGAAACATCCAGTGTCGTATAGAGGACAGCGAATACAACTTGCGTAAACAAAAATCAAAGCGATTCGCGACCAGGTCCTAAACTGAACTTTTCCGAAATTTTTTGAGGAGGTACCCGAAGGAGTGGACCGATTGAGTCCATATTGGAACCTCATCTAAGTTTGGTAGAAATTACACGATGTGCAAAGTATGGAGCAAATCGGTTATTCCCTACAAGAGTTATCGTGCGCACAAGTTTAGCGACAATTTTTGAACATTTGTGGAGGAGGTACCTAAAGGAGTGGACCTATATGGCCCATCTTCGAACTTAAATCGAATCTGGACAAAATATTTCGATACCCAAAATTTGAACCGAATCGATTGATCCGTTCGAGAGTTATCGTGCGCAACAGCCAGCCAGACAGACAGACGGACAGACAGACGGACGGACATTGCTAGATTTACTCAAAATTGTCTGAAACGGATATCGTACAAACATACTTGGGATCTAAAACCATTATTTCGATGAGGCACATTTTTGGTCGTATCAAAGTGTAAATAACCTCTTTAGCCTAAAGGCTGAGGGTTTAAAAATTTTCACAATTTTCACACAAAAGTTTTGGTCCATTTAGCCCTCTAAATACTATCCGATCGCCATCTCAAATTGCAAGCTTCTCCTTTGTGATATACTCTTACCTTATTAAAAATTACGCGTTGATCGGACTATTATTGAGACCTACAGAGCCGCTAGAAAATTGGATAAATATTATGCTTTTGGTCCATTTCACCCGTTAAATATTTCACGATCATCACCAATAAGAATAGGGATCTATTCTGATCTGAACCCAACCTCCATATAAAATTTGGTGACGATCGGTCCATAATTGCGGCCTGGAGCGTGTTTACAATTTATAATGGACAGACGGACGGACGGACGGAAGGACGGACGGACGCACATCTCAAAATCGCTTTATCTCGTCGAGATATGAAGATTGGTATACCGCATTGGGGGTCTCCGACGAGTATTTCGCGGTGTTACATGAATTTTTACCAAAACAAACGTATAATACCCTTTTCCACATTGTGGTATAGGGTATAAAAACAGTCCATGTTCGGTTTGCTCATTTTTTAAGGCTAAAAGCTAATTGTTTGCCTCTTTTTACTTGTTTTATTCCCCTTTGTCCTAAGCTAATATTTACAAACAGTCACCATCTATCTATAGGCTTTAATTACCATATTTTACATTGGATGAAAAATAATTAGTCCTTTGGCCTCTGGGTCATTGATATTTGTGTTTCATTGAATGTGTAACATTAACCTTTGTGTGCGTGTGGGTAAAAAATCGTAATATGTTTTGTAAAAGCTTTTAATTAGCATTTCTAAAAATAGCATTGCTTTGAAAAGGAAGATAAGGGCATGGGTAGTTGTATGAGAAAATTAAATGGATATTCTTCACCTAACATATACTGGAAAAATAAAGAGATGCTATTTATAGACCTCTGGTAACTTTGGCTATAGAAATAAATACATCGGTAGTGATAAAAAGGTTGTGTTTCGAAAAGAATTCTTCTCTTACGATGCAATGATATAAGATGTGACATAAAATAAAAAAGAACTTCTTTGACACTCAAAGATTTCCTACTACTATTAAAAACCATTCATTGGAATGAAAGGAATTTTGCTTGTACATCGGTTTATGGATCTAATATAATAGCGAATTAGTAGATGATGCAGCTCAGAGGCGCGAAACTTCTCAAAAATTATTCTTTGTTTGTTCTTAAAAAACCCACAAACGTTTTGTTATGGTCGCCTCAGTAACTTTGAGCGTAGTGATATCACTTATACGCTTATTTACTTATACCCAGGAATTTTGAAAATTTATTCATTCCTTGTATGAGCTATATTACTTCTCAGTGCGTCCAAATGTAAATTCACAACTAAATAGTGTATCCATTTGTTACCCCTTCCTCTACTCTCTCTGCATTTATCCCAAATTATTCTGCTTCTCTTTGCCCAGGAAGTCCAAAGAATTTCTTAAATAATTTGTAAATTTATTAACAATTTGCGCCACACTAATTGGCGGAGATGACACAGTTTTCTGCCTTCAGCAGATAACATCTGGTAAATAACAACAGAATAACATTCTCTCTTCTAACATTCACATTACAATCTTCTAGAAGATATGTAGATGGACATCTAACAATTCATTGTAAAATTCTGTAATAGGCTGAACACGTTCTCCAAATGCCTTGCAGTGTCTTTCAATGAGACTTGAAATGGAAATTGTGGTTTTATTGACATCAACTGGTTGCTGGGCATTTCCATGGCAGCTGCTTATGAAATTATGGCAAGATTTAAGAGGGGAATTAATGTGAGATGTGGAAAGATGTGTCATTAGAAAGCTTAACCACAAACGATAATAATGAATGGCATTTATGATATGTGTGTAATATTGTATACGAGTAGTGTGGGTGGTACGTAATTATGATATGTGGTGTGTGGTAAAGAGTGTCTCAGGAGAAGAAAAGAAATTTTAATAAATCTATTAAAAAACTTAATATTGTGAATAATGATGCGTATGCATGTTGACAACACTTATACGTTCCATATTAAAAAATTTTGCCTACCAGGTGTATTATAAAACATTAAAAAAATATTTAGTAAATAAAGAAGGAATTTTCAATAACACTGATCAACATTTTCAAGTTAATTGTGTGCAAACCACTTCTATTGTGGATTTTATGAAAGTACAGACCAAACGGACAAAAACCATATTTGGTGTTTTATATCCTCAGCTTTTAGGCTAAATTGGGTATATACACTTTGATACGACCAAAAATGTGTCTCATAGAAATTATGGTTTTAGACCCCAAGTATGTTTGTACGATATCCGTTTCACACAATTTTGAGTAGATCTAGCAATGTCCGTCCGTCTGTCTGTCTGTCTGGCTGGTGCGCACGATAACTCTCGAACGGATCAATCGATTCGATTCAAATTTTGGGTATCGAAATATTTTGTCCAGATTTGATTTAAGTTCGAAGATGGGCCATATAGGTCCACTCCTTCAGTTACCTCCCCCACAAATGTTCAAAAAATGTCGCAAAACTTGTGCGCACGATAACTCTCGAAGGGAGTAACCGAATTGAACCAAACTTTGCATATGGTAATACTACCTCTAGGCATACATCAGGTTCAAATATGGATTATATCGGTCCACTCCTTCAGGTACCTCCGACACAAAATTTGAAATAAGTGCAGTTTAGTTACACCTCACGAATCGTTATGAAATTTTTTGTAACAGGATGTTCGTGCGGCCCCCGTTACGTCGTTGTAATTTTTTTTTTCGAGGGCAAGTCCATACTTCCCGTGATAATGGTTCACTGACAATGTCGAGAGCAAAAAATTGGGAAGGCCGGTCTGCGTTTTGGGATAGTCCTCATGCAACGGTACTTCTTAATGTTTCGGTATTTTCAATATTTTAGCTAAACTTATCAACCAAATTGGTTGAATTTTGAGATGTGGGGTTTTGACTTTACAAAAAACTTTTCCGATAAAAATTATGGACATAGGTCCACGTTTTGATATAGACCCCATATAACGGTACCTCTCGATTTGCAAAATTTTGAAGATTTTACATATGTTTCACGCCATAATACTCCGAAATTTTGCATTGAGGGTTCCCAATGGACCAAAAATTTTTTCTGATAAAAAGTATGTACATAGGTCCATGTTTTGATATAGCTCCAATAGAATGGTATCGCCCGATTTTCGGTATTTTCAAGGTTTTAGCCACATTAAACAACCAATGTAGCTGATATTTGGTATTTAGTCTTCGCCATGTCTTACGAAATATTTTTACAGAGTATTGTTGGTATTGGTTCACGTATTGATATAACCTCCTTGGAACGGTACCGCCCATTTTTCGGGTTCTTAATGTTTAAGCCACATTATCCACCCGAAATTTCAGAAATTTGGTGTTCAGTCTTCATATATTTTTGTGAGTTTATTGAATACATCAAAATTTTGTCTTCAAATAAGAGAATTTTCCTTAAAATTTTTTGACCGATTAATGGTCAATAAACGGCACATTTTTTGTGAAAAATCGAAATTTTGACTTTGTATTCTTTTCCTTGACGGTGTATTCTTTTTCGGGGACAAGTCCATACTTTTTGAGATAATGGCCCTGGAGCCTTAAAAAATCTGCCGGCACTAACTAAACTTGGTTGTGCCTAACATAACACTCGCGTACATACTTAGATTACGTCCAAATATGGAACTCACATCGTACCACTCCTTAGGGTATCTCCCACACAAAATTTGGAACATGTAAAGTTCAAGGTTTTTTTATACCCTCAGCTTTTCACGGTGCTCTTGAAACAATTTTAAATGGAATGTGCTTACACCTTGGAAGTTTTTGCGAATTCTGAAACTACAATGTTCATAGATGAGAAAAATCGAAAAACAAAAAAAAATCGCCGGAGCGCTTTTTAAATAAATCGCGATTTAGGCGTTGTTTAGGTTTTCACAATTTTGCTTAGAAACCGCAAGTCCTATCAAAATGGGACTTAAGAAAATATTGTAGCTATGAAAATTCTCTAACAGAATGACCTCTATGGTATTCTAGTCGGTTTTACCGTTTTTGAGATATAGAAGTTCAAATTGGGACAATTCAAATTCAATTTAATTCTGTATCGCCCCCTTATAAAACAATGTCATGAAGGGTGCGCCTTAACTAACTTTTGATGAAAACCGCTTACACAGGGGAAGTTTTTGTGAATTCTGAAACAGCAATGTTCACAGATGAGAAAAATCCTAAACAAGAAAAAATCGCTGTAGGGGGTTTTAAATAAATCGCGGTCAAAATTCACATTTTTAGGTGTATTTTAGGTTTTCACGATTTTGCTTGGAAACCGCAAGTCCAATCGAAATGGAGCTAAAGAAAATGTTGTAGCTGTGAAAATTTTCTATGGGATTGACGTTTATCATTTGTTCTCATCCTGTACCATTTTTGAGATAAAGAAGCTCAGTTTACATTTTTAGGTTTTTTTGTTAGGGTTTCGCGATTTTGCTTGAATACGGTAAGTTTTATTGATATGGGACCTGAGAAAATCTTAAAGCTGTGAAAATTGTCTACAAGACTGGCTTAAGTAGCTTATCCTTAGTTGTACCATTTTTTTAGATATATAAGTTTAAGTTGTGAATTTGCAGTCATGACATTGTTTTATAAGGGGGCGATACAGAATTGAATTGAATTTGAATTGTCCCAATTTGAACTTCTATATCTCAAAAACGGTAAAACCGGCGAGAATACCTTAGAGGTCAATCTTGTAGAGAATTTTCATAGCTATTTTTTTAAGTCCCATTTTGATAGGACTTGCGGTTTCTAAGCAAAATCGTTAAAACCTAAACAACCCTTTAAAATGTCAACTTAAATCGCGATTTATTTAAAAAGCGCTCCGGTGATTTTTTTGTTTTTGGATTTTTCTCATCTATAAACATTGTAGTTTCAGAATCCGCAAAAACTTCCGAGGTGTAAGCACCTTCCATTTAAAATTGTTTCAAGAGCACCGTGTTTTATGTTAACGAGGGTATATGAAGAAAAGACAAAATTTTTTAGTTTTCCATAAAAAAAAAAATTTAAAATTTTTTTTAAGCTACATGAAAGATTTTTGGTACATAGATTGGGAAAAAATGCCATTCTTAAATCTGTTCGTGATACTAATTTTGGTTGTTGCGCGCAAAAGTTATGGCGGTTTCAATTCTGATAAAAAGAAAAAATCTTTAAAAGACTCTAATCATTATATTGAGAAACTCTC
The DNA here is from genome assembly GCF_047663935.1 of Musca autumnalis. Lineage (NCBI taxonomy): Eukaryota > Metazoa > Arthropoda > Insecta > Diptera > Muscidae > Musca > Musca autumnalis. Next base: position 202,277,129 of record NW_027412088.1, read on the forward strand.
TTAATTAGGGGCTCCCTACATACTATATGTTTACTGAGGTCCCATAAATTTAGTGAAAAAGTTGTGAATTTTCGCGGAAATTAGGAAAGAATTCCAAACAATTGGTAGTTTGCAACTTGTTTTAATAAAATTCAACCTGCTTATGCCTCTGAAAAATATATAAAAAATATGTACGTAATCTATACATCGCGAAGATTCAAATGAAACCAAAACTATACAAATCCGTTTAGTGGTTAGCATATTATAGCAAAAACAAAAAAATATATTGAGGAAATTTATAAAATTTTTGTAAGAGAAAATATTTATTAAAATTTATTTTGTGAGTTAGTTGAACAAAATGTAAGAAAAATAGGTCGGAGTTTTTCTTCTATTTTAGTTAAATTTCACGCAATAAATCACATTTTTTATTCTAATCACTTCTCGAAAACACGCTAACATCTAGCAGAAGATATGGATATCTTTCAAATAAATGTTGGGTTCCTTTAAATGGGGAATACTCTTGAAATAAAATTGTATCGGGTAATGTTCATTTTGAAATGCGTGTAAATCGCGAAATCCTCAAAATCACTTGATGAGCATGCGGTTTACCAATACAGCGAATTCTTCTCTTTTAATTTGTACACATTTGCCAGAATTTACTTTGGCCGCTAAGATGTAGCATCGTCTGCAGTTTAGTGTGCAACAAACTGTATATCGCTTATATTTTGCACAAAGTGCATACACTTTTTATGCGCATCCGATTTCACTATCAACCGTGAAAAAATACATCGATCTAAACATATTACAATAAAATTCATCAAGAACCGTGGATGTAGCATCACACAGTATTTTTTGGATAAATCGGATACAGCTCCCACGCCACTAAATTTTTCAAACCGCTGTTTTCGCACAAACGCGAGTGATGATTCACTGTCTTCATTGAAATGGAAACGATCCACATAAAACGCGAATTAGTCAGCGATATTTTGAAAAACATTTTTCGCAAATTTTTAAATTTTTGCAGTAGCCATTTCCGCCGTTCTAGTAGATGAATTTTTACGATCTGTGATTCATATGATCCGGATCGTCGAAAAACTAAAATATCGCGGGGTACCAGCACACTCAAAACGATATTGTAAATACTGTACCCAAAAAATAGGTTTTTTAGAAAAAATATCACACTAAATTTTGGCCTTTGGCAGTAGATTACTCTGCTGCTGTGTGGGCTACATACTCAATATACATATCAGATTATGTGAAATCGCGAGTTCTTTAATCCTATAATTGGTTTTTCGAAATATCCGAATGCGCGTCCCAGTTACATAAAAAATACAAAAAACACCTGAAATCCTGCTTCAAAATGTCAGCATCCATAAAAGGTGGATGCATTGGAAATTTTGGAAAGTGATACATTAGAAGTGTAATCTTCATTTTGTATTCTCCTACTTTTACTTTGGACAGATGTCCGTCATTTGAATGGTTTAATCAGAAATCGAATAGCAATGTTAAAAACCTGTTTAGCTTCAACGTGTTTTTACCTATGTTTTTTCCTTTACGCGGTCGTAACTACCACGTAAATTAAATTTTTTTGCTAAACTTTTTAGCTTTGTACAAAAACATCTAAATTAATCCAGCAATAGTCATAGTTACTGGTAAACTACAATAGTTCGCGTATTATAATAGTGCAAACCTTGGCTTCATGGAAACTAAAAAATTTTGACTTTTCCTCATATACCCTCGTTAACATAAATGCTGAGGGTATAAAAAAACCTTAAACTTTACATGTTCCAAATTTTGTGTGGGAGATACCCTAAGGATGTACGTTCCATATTTGGACGTAATCCATAACTTTTATCAGAAAAGTTTTTTTGGTCCATTGGGAACCCTCAATGCAAAATTTCGGCGTATTTGGGCGTGAAACATATGTAAAATCAGTGAACTATAAGTATTTATACCAAAATTCATCTGCCAACGCCAACTCCTTTTATATTTGGCCACCGTTTATTTCAACTCGCGACATAGTGCAGCGTTTTTTGATGTTATGCGCCATTATCTCGGGAACCATGGACTTGGCCTGGAAAAAAATACAATTACGTAACGGGGGCCGCACGAACATCATGTTACAAAAAATTGTATAACGATTCGTGAGATCTACTCAAAATTGTCTGAAACGGATATCGTACAAACATTCTTGGGGTCTAAAACCATTATTTCGATGAGGCACATTTTTGGTCGTATCAAAGTCTATATACCCTCTATAGTCTAAAGGCTGAGGGTATAAACATCTGTTATAATTTTTCCATATAAAAATACGATCATTGTTTTTCTGTTGAAAAAATAGTTTTTCGTTTATGTTTTAGGTTTATTTTTAGAACGCAACAACAACAACCATTTTGTTGCTATTTTCATGTTTCAACTTTTGTTAAGCCTGGCTCAGTCAGCTTTATTTTACGTTTACTTGGTAAGGCGATGATGATCATTAGAGGTAGGGGCATAGTCAGATTGCTGCAAAAGATACACCTGATGATCACTCTCACCAAGTGCGAAACATATAGTGTAGTGGTTTGTGATGACAATTTCTCTGACATTCTTTTTAATTCACAAAACAAGCTTCTGATCGAAAGAGAAAAACAACAAAGATAGGTTTTTCTGTTGAAAAATATTATAGGTGATCATTTTTCTGTAGGAAATTATAGCCAGCGATCAATTTTCTATAGAAATATATCAATAATGATAATTTTTCTAAAAAAAATAATTTTTCTGTAAAAAATTTTGTTAACAATAATTTTTCTACAGAAAAATGTTTGTATACAAAAATTTCAACAATGATAATTTTTCCATAGAATAATATCATCTGTTTTTTTTTTATAGAAAATAAATCAGTGTATTATATCAATAGAAAATTGTCTACAGTTATTATTTTCCATACAAAAATATCATCATTGATAATTTTTCGATAAAAAGTTTCATCGTTGATAATTTTTCTATAGTAAAAATAATCACTAATATTTTTCTACTGCAATATTCAGTTATAATTTTTATGAAAAAATAATCAGAAATGATTTTGCTATAGAAAAGGTTATAAATAGTGTTATTTTTTAATGGAAAAATATCATCAGTGACAGCTTTCTATAGGAAAGCAGTATCAGTGATAGTTATTCCATAGAAAATATTATCTGTGATACGTTTTCTGTAGAAAATTATAACACGCGATTCTTTTACTACAGAAAATTATCGTCTGTGATACTTTTCTAGAGAAAACATCATCACTGATTCTCATTCAAAAGACTTAAATACTATACATTGATATTTGTACTCTATCCCTCAACATGTACCCTGAGCGACTTACCACTCGCTGTATGTAGTTGTATGTTTAAACCAATCATCCTTCGTGATCCCGAACAACGAAGTAAAATATTTCGTAATCATGTATAACTTAATCAACAGCATTTCTGTTTCTCTGCTACGTAACTGTGGTGCGGAATATTGATTTAATGTTGAGAAAATATGTTTCCAATTCGCTCTTTTGTATTGTTTGATGTTTTTATTTTAATGTGTGTTTTTTATATCTTTTCTAGAAAAAAACTTTTTTGATTCGGAATGAAAATCTACATCAAATATTAGCTGCAACATAATGAAGTGAGCCGCCATAAGAGGGCGCCAACGGCCATCAATTGAAATGTGTGGAAGCACTTTAAACTCAAAAACCACTCAACTCAACAACACAGAATTGTGTTAAATAATTGGAATTCCCTTGGTTTTTTTTTTTTTTTTGCTGTGGGTACATTTTTACAAGTAACATCAGCTGCGCTGTTACAGCTCCTGGCATGAATATTCACCCACAATTTAGAATTCGAATTAAAACGAATTCGGCCAAAAATGTGCAGAAAAGTGGAATAAATGAATCAAATACAAATGCAATATTTATGATATTTTTTATACAATGGCCAATGGGTTTATGTGTATGTATGAATATGTTTGTGTTCACATGAGCGGGTTTTTTGATATTATATTAATACATATTTAAACATAAGTGGATATTCTGGGAAAATATAATCACTTAAGCCCACACACACATCAACGTGGCAAACAAATTGAGTATGAAATGCAGACATGTTTCTTCCTGGCTGCAATAATGTCGAAATTGTCTAGAACATTTTAAGATAAGACCTTAAATGAGGAAACTACAATTAAAATAGAGAAAAATATGACTGATTATAGTTTTCTATAAACAATTTTAATTGATGATATTTTTTATAGAAAAGTATTTTTGGTGATATATTTCCACGGAAAGTACTTACTGCTGATATTTCTCTATATCACTTATGATATTTTTCTAAAAAAATATATATTTTTATCGAAATAGTATCACCAACGATATTTTTCTTTAGAAAAATATAGAAAAAGTAACACTGATACTATTTTTCTATAGAAAAGTGCCTCTGATCAATAATTATTTTGATGATGACTTTTTTCTTGAAGAATTTTAACTAATGTCATTTTTTTATAGAAAAATTGTCACTTATTATATTTGTATGCAGAAAATGTACTTATGGGGATTCCTGGGTGACTCCTTTATTATACCCTACACCAACTTGTGGTAATTATACCCTACACCACCTTGTGGTAAGGGGTATTTTGTCTTTGTGCATTAGTTTGTAACATGCAAAAGGAAACGAGATATGCTCATAGTTAGTTTTAAGGATATACATAGAATCACTTTCTGAGTCGATTTACGCATGTCTGTCCATGTATTTTTGTAAACAAAGTACAGGTCGCATGTATTGTCCTATTCGCATGAAAATTGGGGAAGATACTTTTTTGGCCACGGGACGAACGCTATTTATTTTTGTAAAAATCGGTTCAGATTTGGATATAGCTCCCATATATATTTTCGCCCAATTTAAGGCATATGGCGCACGAAACACGCTATATATGTCCTATTTCAATGAAATTTGGGATGTGAGACGGTATTTACTCTAGAAATAAGGGTGCCAAATTTTAGGTATGTGATGCACGAAACGCGCTATATATGTCCGAATTCAATAAAATTTCGAATGTTTGCTGGGATTTGCCAGAGAATTGGTTCCGCATTACTGAACCTGAAGAAAAAGCAGTCACATTAGGTAAGACTTTTTGTGTGGCTGGTTTGTTGGCGTCTTTTCCTACGACTTCAACAACTCGAAAGAAACGAAAGGTAGCTTGGTAGTATGTACCGACCGAGTTATTGTCATCAGAGCCGACGTTGTCAAATTACACCAATTTTGTCCTTAAGGGTTTCAAGCAACTTGAGGCAGTCAGTGTCTGGTAATCTTCCGGAAACGGTGTAGTTTATATAGTCCAGTGAATGGAATTTGCCCTACTGGGAGGAAACGTTTCTCAACGTGAGGACAGTTCCTTAGGAAGCGTCTCATAAATCGAAGTTTCAGCCGAAATGTACTGAATTCGTTTTTTGAAATATCAGCCGAGTTCCTGTCAACAAATGTTTTGCACTAATATACTTTCCTGCCTATGAGTGCTTGTACTCCCTTTCTCCGGTACATCTCCCACTCCACGGCCTCATACAGTTACGGCCGATTTTTCGTCTCCTAAGTGAGTTGCACTATGGCTTCCTAGTTTGTTATTCCCTAGAACAAATTAGGAGCATCCTCCTTGCTCGAATGAGATGTCTTCCAAGTTGCTCACAGTAGAACCTTTCCGACCCAGAACGAGAGTTGCACTCAGTATGTCGAGAGATTTTCTGCCCTAAGTGTGGTTAGAAAATTTCTTAATGGTTGGAGATCGCTATCTGGATAACCTTCAGTTCAGCCACAATTGTAAGCTGATAAATTGTAAGCAAATAAAGGCCAAAAAGCTTATAATATATTTTTTCGTCAACTACACACTTCCCGAAAAAGCTCACAACATTCTAAAAACCCTAAATAAAAAACTGGGAAAAGGATTTCGGTTCAGTAGACTGTATGGATCCTGTCAATTGATGAAAGACTCAATTTCTGGCCAAAGGTCTGCCCCATAAAAAAACTGTAATTGCAGACTTAAACGTCGACAAAACTTTATAATGAATAACTTACGAATGTCTGTTTTCCACATGAATTTTCCAGAGAATATTATGGAAAACATGGGCGCTGTAGATCTCAAATCAATATTTTTATTGACGTCAGGAGTAAAAACTTAGTGTTGAAAAAAAGCAGTCCAGGTTCGGTTTGCTCCTTTTTAATGCTAAAAGCTAATTGTTTGCCTCTATTTACTTGTTTTATTCCCCTTTGTCCTAAGCTAATATTTACAAACAATTACCATCTGTCTGTAGGCTTTAACCACCATCCTTCACATTGGACGAAAAATAATTAGATGTATGTATGTGTTACTTTAACCTTTGTGTGCGTGTGACAAAAAACTGTTATATGTTTTGTAAAAGCTTTTAATTAGCATTTCTAAAAATAACATTGCTTTGAAAAAGGAGATAAGGACAAGGGCAGTTGTATGAGAAAATTGAATGGATATTGTTCACCTAACTGGAAAAAAGAAAGAAATGTTATTTATAGACCTCTTGTAACTTTGGCTATAGAAAGAAAAACATCGGTAGTGATGAAAGGGTTGTGTTTCAAAAAAAAATGCTCTCTTATGATGCAATGATATAAGATGAGACATAAAATAAAAAAGAACTTCTTTGACACTCACACACTGCCTGCTACTACTAAAAACCATTCATTGGAATGAAAGGAATTTTGCTTGTACCTCGACTTGTGGATCTAATATAATAACGAATTAGTAGATGATGTAGCTCAGAGGTGCGTGACTTCTCAAAAATTATTCTTTGTTTGTTCTTACAACCCACAAACGTTTTGTTATGGACGCCTCAGTAACTTTTAGCGTATACATAGTGATATCACTTATACGCTTATATACTTATACTCAAGAAGTTTGCAAATTTATTCATACCTTGTATGAGCTATATTAATTCTCGGTACGTCCAAGTAAATAGTGTATTCATTTGTTACCCCTTCCTCTACTCTCTCTGCATTTACCCCAAATTAGTAGGTTTGTCTCTGCCCAAGAAGTCCAAAGAATTTCTTAAATAATTTGTAAATTTATTAACAATTTGCGCCACACTAATTGGCGGAGATGACACAGTTTTCTGCCTTCAGCAGATAACATCTGGTAAATAACAACAGAATAACATTCTCTCTTACATTAACATTACAATCTTCTAGAAGATATGTAGATGGACATCTAACAATTCATTGTAAAATTCTGTAATAGGCTGGACATGTTCTCCAAATGCCTTGCAGTGTCTTTCAATGAGACTTGAAATGGAAATTGTGGTTTTATTGACATCAACTGGTTGCTGAGCATTTCCATGACAGCTGCTTATGAAATTATGGCAAGATTGAGGGGGAAAATTTATGTGAGATGTTTAAAGTTTAACAACAAACGATAATAATGAATGGCATTTATGATATGTGTGTAATATTGTATAGCGTAGATGGTATGTTATTATGATATGTGGTGTGTGATAAAAAGTGACTCAGGAGGAGAAAGGAAATTTTAATAAATCTATTAAAAACTTAATATTGTAAACAATGATGCGTATACACGTTGACAACATTTATACGGTCCATTAAAACAAGCATTAAAAATAAAGAAGAGAATTTTCAATAAGAATTTCAATTACTACGGAAACTTTAATTCAGCATGACTGGACCCCTTAAGGGTTTCTATAGAAAGAGGGGCCTCAATACAAAGGAGACCCTCTTTAGGGGCTTCTACAGAATGAAGAATCTTTCATCCCTTGAGAAGTGAAATTATTATGGATTTTGTTTACGTATAGGTATTATGGCTACGTATACACAACGAAAATTTAAACTTAAAATTTTTGGTTAAAGTAAGTCCATTTTTTAGTCTTTTATATGGTATCCCAGCAATTCCGTATATCAAACTATAATATACCTATCTGCATGTTTTTCCCACTTGAGCAACAGTATTGTAGTTGTTGTTGGTCTTTTGGTTTGCGGTCAACTCATTTAAGTTTAAATACAAGTCATAAATTACGAAGGAGGAAGAGGTGGAGAAGAAGAAGCAGTTACTTTGTAACTTATTAAGGCAATATTAGACAGACAATATTTCAATATTTGCGCATAGTCTGAAATTTCAGATTCCTCTTTAGTGTATCCTTGTGTGTTAGTAATGGTTTCCATGGTATGGATGTGTATGTGGGTTAGTTGACACGATGTTACTTAGGTTTGCCATTAGTCGTCCACTTGGCGTACTCGTCGGTAATAACATTCTCCATTTTGTCCTTTAACTTTCATTCTCGGATGGATACACACTTCAAAGATGTCCAAAGACTTTTGTCTGCCAGTAAGTCTGGCTGACTGGCCCCTTGTCATTGCATTCGTGTGAGATGTAGTGTCATTGCCTACCACCATCCATACGGTACATCAAAGAGAAAGTTATAATTTATTTTCATTCTCACTGGCTTTTGAAGCTTATAGTTTTAAGAAGAGTTGATGATAGCGTGCGTCTGTATACTGCGACTTCGGGGTCGGCCAGATTCGTAGGCGATGGCAACTTGTTAATTCCTTGTTGAGAACCTTTTAAATGCAACTTCAACTTTGTAGACAACTTGTCAAAAGTGAACGTGACTATCCATGCTAGACTTTAATTATATATCGCCTAATATTTACTCTCACACTCAGACACATTCATCACAAGTTAAGGAGTTGAGTATGCATTATGACTGGATGTGAAAGAGGAGAAACATGTGTCATTTTCGGAACTTAGCTGTCTTTTGAGGTTTTGAGGTTAACACACAACGGCGATGACAAGTGACAGTTTGGCCACTTATTTAATTATAAGCAGATGTCCCAACTATTTTAACCTATCCCCAAATATCAATTATCATTGCATGTTAATGTTCATTGCAGGGGAAGATCCGGTTTGTTAGTGGCCGCATTTTTAATATTAAACCGCAGCCGCATAATCACAGTAAAACCACAGATTTACGTTAAATTCATAAGCATGCACATTCAGTATAGAGGAGGGAGTGGAGAGTATACTGTAGCACACAACTACATGTCTGTAGTAGAGTGTTGTGTGGGCTTTAAATGTGTGCTCGTGTGGGTGTTCACATTTCCATGTAATTTGTGGAGTAAGTGAATTTCAACCACGCAACCCCTCTGCCTCTCTAATTCCTGCTGTTATGTCCCATTATTATGTGCCAAAGTGGTTGACGTTCGCATGGAGTGCCATAATTGATGTAGAGGAAATGTCATTTAGTCGTATATACTAGGTGCTAATGTTGGATGTTATCTATATAATAACCGTAAACGATAGCGGTGACATGGTCAATGTTTGTAGCCATATTAAAATGCGTAGGAGTTGGTATCAGAAATCAGCCATTTAGTTATGGATGATTAAAATTTTTGGTGTGGAATACATTAATTTTATTAAAAATATTCTCGTATGGACATTTAGGTCTAACTAATCACCGTCACGAGACATTTTGCTTTGGGAATTCCTCGGTAAGCCGAACCATACATAATTGTTCCACAGACATCCCATACCGGACAAGGGAGACCTCTCTCATATCAATGAGTGCACCCCGATTCATATTGAGCTCAATAATATGGGACCTACTGTTTATCGCCGAGTCCGAACGGCGTGTCTTAAGACACCACTTGTAGATAAGTCTTACAAGGCTAAAATACTCATGAAATGTCGCCAAAATTACTGAGGGGTATTTTGCCACCGTTGAAAGTTTTATGTTGATTGGCCGGGGAATTGAACCTACGAACTCTAGCGTGCAAGGCGGGAGTGCATACCATTGCACCACGGTGGCAACCAAGCCAAACCATACAATTATCGAAAATGTCGGATTTTTTCAGGGAGCGTATGAATGCTGTCAACACGTATACGTTCTAGGGATTTCGAACGGAAACCTTAATTAACCAGGCTGAATTAAAGATTCCGTCAAAAGTTCCGTCAGAAGACCTCCTTCAGGTTTTCTAATGAAAAGGACTCTAGTAAAGTATTTTATATACTTAAAATACATTTTATAGACAAAAGTCCTCCTTTCTCGTCATTTTGATTTATTGTGGTTCAACTCGGCTATCTTTCCTTTATCGTATTTGTGAAGTGTCTTCCAAATCTCGTATTTATATCCCTATTAGTTGTAATAGATTTGTGACTATCTATCGTTCAGAAGACATATTACCTGTTAGCTATTAAAATTACGTGGTACTGTTCCATGATTGGATGAATCAATTTCAGTTAATGTAATAGTTCGCAGTTATAATTTTTTTTTTTTTCAACAATGAACTAGTGGATTTTAATTCACTTTATCTGAGTGCCGAAATCTTACATAAAGACAAAAGTTTTTAAAAACTTGGTGTGGCATAACCTCTCACTATTGGTATAAAGCCTCTTAAGAATAGAACAAAGCATCGGCACTTTCTGGGCTTATAAGTAAGTTAAAAGCAAATCAGTTGCTCCACTACGACAACAAAACTTAAGCGAAACTTATGAGATTTCTATGTATGTATAGTTTAGTTACAAATCGACAAATCCACTGCTGAAACACACACGCCTACATGTTATTCCTCTTTATACCACATGGCCCGAAGATAATAATGTGGTTAAGTGAATTCACTTGTTAATGCAAGTGTTTGCGTGTGTGTGTTACATATGTATTTTTCTGATACGCATATTTGTGTACATTTAAAACTACCATTATCACCCATCGTAAAAAAGAGGATTTTTTTCTCGACTTCGGCATTCGTTTTTAAACAATAGAAATACATAAGTTGAGAGTCAGCAAAAACAACGTCTTAGCTGATTTGGCTTCAGGAAACTACTCAACGTTTTGGAGACAACTGAATAATGACGATGAAAATAACATTGTGAGTGAAAAAAACGCCAGAAACAATTGGAAGGGACAACAATGATACGTAGTGACAACATTCATGACTTATCTACAGCTAAGAGATTTTGTCTTTCTATACCCTTGCTCTTCTATCTTCGTCTGTAGTCTATGGTGCTACTACATCTAACCAAATAATATCCAGCCCTAGAAAATGATATGTGTTGCAAAAACAGTGAAAGTGTGTACATAAGTTGGTGTGTTTTGGAAAATGGGTTTGGCAAAAGTTCCTCTTTGAGATGTGGGGGCATATGCTGATACAAATGCAATAATATACACATATGGCCAAACTAATAAGTACAAACGTTAGTATGCATATTTTTCGTTAAATTCGGGAAATGTATTCACTTTCAGTTCAGTTTAATTTTAAATTTTTTTGACATAAATGACACTTAAAAAATAACTTTTGTGTATATCTTCAAGATGCGATATTAAGTAAAAAAGTCATAAAAAAATTATGGACCAAACATAGAGGTGCAAACGTACCAGATTAAACGTAGCAAACAAAGTGCGAACAGACACAACACGGAAGTTGGACATCGGTAAGCTGAAATCATAACAGATATTCACAGCATATTCCACTCAACTGGCTCAACTGCTTAATCAAAGCACTCCTCGTCCCTAGAATCTTCATATGTTCTAAAAAGTTGTTTATTAAAATCTTAGGTACATTTTTGTGGTTGTGTATCTTTGGACCAGAGTCGGAGAAAAAAGTATAAAAATTGGATATTTTCAAAAGATTTTTGCTATTTTTACCATTAAGAAACGTTCATAAACATTTCGCATATTCCAGAAAGTTGTTTATTGATGCCTTTGCTACGCTATTGTGGTTGATTGTTTTCTTGAATTTTGAACGGTTTAAAATCTATGGAGCAGAATCCTAGAAAAGAGGATAAAAATCCCAATTGTTTTTCTATTTTGACTATTAAGATCCGTTTCTACACAGTTCGTATATTCTAAAAAGATGTTTATTGAGATCTGAGGTAAATTTTTGTAGTTGGTTGCTTGCTTCAAATTTGATCGGTTTGAAAGCTGTATAACAAAACTTGAGAAAAATTTTTAAAAGAAATTTTACCATGGCGATTTTGACCTTGCAGATGAAGCTGGATGGATTATATGTGTTCACAATTTTTGTTCTCTAAGACAAGAGCTACAACTTTGCCTTTGAGATAAATTCAAATTTTCTAAAGGTTTGGAAAATGTAGTCCTGACTAAATGACCCTTAATGCATCAAAGCCTCAAACCTTTGGAGGCCTATAACCGCGAAAGTTGATGAGATAGGGAAAAAGGGCGAGACACGTGTCTTCTCATGTTTGGTGTTCCATCACACTGCGGTGTCAGAATATGGTTATGTCAGGACAATGGCAAAACATTGCGCACTCCATGCAAACAGCCGCAAAATCAGTACTTGGATACCAGAGACCTCCACCAAGGAATCCATGGTATGACAAGGAGTGTCGTGCTGCTACAATCAGTAGCAACGCGTATCGCACGAGAGAGGTATCGAAAGAAAAAGAGAGAGGAGAAACTTCTTTTCCGCAAGAAAAAGAGAGAGATGGAAAAACGGGAGTGTGAACAAATCGAGATGTACAGGAGACAGAACGAAGTCCGAAAATGCTACCAAAGAGTGAAACATCAAACTGATGGTTTTGCAACTGGCACACAGGAGGATGTGCCAGCAAGGTAATCTGGTAACTGATACAGATAGTGTGCTAAGGATATTGAAAGAGCATTTTTCCAAACTGTTGGTGTCCAATAGTAGCGAAGTCGACGAAGATACCACAGATCCAATCCCAGAAAATGGTATTGAATGTATACCACCCGGCCAAGATGAGGTAAAGACAGCAATAAACCGGCTGAAGAATAATAAGGCAGCAGGAGCTGATGGCCTACCAGCCGAGCTGTTTACAACCGGAGGCGACACGCTGATAAGGTGTATGCATCAGCTAGTTAGCTCCATCTGGCAGGAGGAACGCGTACCCGACGATTGAAACCTGAGAATCCTGTGTCCCGTCCATAAGAAAGGAGATAAGACTTCAGGGGCATAAGTCTTCTCCCTATCGCCTACAAGATAGTGTCAGGGATATTGTGCGAACGAAATAATTGGACCATACCAATGCGGCTTTAGACCTGGCAAGTCCACCATTGACCAGATATTTACCCTGCGGCAAATCCTGGAGAAGACCCAAGAGATGCAGATCGACACCTAGCACCTTTTTGTCGATTATAAAGCAGCTTTCGACAGCCCGCTACGTTCAAAGGTATTCCAAGCCATGTCTGAATTTGGTATCCCCGCAAAACTCATCCGGCTTTGTAAAATGACTCTAATTGACACAAGATCTTCAGTTAAAATGAGAAAGAACCTCTCCGAAGAGTTTTGTACCAAAAGAGGTTTCAGGCAAGGAGAAAGCCTTTCGTGTGATCTTTTCAACATCCTGCTAGAAAAGGTTATACGAGAGGCAAACTTCAAAAGAAATGTCACAATCTACACCAATAGCGACATGTTACTTGCTTATGCTGATGATATAGACATAATGGGACGATCAGTAAAAGAAGTAACCGATACCTTAATGAAGGTCGAAGGAGAATTTGATAAAGTGGGTCTGGCGGTAAGCGGCGAAAAGACCAAGTTGATGGTGTCGACGCGCAATGTGTCCATTGAGATCGGACCAACTGTTGAAGTTGGTTCCTATAATTTTGAGAAAAGAAGAGTTGTATTGGCCAACAGATGCTACTTTGGCTTAAGTAAGCACTTCAAAAACAAAGCAAACAAAGAAGAGATGACAAGGCGCGGAATTCCAGAAAGCGAAGCACTAAACAGAGAGAATTGGAGATCTTTTCTTAGTTCGGTCTATGGAACAAATGTTCTGTAATGGGCCAGCTAAGTAAGTAAGTATCTATAGATCTTCTACGGAAATATTGGCAGGACACCTTCTAATAGTATCCTATAGAAAGAAGAGCTTCTAAAGTTCTTCAATAAAACTGTAAATTAATGATGAAAGAGGAATTGAAATATATGAATCACACAGAAACAAACGATAAACATCATTTGGTTGTTGCTTTTTTCACTCATTCATTCACACATGTTTTCGTTTTGATTGTATTTTGTTGGTCTCCACTGGTATACAGCCACCACGTAAACCATCCCTCCAACAAGTAAAACTATATTTTTAACAGTACGTGTTGTTTCTTTATTCAAGTTCCTATTTTTCCATTTATACTTTTTATTTTAATTATATTTTATGAGGATGATGGTGGCGCATACATACTGACACTATCTATACGCCACAAAACACAAAGTATTTTTAGTTCTTTGGAAAGAACCATTTAATATCCTCCTTTTCAATTCTAGGCCTAACATTTCCACATTGGCTGCCAACGGCTCTAAGTGAATAGGTTTTAAAGTCGTATAATTGTTACCATCATCATTTGTTGGTATTTAATGTTCTTGACAAAATGACACCTTTACTTATTCATATCTTGTCCTAGAATAAACAACAACAACAAGTTCCCATTCACACAGTTATGGAGAAAAACCAAACACCACAATAAAGCGGAAGCAATTTATAAGTAAAATAACCGCCAGCCATGTTGCCATTCATAGAGGCAATGAATGGGAAACGACATGTCATAATAGAAGTAGAAAATGAATACACATTGAAAGGACACGGTCTTCGCGAGAATAAAAGTTAATAGTTTTCGTGAAGGAAGTCATTTAGAAGGTTATTCAGATAAGTATGAATAATCAGATCCTTTTTACCCAAAGCCTCAGATTTTTTTGCAAATGTCAATGGCCCTGTTCCAGGAGTCAATGACTGTTGACTGATTTTATAATAAAACATTAAAATCTTGGTCCTTGGATGAACAGAATTTTCAACCCAAATTCAAGGGAAATAAAAATAAAGTTATGTTATTTACAGAAGTGATTGCAAAACGCCTTGCACACTGAATGCCCGAGTTCGATTCCCAGCCAGACAAAATCAAATTTTCAGAGGTGACATTTCCTAAGTATTTCAGCCATGTAAAACATCCCTACAAGTGGTGTCTTAAGACACGCCGTTCGAACTTGGTTAAAAAGTAGGTCCAGTTCACTGAGATAATATGAATCGGAATGCAGCCATTGATATGAAAGAAGTCTACAAAGATATTCTATAAAAAAAATTAGCGCTATAGGCAAGAAAACTTTAAAGCGGAAAAAATCTCTACAGCCCTCTTATAACAGGTCTTCTATAGACAAATAATCTTCTAATCTTCCGCTGAAGACCTTCTAAAACGGAACTTTAATAAACTGCTATAGGCAGAAGACTTTCAAGAGGTTTTCTATAAGCGGAAGATCTTCTAAAGCTTTTCCAACATCAGAAGGCCTTCTAAAGGCGGAAGAACTTCACAAGGCCGTCTACTAGCTTCCAAAAGTCTTCTATGAGCACAAGATTTTATAGCGGTCTTCTGTACATAGAAGACCTTTTAAAGATAAACACCTTTTAGAGTCTCCTATAGACATAAGACATTCGTAAGGTATTTCATACATCTTCTGGAGGATTCTATAGGCAGAAGTCCCTTTAAATGTCTTCTATATATAAATGCTTTCTATAAGTAAAAGGCCTTCAATAGGCATACGACGTTCCAAACGAATTTTATAGGTAGAAAAACTTCTAAAGGTCTTCTATCGACAGAAGTCCTTCTAGAGGTCTTTTACTGGCAGAAGACCTTCTAAAGATTGTGTATAAGCAGTAAGCCTCTCAAGGTCCTTCTATAGACAGAAGACGTTCCAAAGGTCTTCTATAGGCAGAATATGTTCCAAATATTTTTAATAGAGAGAAAAACTTTCAAAAATCTTCTATAGACAGACAAATTCTTAAGGTGATATATGGACAAAAGAGCAAAATACCATAGGCAAAATACCTCCTAAAAGCCTTCTATAAGCAGGAGACCTTCCAAGGATTCTATAGACAGAATTCGTTCTAAAGGTCTTCTATAGACAGAAATATCTTCTGTGGGCAGAATGCCTTTCAAAGGTCTTCTGTAGATAAACAAAAACTTTCTAAAGACAGAAAACCTGCCAAAGGTTTTCTACAGACAGAAGACCTTCTAAAAGTCTCCTGTAGACCGAATACCTTCTATAGATCTTCTATAGGAAGAAAACCTTCTAAATATCTTCTAGAAACAGAAGTCCTTCTCAAGGGTTTCTAAAGGTATTCTACAAGTCTCCTATAGACATATAAACATAAGGCTTTTAAAGGTGTTCCATAGGCCCAAGACGTTCATAAAACGAAAGACCTTCAGAAGATCTTCTGCATGGAGACGGCCTTCTAAATGTTTTCTATAAGCCGAAGGCCTTTAAAGATGTTATAAAGACAGAAGATACTTTATTGACAGAAAACCCCTTAAAAGGTATTCTATAGAAAAAAAAACTTCTTAAGGAATTCTATTTACAGAAGACATTCAAAAATTCTTGTATAGACAGAAGGCCTCCCGAAGCTGTTCGATAGGTCGAAAATCTTCTAAAGGCAGAAGACCTTTAAAAGTTCTTCTAATGGTCCTATATAGGCAGATGAACTTCTTAAGCTATCTGTAGGCAGGAGGCCTATAAAAGGTCTTCTAAAGTAAGAAGGTGTTTTAAAGTTCTTCTATATACAGAAGAACTTCTAGAGGTATCCTACAGACAGGAGGTCTTCTTTATACCGAAGGCCGTCTAAAGTTCTTCATTATACAGAGGACTTTATGAAGGTAAATTAAATGTCACTTAAAGGCACATGGTATTGTAAGGGTCCTCTGTGGACAGAGGACACGCTAAGATCCTTCAAAAGGTCTTTTATACTTTCTATAGACAGAATATCTTCTAAAAATACGCCAGAGAAAGAATACAATTTAAAGATGTTTTGTATGCAGAAGCTCTCCGCGAAGGACCTTCTAAGGGGTCCTATTGCCAGAAGAAGTTTTCCTTAGCCGGAAAAAATAAGGCCTTTTAAAGCTATTCTATAGATGTGAGACCGTTTAATGACCTTCAATAGAAATAAGACATTTTACAGGTCTTCAACTGCAGAAGACATCCTAAAGATCTTGTGCAAACATAAAACTTTTTGGGGGTCTTTTATAGGCAGAAGACCTACGAATGGAAATTTCTTGCTGAAGGCTTTCTAGAGCGAATTTGTCTTTGTTCCTTCACAAACATTATTATTTGTTTTTGAAAATTTTATATTTCAATAAATGAGACAAAATCGATTAGTTGTCAATGAAAGCCGTGCCTAAAATTTTCTGAGCGACATTTTAGCAGAACATTTCGAACATTGAACATTGAAGGAATCGAGTTAGAAGGTCGAAATGCTCTACGAAAATAATCCTCATTTGATTTGACTGAAGATATGTCATCTCATAAATAAGCTTAAACATCAGTTAACAAAGATATCACGCTAATTTCAGATGCTTTACAGATTCTTCAGCAGAAATTTCATCACGCCATAACTGGGAAGTGCGACTCACGTCGGATCTGTCCTTCTGGATTCTTAATATACTCACCAAGGGCTTTCATTACCAAAAGTTACAGAATTTTGACCAGGAAAAAACGATTCTGAAGCAATGTGCACCGTTTGGGCTCAGCTACAATCAGTATGGGACCTAATATGAGCTAATATGAATCGGGGTGTACTAATTGATATGAGAAAAGTGACATATTGTTTGTCATATGGGCTACCATGGCACCGAATTATTGAAGACATAGAAGACCTGTTGTTTTTATACCCTATACCACAATGTGGAAAAGGGTATTATAAGTTTGATTTGGTAAAAATTCATGTAACACCTCGAAATATTCGTCGGAGACCCCCAATGTGGTATACCAATCTCAATATCTCGACGAGATAAAGCGATTTTGAGATGTGTGTCCGTCCGTCCGTCTGTCCATTATAAATTGTAAACACGCTCCAGGCCGCAATTATGGACCGATCGTCACGAAATTTTGTATGGAGGTTGGGTTCAGATCAGAATAGATCCCTATTCTTATTGGTGATGATTGTGAAATATTTAGCGGGTGAAATGGACCAAAAACATAATATTTATCCAATTTTCTAGCGGCTCAGTAGGTCTCAATAATAGTCCGATCAACGCGTAATTTTAAATAAGGTAAGAGTATATCACAAAGGAGAAGCTTGCAATTTGAGATGGCGATCGGATAATATTTAGAGGGTTAAATGAACCAAAACTTTTGTGTGGAAATTGTGAACATTTTTAATATACAGCTTATATCTTAATTCCTGGAAGTGACATTCCGGACAAGTGAGATATACTTGAAAGGGGAACGCTTGACCTTTCAATTGATGCCAATTATGTTGGTGCGCATGATCAGATAACAGAGTTCCAGCCTAATATATTCCGTTATTTGTTTGTAGTGTAATAGTAAACTCGCTAGAAGTCGCAATTATACATCAATAGTCACGAAATTTTGCACCGGGTAAGAGTATAGGTCGAAAAAGATGCCTACAATTTGAATGATGATCTGATATTCTTTAGCGGGTGAAATGGACCATTACTTTTGTATGAAAAATATAAAAATTTAATTTTTTGTCGATATTTTATTTCCTTGAGGACATATATAATTCGTAGCCTACATATGGAAAAAACTATTGACCTTTCCTCTGATGTAAATTGCAATAAAGTGTTTGCTAGCTAACGGGCCTACTGCCTAATATACATATATTGGGTTCTGTGTAGAGAACCACATTTTTATCCCATATTGTCTCTCCAAAAGTTTATGTAACACCACGAAATATTCGTCCTAGACCCCTTATTTGGTATGCCAAAATTCATATCTCGACGAGATAAAGCGATTTAGCGATGTGTGTCCGTCCATTAAAAATTGTAAACAAACTTAAGGCTGCAATTATGGGCCGATTGTAACGAATTTTTTAAGGAGATTGGGTTCGGGCCAGAATAGAAATGATTAGTTTTTGCTGATGATCGTGAAATATTCTGGGAATGAAATAGACCAAAAACAAAATTTTAACCAATTTTGTAGCGGCTCTGTAGGTCAAAATAATAACCCGCAAAATTTTAAACAAAGTTTGAGTTTAAGATAAAGAAGAAGCGTACAAACCAACGTGAAGATCAGATAACACTTAGCGGGTTAAATGGACTGAAACTTTTGTGTGAAATTGGTAAAAATTTCAATAACGTAGCGGTTAAACAACGGAAGTAGTAGTACTACATAAGTGGGTTTCATTACATTTTACGTGAACTAAATTTTCCTTTCCTGCTACAAAAATGTCTTTGTCATGCTAGATAACTTTTTGGTTTTGGTCATAAGTATTATTCATTACATCTCTGATATTTGATAATTAAATTTTCACAATCATTGAAAGGAAGTTCCGTGGAGAGCGATTGTCCAGGGATAGTGATATTGGGTATCCCATGGTCGGCTCCGTCCGACTATAGACTTTTCTTACTTGTTTCTTGCTACACATTTCAAAGATATCCGGTTAAGAGGTGTTTTAAGAATAAAACACGGAAGATGATGTTGTTGCTGTTGCAGCTGCCTCCACTTTCTTGTTATTTTGTTGTTAACATCTTTCAATCTCATCACCATTAGGGGAATTTACACAAAGACTTTTGTGTGTTGCTTGTTTTCTTTAGAAACAGATTAAGATTTTTTTCTTTTACCATAAAATGAGCCAAAGTAGTTAGGTGGCAATGTCCCAGTTGTGTTATGACGGTGGGAGTCAATTCGTTCAGGTTGTTGGAAAATTTTAAGCATATGATTTGATAATCTTGAAAAACATCAGACACTTTGCTCTCTACGTTGTAAACCCCTTTTGTATGTGTGCGACAAGCACTTATCTGGACCAATAACACATGTTTTTTATACCCGACAAGAGGGGAGGGTGTTTTGTTTTGTTTTATAAGACATTTAGTGGATTACATTGATTTATGGAATATATGCTGGGAGAGACATAAATACCTTCCTCCTCTATGATGGAAGATAATCATGAAAATCTCAGCTAAGGAACTGAAGGCACATTGGTTACCAGCTTTTCATGGAAGACCATCAAGACTTCTTGCAAAAGGCTACAGAAGACAAGGAGATGTTCTCATAGTACACCACGAGAACCTTTCAAAGAAAATCCCGAGGACTTCTCATTGCATATTGTTAATGTCAAAATCCTGGGTCATAGAGGTCCTTGTCAAGTTCTGGCAACTCAGGCTTTTGGCATTGCCCGTATATATTTTCCTTCACACTATCGCTCACCTATTCATACTCATGCATGTGTGTGCGTTCTGCTTTTCTTATTCGAATCATGTCATTTGTGCTTTCTCGGAGTTTTCTATTTTTCTCTCAACTGACTTCCTATTCAACCGTTGTTACGTGCGGTAAGGATCGATCTTCACAACTATCATTCTACCAATGGTCAATAAAAGAAGAATTACTTTCTGTTCAATTCATATTCTCATTTCTTTTGTATTTTTATTTCTTTTACTTTCACGCAATTCACTCTGGGAGAAATATTGTGCATCCAGCAACATTTCTTTGGTTTAGGTTATACGATTTTATTCAACTTCTACAGGAAACAACCAACGTCCATTCTTGGTGTTTTCACATATGAAGGAACCTGAGATACTCATAAATGACCTTAGACCTTTTTATAGAAGACCGTAAGGTTTCCTCATAGATTACCCCAATGTCTTCTCATATCAGATTCTTCTGTATTATCTTCACATAAGTGATCCTGAGGTCTTCTCCTAGAATAAGCAGAGATCTTTTTATAGAAAACCTGATGTATTTTCGGAAAAAACTCCTAATATAAGATCACGAGATAAGTCCCCAAAGTATTTACATACTTGATCCTCAACGTTCCTCGTAGAAGAACCTGAGGACTTCTCATAGAACAGGATCTTCTATAAGAAGACCTCGGAGACCCAAAGTATTTCTCATAAACTACCCCGAGGTTTTGTCATAAAAAATCTGATATCTTCTTGTATATGACCCTGAGGTCTTCGCGTAGAAGCTCCTAAGGCATTCTCATAGCATAACCATTAGATCTTCTAATAGAATACATTAAAGTCTCATAGATGGCTCTTAGGTCATTGTCTTTTAGACGACCTCAAAGGAGAGATGTCCCTTGGGTCATCTCAAGAAGACCGTTCTTGTATAAGAACCTAATGTCTTCTCAGAGTCTTCTGAGGTCTACATAGAGAAGACTCTAGGGCCTTCTTAGTGAACGCTCTGAGGTCTTCTTAAAGATGATCCTGGGGTTTTCTCATAAAAGATCTCTTCAAAGAAGACTTCGGGGACTATTCAAGAAGATTCCAAAGTCTTCTCTTAGACTATTTCTAAGTGTTCTCATGAAACTTCATCTTGTAAAGACACTGAGGTTTTCTTACAGAAGACCCTGAAGCCTTTTCATAGTAAAGCCTGTTATTTTCAAGTCGAAGAACCTCAGGTCGTGTCACAAAAGTCTCCGGGGTCTTCTCACTGAAAATCCTGACATATTTTTATTTTGCATAGAAATCCCTTAAGTGTTTTTCCATATTTGACCCTAAGGTATTTTCAATGTCTTTCTACAGAAGTCCTTGACGTCGTCTCGTGGAAGACACTTAGCTCTTCTTATAGGACAAACTAAAGTCTTCTCATAAAAGTCTCTAGAAGGAAAATCATCTATGACAAAAACTCAGATCCTTCTATGAGCATAACTTTTCTCATAGAAGACCCTGAGGTAATAGATGACCTTGTGGTATTCTAACAGAGGACCACATCTTACCCCTAGGTATTCGAAGAAGACTCCAATATCTTCTCTTCGTTTAAAATATCCTGAGGTCTTCTCATAGCAGACCAAGATGTCTTTAAATACAAATGTAGCTTCAATTTGTATTTAAATGTTGTCCATAAATATGCACCCAGGTGAATGACATTAAGTAAAACATTTACCTGATGTTTGTAATCTCATAAAAAACTAATATCTCCGTTTTAACTTCTTTTCATTCCCAATCAAATTTGTTGCGGATAATATGAAGTTATATACACTTTGTGCATGTGTTTGGAAACAAATTCTGTTAAGGAATTCTTGAATAGAAGCAAAAAAAACCCTTAAAAATTTCATACCTTATTACACCGGCAATGTCAGTAGAATTGTCAAAACTTCTTCCTTCCCATGGCTGTCAGTTTGCTGGTGTTATTGCATTTATCTTTGGTGTTGCTTTTTTACTTTGCTCCAGTTTTTGTAGGAACTTAGAAAGGCGTACAACGTTGGTTTTCCCTGGTTTTTACCCAATATTCATGTAAATCCATGCACGTTAAGATCTCTTTGTTGTTAAAACTTTATCTTCTTGTTCTACTTGGACGTGTTATTGCAAGGTGCAAAACTTGGCTTACGCAGAGTTTATTGAATTGCAGGGAGAAAAACGGATTTGAGGCAAGTGTACTTTTGTTCGAAACAAAAAGAATAAATATTCAGGATAATATAAGAAAATAGTGAAAACTAAAATACACAACTGGAGGCAGAAAAATGAAATAAGAGTAAACTTTGCAGCAATAAATCAAAGTTAAAAGCTTTTTAGTGATTTATTTTAATTAAAAATTTAAATAATTAAAATTCAGCAAAAATTAATGTAATTTTAATTTCTTACCGTTCCTGTAATGCAAATTAACCTCAACCACAAAACAATTCAAACAAAAAGTGTACACATTTAACAGCAAATATAAAGATTATATGCCATGCACGACCTATCCGCTAAACTAAATGCAAATAAATACTGACACGTATAGTTACGTTTGTGCAAATAACAAAAATAATTATTTGTACTTATTATGGCTGCTTTCGTTGTTTGCTTTTTTCTATCTTCAAACAGCTACACTACAATAATTGAGCATTTTAACCACAGAACATTCTAAACTGTCTGTTTAACGATATTTTTGTTTTTCTGTCTCGATTAGCATGCATGAATGTATAGTAATGTTCGTTGGATTATATATGTTTTGTAATATAATACAAATATCGCTCTGTGTTTGATTGTTAATTCACAATATAAATTAACAATAATACAACATAACAATGTGTTGCCATTGTTGGGTAGAATGGATGGATTTGTGAAGAAATGCAATAGAACAATGTACTTCATCTATTTAATTTAATTAAATGTATTCGAACATTATGGCATATCTGTTGTTGTTGTTGTTGGCATATCGTTATGACGTTAGTCATTCGCTCCAGGGACACATTTAATTTTAGGTGTAGAAAATCTAATCATAACTTCAGAAATAATTATTTGAAGAGAAAATATAAACATTAACCCCTTCGGCCCCAACATTGCTTATAAGCAATTTCGAACTAACGAAATGTTTTCCTCAAAGCAAACATTGATTTGGTTAATTCCATTTCTAGAAAAAGCACAAAATATCAGTCATGATCAACATAATTATGATGGGTTATTTAGTGTGAAGCCTAGCAAACCAGTGAACGTTAAAAATCGTTGTGTACAGTCCAAATTATTAAAATCGTTTCTAAATCAAAATATATGAGTTTTATGCTTAATTTTATTTTTGATTCTTCAAAAGTAGGCATAAGAGTATACTCCTAAATGATTATAACCTTTTCATTGACACAATTGCACAAGATAATGACCAACTACATTTTTAAGATATAATTTAATTACAATTAAGTAATATCTTAGTTCTGACATATATTTTAATTCTATGCTTTTAAAATAAGCCGAAGGGGTTAACGTGTCTGAGAAAAAGAATCATTCGGCTTTGTGGAGAAACAAATACCTTCAGACGTTTGTGGGATAGATTTTAAAAAGTGGTGCTAATTGTTCTAATCATGGAGGGACAAAAGGTCTTTTCCCAGGGGACCTGAATGCCCATCACCAGAAAGCTTTCTTATAGAAGGCCAGAATGGTCCATAAACTTTAACGAGATGACCAGAATGACTTCCTCTAGAAAACCGAAGGTATTTTTCTTGAAGACTAAGATGTGTTTTTTATAGCAGAAAGCCTTCTTATTAAAGACCGCAAAATCTTCTCATGGAAGAATATAAGGCATTTTTATAGAAGACCAGAAAGTCTCAGATATTCTTAAAGGCTCTGATATTCTTATTCTCATTCTAATAAAATATCGAAAATTTTCATAAGGTCGTTTTATAGACAGAAGGTCTTCTTGTAGAAGACTATGCATTTTCCGCTAAAGAAAATTCATATTGAAGACCAAAATGTCTTCTAATAGATATGTTCCTCGTAGAATGATCTTCTGAAAAGGTAGAAGGTTTCCTGTTATGTATGTTTTATAAGATAGTTTTCTTGCAGAAAGGCATCTTATAAAAGATTTAACAATCTACAAGTGGGAGATCCGAAAGACTTCTCAGAGGAGATCAAAAAGTCTACCCATAGGCTACTTGTCTAAAAGATAAGATAAAACTGTTTTTTCATAGCAGATAAGAAGCTCCTCTAAAACAAGACTGGAGATTATTCTCATTGAGAACCAGTAAGCCTTCTCGAAAGTAACTGAATCACTTATCATTGAAGACCAACAGACGAGGTCTGATCAACAAATATTATTATTATTATGTTCGTTTGTCATTTTGTTTCTGATAATATTATATAAATGAAGTACTGTAACATTACTACCGCCTTCGAAGCCAATGAATTCTCTAACTAAATGTCCGCCTATCACAATTCACACACATACACAATTACCAAAAACCAATCTCAAAACTAAATCGCATTGACTTCATTCAACCGATTATCTATCCCGTGTGTTTTGAATAATCTCACATATTTTCATATGGATTTCATTATTATTATCAACAACAGCATCATCATCATTATCACCACCACAAACGCCATATTGTCATATTTGTATTTACTTTTAAAATTATTATCAAATTAATTAATAATATATTAAATAACCAAAAGCTACATATGTATAGTTAACATGGAAACAACAACAGACAGCAGCAGCTAACACTGAAAACAGATATGCAAATATGTATGTATGTATGTATGTATGTGTATACATATTAAGTATTCGAACACAACAAATGCTAAGTATTTCCAAATACAATTTCTATACTCCAAAAACAAAATCTCATTAAATCACAGCCACAAATAAATACTATTTTCGCAACACATATGTAGAAACTAACACATACATACCATGGGACTGATTAACAGTTATTGCAACTGGGGGTATTCATATAAATACTGGAGATTTACTTTCGATATAATTTAAATGAATTGCAAAAATATAAAAGTGTGTACAAAATTCAGTTAACACAGACAAACAACTGTGTGTTTGTGTGTATGTAATGCTGAAGTAAAATATATATTATTAACTTTGTTTTGCGAGAGTTCCATGGGAAGTTTGAAGTTGCAGTCAATGTGATTAGTAATACAGTTATTATAAAATATGAATTTTCGATAATGTAGGAATTTCTTTCGATAAAAGAACTTTCAATTCAAGGGAATTTCTTCAGATAGAAGAGCTCTTTAAGCGGGCTTTTTTCAATTTTAGATCCTTTCAAGAGGATTTCCTTTAAATGCAATTTTTTAAGGGAGAAAGAGCACCTTTTTGGTTAGACTTCCTTGGATTGAAGTTTCTTTCAAGAAGATTTCATTAGATAGAAAAGACAAGTGGATTAAAGGGAATTTTTAAGATAGGGTAGTCGTTTTAAGGTGGCTTCTTTCGACTGAAGCTTCTTTCATGAGGATTTCTTTATATAGAAAAACTATGTCATGGGGACTTTTTTCTATAGAAGGCCCTCTTAAGAAGGCTTATTTTGATAGGAAATTCGTTCACGGGAATTTTTTTGGGTAGAAGGGTTCTTTATGGAGACTTGTTTCAATGGAAAATCTTTTCAAGAAGACATCTTTCTAGAGAAGACCCTTTCAAGGGGATTCAATTAGATAAAGAAACCTCTTTTATGGGGGTTTCTTTCGATAAAATACACTTTAAGAAGAGTTCTTTCGATAGAAGATCCTTTCAAGTCGATTTCTGTTGAAGACCTCTTTAAGGGGACTACTTTCAATTGTATATCTTTTCAAAGGGATTCTTTAGATAGAAGACCCCTTTAGACAGAACTTTTTCGGATAAATATCGTTTAAAAAGGATTTCTTTAGACAGAATATCCCTTTAAGGAGAGTTCTTTAAATAGAAGGCCTCTTGGAGGGGACTTTCTTCGACTGAAAATATAAGACGGCTTCTTTCGACATAAAACCGCTAGAGGACAGCTTTAAGGGGACTTCTTTCTATGGAAGGACCTTTCAAGAAGACGTTTTTAGATAGAAGATCGCTTTTTAGGGGGACTTCTTTCGATACAAGACCATTTTAATGACATTTCTTTCGATGGAATATACATTCAAGGGGATTTCTTTAGATCGAAGACCCCTTGGAACGGTCCCATTCCAGGGGATTTCATTAGAAAAAATATGCCTTTAAAGGAAATTTCTTTGATAAAAGTCCCTTTTTAAGAAGACTTCTTTGGATAGAAGAGCCATTCAAGGGTAGTTCGTTAGATAAAAGGGCGCCTTTTGATAAAAGATCCTATCAAGGAGAAGAAAAGACCGTCTCAGAGAGATTTCTTTAGAAAAAAACAAGGGCTCTAAAGGACTTCTTTCAATAAAATACCGTTTTAAGAAGATTTCTTACAACCCAATTTCTTTTGATATAAAACCCTTTTAAAATAACTTCTTTCGATTGAAGATATCTTCATAGGGATTCTTTAGATAGAAGATCTCTTTACAGGGACTTTTTCGATTGAAGATCTTTCAGGAGGTTTTTTAGATACTAAAATCCACTAAAGGTGAGTTATTTTAGATAGAAGGCCCCTTTAAGCGGCACTTTTGATTGAAGATAATTTTAAGGTATTTATATATTTATTTAAATAAAAGACCCCTGTAAGTTTACTTTTTCGATAAGAGTCCCTCTCAATGGGATCTTAAAGACCATTTGAGATGATTTTTTAAGAATCCTCCATTAGGAGAAGTTTTTTTCATAGGGACTTCGTTAGATAGAAACCAATTTTGGTAGATTTACTTGAACAAAGGACTAAAGGGACTTCTTTGGGAAAAAAAACCCTATAAGGGACATCTGCTTCTTTCGGCAAAACCCCTTATAGAGGACATCGTTAGAAAGTAGACTCAGTTCAATTGGAATTATTTTTGTAGAAGATCTTTTCAAAATTATTCCTTTAATTTAAATTACTATTCTATCTTCGCCAAAGAGAGTCCACCGTTCGGTCTTTTTATACCCTCAGCCTTTAGGCTAGAAAGGGTATATACACTTTAATACGATTAAATTGTCTGTCTCTCTGTTTGGCTGGCTGGTGCGGACGATAACTCTTGAACGGATCAACCGATTCGAACCAATTTGGCGTAGCCCCACATTACGGTACCTACAGATGTTAAAACAAACTCGTGATACAAAATCAATATCTATATATATAAAAAAGGATGATGTTAGTTACTACGCTTATAACTCAAGAACGGCTGAACAGATTTTGACAATTCGCACCAATTCGGAATGGTCTCATGGCAGAAAAGGATAAAACCTAAAAAAATCGCGAAAATTTGCGAAAATTTTGCAAAAATATTTTTCAATAAAGTCAATTTTTCCACAAATTCTATCGAGCTTCGCGTTTGGAGTAAATCTTGGCAATTATTTGGACAGTTTTTTGGCGAAAATTGTATTTGCACCTACTGTGACGGTCCATTGTACACCTTTGTCAATTTTTGAAAGTTGTATAGAATTTTTAATTCACAATCAATCGATTTTCATTTATTTTCAAGCGTCTTTTTAGGAAATTAACAGCGAAAAATGGTTAAAATGGCTTAGTTTAGATTTTGTAAAGATTAGTGGTGGTTTCGGTCAGATACCGATTGAAAAGACTAAAATGATAATGCCAAAAGTGGTTTCCACAGTTTTGAGGAAAAGGTACAAATCCACAAAATTGGTGGGTTAATTGAAACATCAAGAGCTCCGAGGTAATTTCATTTCATTTTAAACCGTAGGTAAAAACATCTTCGAAAGATAAACTTCCGATGTATGTGGTATAATATTTAAGCTGTACCAGATATATTTTGATACTGTTTAGATTCTGTCATGATACAAAAAAGGCAATTACAAACGGCCAAGCATCCGAAACACACAAAGAACGGCAACTAATAGAATAGCTCTGTCCATTGCATCTAATACCGAATATGCAGTGCAAGTAGAATTCGGGAGATCATAATAAATAGAGAAGTCAGCAAAAATAAGTAAGAAAGCGTTGAGTTCGGCCGGGCCGAATTTTTATACCCTCCACCATAAAATATTCTGAACTAAAACGGAATAATTATAATTTTTCCTGTCCACAATATTAGACGAAGATATTTTGTGACCTCAACTGTCAAATTACAGGTAGTTCGGTTAAATATTTTAGCTAATATCCTCAAAATACCGATAATCGGGAGGTACCGTTATATGGAGGCTATACCAAAACATGGACCTATGTTGACGGTTTTTGGTGGAGATGTTTTGTGACCACTGGGAACCCCAAAGGTGAAATTACAGGTAGTTCGGTCAAAAAATGTAGTTAAAATCCCCAAAATACCGAAAATCGGGAGGTAGCGTTATATGGGGGCTATACCAAAAAGTGTTCCGATATAACCCATCTTCGAACTTGCCCTGCCTATGGAAAAAAGACTCTCGGGTGCAAACATATAGCGCTCTAGCTCAATTATTGCGAACGCTAGAGTGATTACAACAGACAGACGGTCATGGCTAGATCGTCTTAGAATTTTGTCCTGATCAAGAATATATGTGTGTTACAAACAGAAAAACAAACTAAATGTACCCTCCATACTATGGTGGAGGGTAAAAACGGACGAAGGTGGCTGATAACGATCGGATCAAAAATGGGCAAATAGGTTAATTGATTAAAACGCAAATTTAAATAAGCACTATATTCAGCACTAAATTCAAATTCATATTCAATTGCTTTGGTGAAATATCGTGCTACCAAATATTTTTATTTACATCGCAAAACGTGTTATTTGATTAAAAAATATATCTTAGTCCCGATTTACAGTTACCTAATTTTTTTTCGCGGGCTATTGTCAGTTTATAGAAGAGAGAGTCGAGGAAAATAGAAACACTTTGCCTCTCAGTACCTTCTCTCTTCGTCAAACTGACAATTGTCTATATGCATCTGCTTCAAAGATCGTCCTAAACAGTTCAAAACAAAGAAATATTTGCCATTGAACAAGGTGATAGCAACAATAGTATTATAGGTTTGAACCAAAGCCATAGAGTTCTGTATCTAACAAACTGCGAGACGAAGTTCGCCGGGTCCCCTAGTATTTTATATACGGCATAATTTTTGTGATTGTTGTTTTGTTTTTCGGTCAGTGGCTGAGGGAATATCTCCGTCAGCAAAGCTGAGTGATACATTCTTACTTTTTTTTCTATAGACTGCACTATAAGTGTTCTTCTAAGTATCTGTAGATGACCGCTTAGGGCGTCCTGTTTAAGTGGTCTTATATATTCTACCGAAGGATGTCTGGGCCTTTTGTTTTTGTCTGATTATTGTTATTTTCGGTTTGAAGAAATTTATCCGCATCTCTGCTAGTTTCTTAGGCGACGAAGGTAGATGGAAACGGAAACGAAATCGTGTCAATATGCTGTCACAATTATATATGCCTGTCTATAACATGCTATCACAATGTATATAAGATTTTAGTATCGGCCATGAACCGTGTGATTTGTTCTTCTGAGTGTTTTTATGGTAGTAATATGTTGTAATCAAAACCTAGTAAAGTTCCAGTCCTTTTAAAATATCACCAAAACATATGCTTTTTTTTTCACGCTTTAATTGTTTTCTGTCAGTTGGCTTGCAACTTTTCTCCTTTATAAATATTTCCTTAACTATTGCCATTACATGGAACATATTTTATTTTCTTCAACATTCTAAAAACATCGATATATTTACAACGGAAACTAAACATGGTATAGTTAGTTCTTTGTCGTCTATAACTATGGCAAAGTCATAAAAATTGAATTATTTTTAACTTTCTTTTATTTATGTCAATGTCTCCAATATTCCGTCTCAGTCTTCCACTCGCTTTCTTGTTTTTATGCACAATACCAGCCATTAGTTGTATACTCCCAGCAAATCAATCGTACCGACATCTTAACGAAATAGGAACAAAATTCGGACGATACGTCCGATGTCTGATCCGAAATCGTAACGATATCTTAACGAAAATTGTATGAAGTGGAGCGACATCGTATCGATTTCGATCCGATTTCTTAACGAAATCTGAAGAAAATTCTTGGGAAATTCGGAAAGAAAATTTCTTTCCGACATTAGTTCCGAAATCGAAACGAAATCGGTACAAAATCTGAACTATTTCCGCTCAGAAAAATCGTTTAGAAATCGGAACGAAATCTGAACGACGTTGCTTCCGAAATTGTTCAGACGTGTTCGGACATCCGACATTTGGTTTGCTGGGCTATTATTGTTCTTTTTTCGATTGTTGTCGTTTTCGTTGTTTGTCCATTCGTTCGCCAGAGCAATGTCGTCGTATCCTAACATTTACTCAAGTTGTACATTATCGACAATGTTTATTGAATATGGAAAAGTATTTGAAAACACATTTAGCATAAATTATGTGTTCGCATAGACATTACAAGGATAACAATTGTTTGTAAAATGCATGCATGCACACAGATATACAGACATACAGTCCAGAGAGATGTAGAGACACTCACATTTATAAAAAGGGAAACACAGTTGTATCTTTGTGAAGTATTGCTACCCGTTTAATATTGTGTTTCAGAAGGAACGAGAGTTAGTTTTCAATAAAGCCAAAGAGTAGACAATAATAATGTAACAATACCATGATATCAGGACACATTGCAAGGCTAGATGATGGTGGTACTGGCTGGCCGTTTAACTTAAAATACACATGACAACAGCAACAAACCATGAGAAGATAACACTATACAACACAAAAAATAATTACAGGATAATTCGGCCAGATTATAAATGAGGACCGAAAAAAAGAAGACACGTGTATCGGTGTTTTGAAAGTTTACGTCGGGAAGTAACCTAAATAGGTGTAGCAAATTCCGCCCATTTCTACAGGTTTTGACATATTCGACATCAGATTCCTTGGAATCCTTGCAATTTAGGTATAAAGTGTCTTTTGGCAATATTACTGACAACAATGCAGGGTATCTTTTTATGAGAATATTAACACTCATGCGTGTCACTAAAGGGGTCTTTTTGGTCCCTTTTTTCAAAAACGTTTAAAAACTCCTTTTAAATGTGATCGTATCAGATCAAAATATTCTACAAAATTATTTGTCATAAAATTTTACTAATGGTCCCCAAATACACCAAAACTCTAAATCATACCTAAACGCCAGGAATCTGCCAAAAGTAAAATCACGTTTTAGGGTGTAACGACGAAAGTCGCTACGCCCGTTTTCGTCTACACCCTTTATCTATGTTATGTATATTTCCAAACTGACTTAGGGAGGGAGGGAGGGAGCCATCTGAGTGCTAACTTCAGCCGGAGGGGGGGTTCGGTCCTACTTCGTTTCCTCAATCTCCCAATGGGACATAAATGAACATATTACAGACTCCCTAATTGTATATATCTGACCAAGTGAAATTTATATAATATCAAAGCTAATCATTTACAATCGACCCCAATGATTAGGTTGAGTGTGAAAGAAAGGAAACAATATGTATGAAAACTTAGATCTTCCCTATGATAGTGGATTCACAGATGTTACGGAATCCTTCGCCTATTAACCCAGATCCTAAACCATGGTTTTAGTGGTGAGTATGTTGGCTAAAACCCCCAAACTCTACGCCTACTTCACCTTCAAGTCACCTCGTAAGAAAAACAATATCGATTTAGCAATTCATTTCCATAAGTTTAGATATATTTTAAGATTAATTCAGATCATACTAACTATAATAAAATTTAAGGAGTCTCACATAGAGTTGTAGTGCAACGATATGTTGTCAGCTATGCATAAGCTTAAATAGTAGAATTAACCGGGAAAAGCAAAATTTACAAACCTAAAGATTTCTTAGTAAAGAGGTGTAGAAAAATGAGATTTTACAGATTCTGATAATTTCATAGCCTAATTTGTAGGTTTTTTTTCTAATTCTCTAGATTAAACATCCTGTCGGACCGATTATTTTAAAGGACTTTTTTCAGATTTAATTCTTCCTTGATAAATATGCACAATTCTATTTACCTTTGTCCACACACATTATTTAGTATATACTCACTCACTTACTTAAGAATCCACTCTTACCCGAAGTCCTTAAAGATGCGGAGGAGGATGATGATTGATGGTGTTTCCGAGGCCTCAGGACTGATCATTCATAATCCCCTTTCGTAGGGACTTGTTGTGCAAGGATTTGGATGTCTGTTGACCGTGAGGATGGCGGTAGTAGATGACGTAGGTTGATGATGATTAATTTTGCTAAGGATGATTAATTTAGTAGAAAGGTTGATTTAGAAATTTGCATATTTTTAGAAGGAAGAAGAATTACAATTTTTCCCTGTGATACGTAATTATTTGTTTTAACTAATTTTACTTATATATTTGTTGTGGTTGGTTGGTGGTTTACATATTGTAGCTTTTTTATACTTCTCCTCTGTTCTTTAACAATTTTTGGTGGCAGTTTATGGTCTGGTAAATTTACTTTGCAATAAAGTGTTAAGATTCCCTGTTTCAAAGAAAGACCTGCTGCTGCTGCCAGACTCGGAATACTTCGCTTATAATTTGTAGCACTTAACCAACTGAGCCACCGTTGATGTTGAATAATGTTGGATTAAAGGTGAATGATATCGATGAATCTCGCTGGTAAATGCTGGTTGATGAACAATAATGGGAGATATGTGAAGTGTGTCTATAAATAGCACTGGAATCCCATTGGTCTACACAATTGAGGGGAAACACGTGTTCATCTAAACTTCCAGTTATTCTGCTTCTATACTGTATAGTTTTTGCATAAGATAATTCCGTACTGATGGTTAAGTAATTTTGAGTGATCTCGCATTAACAGCAGAGCCAAGGAGAATAGCCACCTCACTCACGGACAAAGGTAAATTCCCGTAAATGAGGATTCCAGAGTTGGTTGAAATAAATTTGACGGAATTTGTGGGACTCTATAAGAAAATATCATTGATAGTTCGAGGGGATTTTTATGTTCGGTTTTTATTCTTACCAGTACTAAAATGAGGGCAAGAGAAAATGCAACATTTTGAATTTTCACAATATTTCCTGTGCCAGGATAGGCATCTATCAATATAGTAGGATTCACTTTATTATTTTTTTTTATGATTATTTGCGAGGATTATAAGTTGGAAGAATTTTTAAACTTATAACTTTGACGACCAAAAATTCAATTGGTTATGAAGTCTCATATGTTTGCATTTGTTAGCCTTTGTGTTATTTCTTTAGGGGTTTAGTTGTTACCCGCTGCACTCAGATGTGATCGCCAGTGAGACAAAATTTGGAAAGAACGAACATAATTTCATAAAGGTATATTATTCCCAGAAGCATTGGTTGAATTGTTGTGGTGGAGCTTTTAGTGAGAGGTAACGTTTGATATTTTGGTGGATGAGAGTCTTGATTCTGATTGGCCACAGGCATTCAGCCCCGTAATGTATAACAGTCACAGCCTGTATGTGTGTAGGATGTAAGACGACAGCGTTTTACATCACATCGAATGCATGGATTTGTAAAAAAAAAAATTGTTGTTGTACAACCATTTCTTTTTAAAATGGATAAAATATAAATTTATATAAAAAAAAAAGAAGAAGGAAAAAACATTCTGGTATCCTGGACTCCGGAATCGAACTCGGATTACTCGCACGATACGCTGACGCGTTCACTCTAGGCTACGTCAGGGTGGGCGTCGCGGCTGCTTAAATGAGGATTTGTTTATTCCTTCGTACTTTGTGTTCATTTCAAAAAAAATGGGAATAATTCCAAATGTTAGATGGAATGTTCACCACCAAGATTTCGAAGTAAGTTGGGAACAGTGTATCCCAGTGAACATACTGGCAGTTTTGTTTGCCGAACAAAGTCACCACAATATGTGACACCTATGATCACGGTTATCCCTACCAAGAAATGCCTGAATTATATTTGTTTAATGGCTAAAAGGTACCGACTGTTTACCTATAAAAGGACCAGAGGAAATTGAAAGGGGATGAGTCAGTGTTCAAAGGAAGTCGAAGTAACAAGTGCGCGAATTTAACCGAGTGTAATCAAATAGCTACAGATAACCAGTTGAGTCAGAGTGATGATATTTAATTCTTTGCAGATTCCTTGAAGGGTTCGTAACTCTTTGAAGTCCTACGCGTACTCTTGCCCAGATTTCTTGAAGTGTTCGTAACTCTTGGAAGTCCTTCGCGTACTCTGGCCCAGATTCCTTGAAGTGTTCGCAACTCTTGGAACTCCTTCGCGTACTCTTGCCCAGATTCCTTGAAGTGTTCCTAATTCCTGGAAGTCCTTCGCGTACTCTTGCCCAGATTCCTTGAAGTGTTCGCAACTCTTGGAACTTCGCGTACTCTTGCCCAGATTCCTTGAAATGTTCGCAACTCTTGGAACTTCGCATACTCTTGCCCATATTCCTTGAAGTGTTTGTACGCGAAGGAGCGTACCCTTGCCCATATTCCTTGAAGTGTTCGCAACTCTTGGAATTCCTTCGCGTACTCTTTCCCAGATTCATTGAAGTGTTCGTAACTCTTGGAAGTCCTTCGCGTACTCTTGCCCAGATTCCTTGAAGTGTTCGCAACTCTTGGAACTCCTCCGCGTACTTTTGCCCATATTCC
The DNA here is from genome assembly GCF_047663935.1 of Musca autumnalis. Lineage (NCBI taxonomy): Eukaryota > Metazoa > Arthropoda > Insecta > Diptera > Muscidae > Musca > Musca autumnalis. Next base: position 202,311,855 of record NW_027412088.1, read on the forward strand.
TTGAAGTGTTCGTAACTCTTGGAACTCCTTCGCGTACTCTTGCCCACATTGCTTGAAGTGTTCCCTATTCTTGGAACTTCGCGTACTCTTGCCCAGATTCCTTGAAGTGTTCACAACTCATGGAACTTCGCGTACTCTTGCCCAGATTCCTTGAAGTGTTCGTAACTCTATGAACACCTCTTCGCGTATCATTGTCCGAATTCCTTGAGGTATCTGCAACTCCTTAGTCCTCCCTCCCGCGTACACTCGTTCAGCTAGGGAAACTTATCCAGATCTCTCGCGACGCCTATGGAAACCTTGTTCAGGTCTACCATTTAGCCGACCTTTTCCACGGTAATTTATCTGGAGGAGAACCCGGACGGAGATCGAAGTTATCCAGGTCTCCCACAAAGCCCATATCCAGAATCTACTCAGGTCTCTCGTCGAGACTGGACTGTCGACGACGAGCGGAGAGGTGAACTTATCCAGAAGAACGAAATAATAAAACACTGCGTTGATTAAAAACCAACAAGAAATCCGTGTTATCACTCTCTCGGTCTTTCCACTTACAAATTTCTGTGGCAGACTCTGGACACCCGCGAGCTATCCCAGCAACCGGAGGGAACTTGTCGTTACAAGGGTTAATGTTGTACTTTATCTGAGTTTATTAAGTTTTGTCCCACAAAACTTCATTCTAGATAGAATACGTCAAAGACAAAAATAAATTCCATCAAATTTCAATATAAGTCGCCGAATAAATGAAATATGTATTTGCAATATATATCAGGAAAATATATACATCAAGTTTGCCAAAATAACACCCAAATATTTTTTGAATAAATTTGTTGTGTTCTTTTTTCAAATTGATGCATGAAAGTAACATGAAATTTAGTTTTAGACGAAAGATGTTAAAGGAACAAATATTCTACACAAAATTTCACTATAAGTCCCAGAACAAACTTGATATCTATGTAAAACACTTTGTCAAGAAAATTACGTTACAAAATTATATATTATAGGTAGAAATTATTAAATTAAACTTTTAGACTCCTAATTACAATTTATTCCATACTGAGTCAAAATCTCCTAAAATACTTCACTTTTTGAGGATTGTGTCAAAAGAAGAAACGTTCCAAATCAAATTTCATTACGAGTCTCTGAACAAATGAAATTTGTAGCTATAATATTTAATATCTCCAGAAGCTTTCGTTTTTTATACCCTCCACCATAGGATGGGGGTATATTAAGTTCGTCACTACGTTTGTAACTACTCGAAATAATAACTGTAGACCCCACAAACTATATACATTCTTGATCAGCGTGCAATTCTACATCGATATAGCCATGTCCGTCCGTCTGTCCGTCTGTGGAAATCACTCTAGCGTCCGAACGGATTGACGTAGGTGGATGAAATTTTAGGAAAATCTATTAGATGTACGTAGGATTTTGGTATTGAAAGCGGGCTATGTAGGTCCACGCTTTCGTATAGCCCCCATACAAAATGACGCGTGACGCGTCGTCGTTTTAAGGCATTTTTAAGATATTTGTCCCATTTTACCACCGAATTGGTTGTAGTTTGGTAATTTGTGTCTAAATTTCATGTTACTTTCATGCATCAACTCGAAAAAGAACAAAACAAATTTATTCAAAAAAAATATTTGGGTGTTATGTTGGAAAACTTGATGTATATATTTTCTTGATATATATTGCAAATACATATTTCATTTATTCGGCGACTTATATTAAAATCTGATGGAGAATATTTTTGTCTTTGACGTCACCTATCTAGAATGAAGTTTTGTGGGACAAAACTTAATAAACTCAGATAAAGTACAACATTAACCCTAAAACGTGATTTTACTTTTGGCAGATTCCTGGCGTTTTGGTACAATTTAGAGTTTGGGTGTATATGGAGACCTATAGTATAATTTTATGACAAATACGATCACATTTAAAAGGAGTTTTTAAACGTTTTTGAAAATAGGGACCAAAAAGACCCCTTTAGTGACTCACATGAGGGTACATTTTTTCATAATCAGATACCCCGCATTGTTGTCAGTAATATTGCCAAAGACACTTTATACCTAAAATGCAAGGATTCCACGGAATATGTTATTGAATTCTTCAAAACCTGTAGAAATGGGCGGAACTTGCCACACCTATTTAGGTTACTTCCCGACGTAAAGCTTCAAAACGATACACTTGTCTTCTTTTTTCGGTCCACTTTCATAATCTGTGTGGGTTTCTTGTAAATTTAAAAAAAAAGTTTAATTTTGTTGTACAGTGTAATGTAGCAAAATCCGTGAGAATCTTTGTTTACAAATATTTGGTAGCAGTATTCTTTTTATACCCTCAGCCTGCTGGCTGGAGCGCACGATAACTCTCGAACGGATTAACCGATTCGGTCCAAAATTTGGCCTTCGTAATATTTTGTCCAAACTTAGTTTAAGTTTGAAGATGGGTTATATCGCTCCACTCCTTCCGGTACCTCCCCCACAAAAGTTCGGACATTTTCAGAAAATTTGTGCGCACGATAACTCTTGAAGGAAGTATCCGATTTGGTCCATACTTTACACATCGTGAAATTTCTACCAGACTTAGATCAGGTTCCAATATGGACTCAATCGGTCCACTCCTTCGGGTACCTCCCACACAAAATTTGAAAAGTTCAGTTTAGGACCTGTTCACGAATTGCTTTGATTTTTGTTGTAGCAACCTGTATTCACTGCCCCCCATATAACGGTATAAGTTTCATCAGGGGTAAGTCAATACTTCCTGAGAAAATAAACTGAAAAGTACAAAAAAGCCCTATGGCACCGTGTGTAGTGTTTGGAGCGCAAGATAACTCTCGAACTTGCAAACTTAGTTTAAGTTTGAGGATAAGCCATATCGGTCCACTCCTTCAGGTACCACCCCCACAAAAGTTCAAAAATGTTCGGAAAAATTGTGCGTACGATAACTCTTAATTGGAGTGACCGATTTGGTCCATTCTTTACACATCTTAAAATATCTACCAGATATAGATCAGGTTTGAATATGCAATATATTTGTCCACTCCTTCGGGTACCTCTCACGCAAAATTTGAGATAAATTCACTTTAAGACCTGCTCTCGAATCACTTTGATTTTCGTTGAAGCAACTTGCATTCGCTGCCTCAATTACGACAGTAAAAGTTTTTTCAGGGCAAGTCCATACTTCTTGAGAAAAAAGCCCGAAAGTTGTAAAAACCTCTATATAAACCATATGTAGTGGCTGGAGGGCTTGAACCGAATAATGCGTTCGTAATATTTCTTCGAATATTAGATGAAATTCGAAGGCGGTGCTTATAGGTCGACACTTTCCGGTACCTCCCCCACTAAAGTTCGAAAATATTCGCTAAAATGGTACGCGCGAATTCTCATAGACGTAGCAACCGCTTTGGTCCAAACTTTGGATCTCTAAATATTGCCGAAACTAAGTTTATGTTCAGAATTGGGCCATATCTGTCCAATCCTAGTGTAACCACCCACACAAATGTTCAACATTTTTGAGTGGTTCGATGATCCTTTGGACATTTTTACCGAAGGTTTTCCTAGTGGCCCTGTTTACAGCGATATTATGTTTTTCGTAGGCTAGTGTGATAAAAAAGCTCTATCTATCGATATCCCCGCATTTTGAGCTTTACTTTTGTCGGTGCATACGCCCAAAATTGTTTTTGGAAAAAAGTATTTCAATTCACACAGGCTGAGGGTATATCTCTGTCGGCAAAGCCGACTGATACATTTTTACTTGTTCTTATTGTTGTAGCTCTTCGGATACACCATGTTGATAATAATCTCAACTTATAGCACGATTTGCCTCTACGCTGCACATACATATATAGTCACATTCACATGGACACTACGCTATGTTGTCTTTGTTATGGCATATTGCCATTAAAATATGGTAATCATCCTCATTCCCATCATCATCTGATTGTTGAAGGAAATTCTTCCACGCTTCACTTTGCCTTGGTCTATTTATGGCTGGTGTTACAGTTACAGCTTCTGGTTAGGGGAATCCTGTAATTTTTGCCTATAATCGTTAGTACAAAGCTAGAAATGGCTCGACTGTTTATCCCACAAAATGGTGGCAATGTTCTATAAATGTTAAGGGTGCTAAAAGAAAGAAAATATTAGCACGAGTGTTGTAATTTTGTATACGCCCCCTGTTGTCCCGTTTTTTTTTTTTTTTTTTTTTTTTCTTAAAAACTTTCTTTTAAATACCCTTGTCCCCTAGTAATTCCATAATCTACCTTTATTTCCCTATTGAATTAAAAAAAAAAACAAGTAAGAACGGCGTTAAGTTCCGCCGGGCCGAACTTGTTATACCCTCCACCACAAGTTGTATTGAAGTAAAATGGAATAATTAGTTTCCTTTCGTGTATGAAGAAGACTTAATACTAAATTTCAGCAATTTCGGTAAAACAATGTGAGGCACCATTCTATGGGGGCTATTTCAAAACGTCGATCTATACCGACAAATTTCTGACGAAAAGTTTTTAGGCTCAAAGAAGACTAAATACCAAATTTCCTATATTTCGGTAAGAGAATGTGGCTAAAACTAAAAAATACCGAAAATCAAGAAGTAAGCTTCTATGGGGATATAGGAAGACGTGGACCTATACTGATAATACTCTTCTGGAATATTTTATAATTCTTGGAAGACGAAATAACGAATTTTAGCCATTCCGGTTGGATATTGACGTCGCAATCTTCAGTATTACGAAAATCCGGAGGTACTGTTCCATGGGGGCTATATCGAAATGTGGACCTATACCGACGAATTCTAGTCAGAAATGGGGCAATATTAAAGCGTGGACCTGTACAGACATATTTCTGGCGAACAGTTTTATATCACATTGAAGACTAAATACAAATTGCAGCCATTTTGGTGGAATATTGAAGACACAACCTTCAAAATACGAAAAATCGGGATGTACTTTTCCATGGGGGCTATATGAAGGCGTGGACTTATACCGACAAATTTAAAGGGGAAGTTTGAGTACCCCCAACAAAGTCTAAATACCAAATTTCAGTCATTTCGGTGGAATATTGAGGCCTTAACGTTAAAAATACCGAAAATCGGGAGGTACCGTTCTATGGGGGCTATATGAAGGCATGAACCGATACCGACAAAGTTCTGGGGGAAAGTTTTATACCACCAACGTAGACTAAGTACCAAATTTCAGCCATTTCGGTGTGATAATGAAGCTAAAACCTTCAAAATACCGAAAATCGGGAGGTAACGTTCTATGGGGGCTATATCAAAACGTGGACCGATATATCCCATTTTCAATACCAACCATCCTGCAAGTAATAAAAACTTCTGTACCAATTTTTGACTCTCTATCTTCAAAATTGTGAGCTGTATCTTGATTTCAACAGACAGACAGACGGACGGACGGACGGACTGACGGACGGACGGACAGACGGACATGGTCAAATCGACATAGAATTTTATGCTGATCAATAATATATATACTTTATATGGTCTCCGACGAATATTTCGATGTGTTACAAACGGAATGACAAATTTAATTATACCCTCCATATGGTGGAGGGTATAAAAACATAAAACAAATCTTCTAAAACTTTTCCGTATCTTTTAAGCTTATTTTGATGAACATCATACAGTTCGTATGCATACCAGCAATAACTTGTTGCTTGATATTCATAAAATTTATACGCCAAGCCACACCTGTGCTTGTGTGTGTTACTTTCGTGGCCTTTGCTTATGCTATGGAACTTCAAATAAATTGTTGTTGCTTCCTTTTTAAATGAAAACGGTATTACTTTATAATTTTATTTTCCACCCAAAGTAGTTACAAGTTTTATTATTTACATACTTTGTTGGGAAATTTATTTTTCTAACGTTTTGGGCAGGGTAAAAAGGTCTTTTCCGTGATGGATGGCATAAATCACAAAAGTAGGCTGCGTCGTTGACAAGGGTTTGATTTGGCAATAAACAACAAAGAAGTTACTTAAATTTGTTTTGGTTTAAATTAAATTTAATTTCATTATTTTTTTTTTTTATTTTCTACCGTTTCCTTGGCTTTTTGCAACCCTTAGAAAATTTTCAAGAAATGAAGACAAATTTATGCACCAACCAAGCCATTAATGACGGACATGGAACAATTTTTATGTAGATGAAAGATGAAAATAAAAGGAATTCTTTTGGAGAACAATTTAATGAAATTTTGTAGACAAGGAAATAATTCGAGGATGCTATTAAAACAGTTCAAAGCTTTCATTTTTGTAATGAGACTTTAATAAATGTTGATTTTTGTTGTAATATAATAATAATTGTTCCACAAACATCCCATATGGGACAAGGGAGACTTCTCTCATATCAATGAGTGCATCCCGATTCATATTAGCTCAATGATATGGGACCTACACCACTTTTGTAGAGAAGTTTTTCATGGCTGAAATACTCAGGAAATGTCGCCAACATTACTGAGGGGTATTTTGCCACCGTTGAAAAGTGTTTTGATGTTGCTTGGCCGGGGAATCGAACTCACGACCTTATGTGTGCAAGGCGGGTGTGCATACCATTGCACCACGGTGGCAACGTATTTTTATTTTGGTATCAGCGCCCAGTTAGGAGATTCCCCTTAAGTTGCAATAATTCCTCTAGTTGCTTTGTAGAAAAATTCTTAATAATATATTTCTAAATTTCATACAAAAAGTTGACGATGTAAGTTGTTGTAAAAAATAAAAAAATTAAACGTTAAATGATGATATAATTCCTTTAAAGAAAATTGTCATATTAGCGACCCCACAGCGTATGATTTGTGTTAATACTTATACGCCACTTGTTTGTATTTAATAGAGTGACCTAAGGCACCGATTTGCTCGTCTAACAAAGTGACTTCTGTTATCCAGTCCAAATAGAAACAAAAATATCCAATCCAGATTATGTTCCCACATGAAATCTCACTGAACAATCTTAGTAAAATATTTCTTAAAAAAAGATTAAAAATTGTCCTTAAGGACTGAATTATTATTTTATTTTCTGATACTCAGCTTTGAAATCTATTTTTATTTATTTTTGTCTAGCTTTTAAATTACATAAATGTCAACAGCCCAGACAAGAGTTTCCCATTATATTAGAACATCACCTCAGGATGCTTTAAAAGAAAAGTTCATAATTAATTTAGTTGCAAATTGCATTTCGATAAAGATGAGAAGATAAAAATAAGGATAAAGGTAAATTAAATTTTATTTACTACATCAGAATTCTGGCTACAAGTCCTATTAGATTTCATGAGAAGTCATTTGCAAGAAAATAATCACAATGGGTGCCATTGGAGCGTATGATTGAGGAAACTAGTTTTTATACCCCACTTTTTGTCGTAAAGTTTCTTAGTTGCAAATTTCATTTCGATAAAGGAGAGAAGATTAAAATATATGGCGTATAACAAAATTCCATTTGAAAAAAATTAAAAATTTTTTTTACGAGCACATCTACGATTTTTGGTACAGAGGTTAAGAAAAAAAAATCCGGTTTCAAATTTGCTCGCGTTCACGAAATTGGCCAATGCGCGCAAAAGTTATAGCGGTTTTTATTCTCATATAAAGAAAAAATATTTAAAAATATCTTTTTTGTTGTTATGAGAAAATGTATGCATAAATCGTTAACAGCAGTCCATATCTATTCGTAGATGTTTAAATAGTTATTAAATTTATTATTATTTTCGCGGAAAGTCAACAAATAATAAAAAAATGTTGAAGTAAATCCAAATTATCCTGTCCCAGAATCCGTACAAACCCTCAAAAAATAAATTAAAGAATATATGCGGAATCTAGACAATGCGTAGAAAAATATGATACCAAATTTATAGAGATTGGGTACATAAATTGCATATTATAGCAACAACAAAAGAGAAAAACTTATTGTTGGAAAATATTGTTGCAAATATTTTTTTTGGTTTGATTCTAAAAATTAGAAAAAAAAAATATTTGGGAGTTCTCCAACTATTTTGCTAAAATCCCATAGAATAATGAATGTATACAGTTAAAACTTCATCAAAACATATGGTTTACCATCGCGAGAGTTTAACTGATTACTGTGATAACTTATAAGGGTAGTAAATTAAGAGTAATATTGAAATTACAATCATTCAATTAATATTATAATTAAAAAGCCTGTTATTCGCGAATAAGTTAAAGTCGGTTGATGCGCATCCGTTTTTGGATACAGCGAATCAATCTCTGTCAAAATTTATGCATATTTCGATGTTTCACTCAGGGGCCATTGTGTGCCACCAGTTGCATCATACACTGCAAAAAACCTTAAAGTTGGTAAAAGTCGCGCAATGTGCATACGATTTTGATGCGCATCCGGTTTCGTCAGCGCCTATCAAAAATACGTCCAAATATACCAATTTTAATCAGATTCTTCAAGAACCGCGGATGTGCCTCCACATTCTATTTTTGGTGAAAAACCCATATTACACGCGAATCTCTGTAATTTATGACACGCGTTTTCGCAAATATTATAATCGCGTATAAAGGATTCCATTTACGTAAAAAAATTTCAAGAAAATCGCGGTTTAGTACGCGGATTTGTCGAAATAATTTTTTGCTGCTTTTTCTATTTTCAGGGTATCTATATCCGCGGTTTTAGTGGATGGATTCGATCGCGGAAGGTCTCATTAGATCCGTCGCGTAAAAAAACTAAATTCACGCGGGGTACAAAGGAAATTGAATGGCACTTGTAAATTTTAAACGCAAAAAATAGGTTTTTTAAAAAAATCACGCATCAAATATTGGCCTTTAGACTCCAATTACTAGGATGCTGTAAGGAGCACACTCATGAGATATGCATTAAACGACGTAGAATCACGAGTTTTATAATCCTAATGTGAGTTTTGAATATTATCTTGTTGCGCGTCCGAATTATTAAAACAATTCAAAAAACCCCGAAATTCCGGCTTCAAAATGTCAGCATCAATTTTAGGTGGATGCAGTGGATATATCGAAAAATGATACACTAGTATCATATTGCCCATGAAGTATTCTTTGAGTCTTTCTTTGGGCATATGTCTATAAAATGTAAGGTTAAGCCTAAAATCGGAAGGGAGCATAAAAAAACTTGTTGGCTTCAACCCATTCTTACCTATTTTTCTACATTGATGCCAACACAGCTTCCACGTAAATTAATTTTAATGGTCGACCTTATGGGATTCCTCCTAAAACACTTCAGTTTAAAGAATGTATATCATACTATATAGAATATGTTAACAGTTCGCGAATTCTGAAAGGGTGAAACTCGGATTCATCGATTGTAAAAAATTTTTGTTTTTCGCCATATATGTATATATAATAATGAGGATAAATTGTAGATCAAAATGATAACAAGTCATATCAAATTTGAAGGCAGGCCATCTACAAGAAATTTCTTACTGTGGAGACCATTGTAGCGAATGATTTATGATACTATATACACTGCCCCTCACTTGAATAGAACCCACTTGCAAAATTTTTTTCAACCTCCATTTTTTCCCAATTATACAAGACATGAAGTTTTTAAATTTTATTATATTTTGCTTCATGTGTTTGGAGTGAACTTAGTCATTCATTTGCATTCAAATCCAATTTGTATAAGAATTATGCAAGAAAAACAAAATAAAGTCAAAAATTGAAGTAAAAAATTTGGCTCATTTGAATGGAACCCCCTTTAAAACTTGGGAATACAGAAAGATTGTATTAGAATATCGATGCATATTCACTCTATATTGAAAACGAAGTACTTTCAGTAATATTAAAAAAGTAAATCCCTCCTGATTAGGGATACACCCGTATATCCTGTTTTGGAAAGGATTCTTTAAATAATCAGGTGTAATGCCCAACAAAGCTAGCTTTTTTCATTCAACAAGTTTATTTTTGGAAGCGTGCTGTCTCCTTTAGTCATATATTTTACGCATAAGTCATTCCCATACATTTTAGAGAATATTTACCACTGTAGAATATGGCGACCCCAAAAGGATATCCGCATTTCTTTTTAAAAATTTAAGTTTTGATGACTCGAAGTGTACAAAAGTTTATAAAATCACAATGAAATTTCCACTCGGAATATCCGAAAATGCTTCTTACTATTGGAAATGCCTGTTTTAGAACTCCTTTGTAAATTGTCGTGCGCATTTAGGGTGAAAGAAATTGACGCCCAAGCCCGTCTCAAAGATACAAACTCATGGCGCAACACTGATTATGGTTATGCCTCTATCTTACGACAATCCGGATTTCAACTGGGATCGGAGGTAATCAGTGATTACATATCACCACAGTTACACTTCGACGAGATTGATGTACGAATACCCCACAGGGAGGCCTGGACCCACAATTCCCCACCTCTACTCGGTATAGAGGTTTATACCGACGGCTCCAAGATGGAAATGGGAACAGGAGCAGGCATCTACAGCGACACTCTCAATTTACGGCTCTCATACAAGTTGAACGAACGTTCTAGTGTCTTCCAGGCCGAAATCTTTGCAGTTAAGAAAGCAGCAGAGTTGATAAGCAATAAAAAAGGGGACATAACTGGACCGGTGACTATCTACGTGGATAGTCAGGCGGCCCTTAAATCACGTAAATCCCACTCTATCAAGTCTGCTGCGGTCATGGAATGCAGGAAAGCTCTGGAAGACCTAAAATCAATCATTACCTTATGCTGGGTCCCGGGTCACTGCAATATCGAAGGCAATGAGATAGCGGATGAGCTGGCACGTAGCGGATCGGAGTCAACTGACATTGAAATCGACAACTCTATCAAGCCACTCTTGTGTCATTTCATGCGGCAGCTAGAACAAGTTTACCGGGACAAGGCTGGTCAGATTTGGAACAATGATCCCGGTTGCAAGGTATCAAAGGCAATCTGGCCTAACCTATCTAAGTGAAGAACTATATCCCTTCTCTCCATGAAGAAATCCGATCTGAAATAAATGGTTGGAACAATCAAAAGACACTGCAGGATAAGATCTCTGACCTGCAGATGGTATAGAGACGACACTACCGACTACGGCAGATTATGCGAAGATGAAGAAGAGACGGAGACGATTGAGCACTTATTATGTCGTTGTCCAGTGCTCATGCCCACGAGACTTCGAACGGTGGGTTAACACACCACAACATCTCTAACAACTTTCTGCCATGCCAAGTCGTGCCGACGAAACTGCTTCTTTTGGCCAAAGGTTTAAAATGGCTTCAACGAGAACCAACCAATGCTCCTTAGCGTGGAAAACTCTCCTCTCTCGCTCTTATATCTAAAACATCCTTTTCAATGACTTCTCTACTATTAATACTCTTTTGCTCCATTACCTTGTTTAATTCTTTCCTTGACATCTATTCTTCTTTTCCATGTAATATACATTTCTTGTCTTTCAAACCCCCTACAGGATTTGTGTTCATCCTGTAGGATGGACCATAATGTCTCCGAGTGAAGTGGCTGTCCAATATGATAGCTACGCGTCCTTTAACCTAACCTAACCTAACCTAACCTAACCTACGCTATGCTATGTGAAAAAAAATCTTAAAAATACGTTTGCTGTTGTAAAAAAAATCTTAAAAAATCCACTTTTGTTGCAGTAATGGATCTTCAAAAAAAAAATTAAAGAAAAATCCACGCGTGATGTTGCGATGGCTCCTTAAAAAAATAATTATTTAAAAAAAGCCACGCTTGTTCCTGTGATAGCTCCTTGAAAAATAATTCTTAAAAAATCCACGCTTGCTTTTTGTTTTAATGCCTCCTTTAAAAATATCTTTAAAATATCCACGCTTTTTGCATTCACGGTTTCTTAAACAAATCGTTAAAATATCTACGCCATTAGCTTTGATGTTTTTTTTTTTTTTTTTGAAAAAAAATCTTTAAAAAATCCACGGCTTTTGCTTTGATGGCCCCTTTAAAAATATATTTAAAATATCCACTCCTTTTGCTGTGATGGTTTCTTGAACAAATCCTAAAAATATCCAAGATTTTGCTTTGGTGGCTTCTTGAAAAAATCTTGAAATGATCCAAGCCTTTTGCTTTGGTGGCTTCTTGAAAAAATCTTTAAATGACCCAAGCTTTTTGCTTTGATGGCTTCTTGAAAAAAATCTCCCAATAATCCAGGATTTTCTGTGGTGGCTTCTTGAGAAAAATCTTTAAAAAATCCACGATTTTTGCTTTAATGGCTTCTTGAAAAAAATCTTTAAAAAATCTACGATTTTTGCTTTAATGGCTTCTTGAACAAATCCTTAAGTAATCCACGCTTTGCTGTGATGGCTTCTTGAAAAAAAATTTAAAAATCCACACCTTTTGCTGTGATGTTCCTTGAGAAAAAATCGTTTAAAAATCCACGCCTTATGCTGTGATGGCTCCTTGAGAAAAAAATCATTAAAAAATGCACTCATGTTGCTATGAAGGATCCTTGAAAAAATTTTTAAAAATTCACGTTTATTGCTGTGATGGCTCCTTGAACAAATCTTTAAAAAATCCACGCTTTTGCTGTGATGGCTCTTTGAGAAAAATCATTAAAAACCCACGCTTGTTGCTGTGATGGTTCCTTGAAAAAAAATCATTGAATAATGGACGCTTGTTGCTGTGATGGCTCCTTGGAAAAGAAATCATTAAAAAATGCACGCACGTTGCTGTTATAGCTAAAACATTGTTCCACAACATCCCATACGGGACAAGGGAGACTTCAATCATATCAATGAGTGCACCCCGATTCATATTTAGCTCAATGATATGGGACCTACTGTTTATCGCCGAGTCCGAACGGCGTGTCCTAAGACACCACTTGCAGAGAAGTTTTTCAAGGCTGAAATACTCAGGAAATGTCACCAACATTACTGAGGGGTATTTTGCCACCGTTGAAAAATGTTTAGTGTTGCCTGGCCGGGGAATCGAACCACCGACCTTCTGCGTGCAGGGCGGGCGTGCATACCATTGCAGCACGGTTTCACGGTGGCTGTTAAAGCTCCTTGAAAAAAAAAAAAACAATTAAAAAATCTACGATTGTTGCTGTGAAGGCTCCTTGAAAAAAAAATTAAAAATGCAAGTGTATTCTTTTAGAAATCCACGCTTGTTGCTGTGATGGCTCCTTAAAAAAGAATCATTAAAAAAACCAAGATCGTTGCTGTGAAGGCTCCTTGAAAAAAATCCTTAATCACGTTTATTGTTGTGATGACTCATTTAAAAAATCTTATTTCTATCTCTCTAACATGGGATTTAAGCCTTAGTTTAATACTCGAAGAACCTCAAATGTTTCTGGGTGAGTCTAATAGATTCTCTATTGGGAGTTACATAAATCAAATGTTTAGTTTTTTTTTTTTATAAAAGTTCGATTTCTTAAATTTTAGAACTCGTCATAACATTCCATTTTACCTTTTTTAACTAACAAAATATGACAATTACGACACCACTAATGCGCTCCCATAACACTCAGAGTTCGTGATTTTTTATACCATTGATCCTCTTGGCTACAGACAGTCATACCAATAATTTAAAATGACTCAAACATTTAAAATAATGCATATCATTAGTATAGAGAGAAGTTATTGACGTGTAGCGTATGATTTACGACACCTCTTATACACCACACAACTCTAAAATTGCTTAATTTTGATACCACCGCTTCTCTTGGCAATGTTGTTTAATTTTCTCCATAATTTATTGATCATATCGGATTCCTTTGAAAGACACATTGAACTGCAAAGGCTCGTAGAATTATATCATAGAATTTCCAATATATAGATTCCGTGCCAAAACAACTGCTATAGGTTTGAGGTTGATAAGTGTATTTATTACATTGGGAGCGTTAACCATCGACAGAACAAATTGCGGTCAGGAGGGACAAGGTCGGTCAAAATAAAACTTTCTTTTTCAATTATTTTTTAACGGTTCTCCAAAAATGGTCTAGTGTTCACATGATTAAAGATCATGTTGTTGTTGTTGTAACAGTGTTTATTATTATATTTGTATGTTTGTTCTTCTGTTCAATCTGGTTCTGGGTCTATATCAAGTTCCAGGAAAATGGCTGCTTCGATGGGATGTAGCCACAGATCCAATACGAGTTTGGAAGTAATTCGTACGAATATGATTTCACCTTCGACTTTGGTTTGGCTGGTTGGCTAGGCTTTACATGTTCAAGTGACTTTCCTCGCATGAGCGGCCAGCGGTGACGCGTAATTATTGTTGCAAATTATACGCCCCAATGTACCCACGATGACCACTTCATACAAGTTGGTAATTTTAATATTCCTTTTGATCTTTATATTACTAATTTTAACCCACTGTTTTCAAAGAAAAACCTGCCAGCTTCATTTTATTTTTGCCCCATTGCCACTCAATTTAACCTGTCCTGTTATCACCTTTAGTCTCTACTTCGAATTCATTTATTTAAGGTAAATTTCTCAAGAAAAAAATTTCTCAAAGAAAATTGAACACTCTGGCAATTTTATAAGTTTTATAGCTTTAATGAATTTATGTTAGGACTATGAAGAAAATATTCCTGGTGGCATGGTTGTAGGTCAAATAACAGCATCTACTGTAAGCCAGTTCACTAACCTTTACACCTTCTTCTTTTTGTTGCCTAATGTCAAGGACCCCTTTCGACTTAAGAATTTCCTTAACTTCTGTTGTTTAGCATAACAATTTCTTGTTATACAAATTGAATTGTTTGTTATTTACTGAAGCTGTTTGGGGGTGGGTGAGAATCGTATGCGATCAAAAATAAGGAAACAAAACTTCTACACCTTTTTGGGAGGTAGCAAAAGTTAACTGAACTTTGCTGAAGCGGAGAATGTTATTCAACAAGTGTTGGAGTTAAATTTCAATTAATTTTTGTTGCTTTGTGTGTCGGACATCGTTTGAAAAATTTACATTGCGTTTTATGTGACTACTCAAAGGAAAGTAAAACAAGAGGGTGCAGAAAAAATAAGATTAACTTTTATGTAAAGTTTCTAGAAAAATCGTCGTTCTTTTGTGTGCGAAATATCTGGATGAAATATACTAAAAAACTAATGAAAAAGTAAGTATAAAAAATATTCTTTAAAATTCGCTTCTTGAAATTAAAAATTTCTTCACAGGGGCTTCTTGACAATAAGACTTATTTAGAAGTGCACGCAGAGGGCCCCTTAAAAGGTGTCTCTCAGGATGAATTTTAATAAAATTTTCAATGAACGAGGTCCTTTTGGTCGACAAAAAATTTTTGTTTGAAAAATTACAACAACAAATCCAATTCTCTATAAAAATGGAATTTTTATTTATTAATTATACCCTCAGCCTTTAGGCTAGAAAAGGTATATACACTTTGATACTACCAAAAATGTGCCTCATCGAAATAACGGTTTAAGACCCCAAGTACGTTTGGACGAAATTCGGTTCAGACAATTTGTAGTCCATTTAGCCATGTCCGTCCGTCTGTCTGTCTGTCCGTCCGCCTGTCTGGCTGGTGCGCACGATAACTCTCGAACGGATCAACCGTTTCGAATCAAAATTTGGGTGTCGTAATATTTTGTCCAAACTTATTCTAAGTTCGAAAATGGGTCATATGGGTTCACTCCTTCCGTTAACTCCCCCACAAAAGTTCGAAAATTTTCTGTAAAATGGTGTGAACGATAACTCTCGAAGGTAGCAATCAATTTTGTCCAAACTTTGCACATTGTATTATTTCTTCCATATACAGACCGAGTAAGAATATGGCCTATATCGGTCCGCTCCTTCGGGTACCACCCACACAAAATTCGGATAAAGTGAAATTTAAGGGCACCTCTCGCATCGTTTTGAAATTTCTTTGCAGGTTGTACTCGCGGCTCTCTTTACGACGGTACAATTTTTTTCCTGCGCAAGTCCATATTTTTTGACATATTTGCCTAAAAGCTCCAAGAACCCTGACGCCACCAACCAAAATGGCAAATACGCAAAATAATTCTCGCAGGGAGTTTCTGGTGCAGACTTTGCCCATCGTATTATTTCATCCTGTTATGTCTCAGGTTGTAATATGGACTATATCGGTCCACCCCTTCGGGTACCTCCCACACAAAATTCGGATAAAGTGAAGTTTAAGAGCTCCTTTCGCATCGTTTTGACTCTTTTTTCAGTAGAGTCTCCGGTGAACTTTTGTATTGGAAAAGTCATCTCCGGTGAACTTTTGTATGGGAAAAGTCATCTCCGGTGAACTTTTGTATAGGAAAAGTCATCTCCGGTGAATTTTTGTATAGGAAAAGTCATCTCCGGTGAACTTTTGTATAGGAAAAGTCATCTCCGGTGAACTTTTGTATTGGAAAAGTCATCTCCGGTGAACTTTTGTATAGGAAAGTCATCTCCGGTGAACTTTTGCATTGGAAAAGTCATCTCCGTTGAACTTTTGCATTGGAAAAGTCAACTCCGGTGAACTTTTGTATGGGAAAAGTCATCTCCGGTGAACTTTTGTATGGGAAAAGTCATCTCCGGTGAACTTTTGCATTGGAAAAGTCATCTCGGGTGAACTTTTGTATAGGAAAAGTCATCTCCGGTGAACTTTTGCATTGGAAAAGTCAACTCCGGTGAACTTTTTTATAGGAAAAGTCATCTCCGGTGAACTTTTGTATTAGAAATGTCATCTCCGGTGAACTTTTGCATTTGAAAAGTCATCTCCGGTGAACTTTTGTATGGGAAAAGCCATCTCCGGTGAACTTTTGTATTAGAAAAGTCATCTCCGGTGAACTTTTTTATAGGAAAAGTCATCTCCGGTGAACTTTTGTATGGGAAAAGTCATCTCCGGTAAACTTTTGTATGGGAAAAGTCATCTCCGGTGAACTTTTGTATAGGAAAATTCATCTCCGGTGAACTTTTGCACTGGAAAATTCATCTCCGGTGAACTTTTGTATTGGAAAAGTCATCTCCGGTGAACTTTTGCATTTGAAAAGTCATCTCCGGTGAACTTTTGTATGGGAAAAGCCATCTCCGGTGAACTTTTGTATTAGAAAAGTCATCTCAGGTGAACTTTTTTATAGGAAAAGTCATCTCCGGTGATTTTTTGTATGGGAAAAGTCATCTCCGGTGAACTTTTGTATTGGAAAAGTCATCTCCGGTGAACGTTTGTATTGGAAAAGTCATCTCCGGTGAACTTTTGCATTGGAAAAGTCATCTCCGGTGAACTTTTGTATGGGAAAAGTCATCTCCGGTGAACTTTTTTATAGGAAAAGTCATCTCCGGTAAACTTTTGCATTGGAAATGTCATCTCCGGTGAACTTTTATATGGGAAAAGTCATCTCCGCTGAACTTTTGTATTGGAAAAGTCATCTCCGGTGAACTTTTTTATAGGAAAAGTCATCTCCGGTGAACTTTTGCACTGGAAAAGTCATCTCCGGTGAACTTTTGTATTGGAAAAGTCATCTCCGGTGAACTTTTGCATTGGAAAAGTCATCTCCGGTGAACTTTTGTATGGGAAAAGCCATCTCCGGTGAAATTTTGTATTAGAAAAGTCATCTCCGGTGAACTTTTTTATAGGAAAAGTCATCTCCGGTGAACTTTTGTATGGGAAAAGTCATCTCCGGTGAACTTTTGTATAGGAAAATTCATCTCCGGTGAACTTTTGCATTGGAAAAATCATCTCCGGTGAACTTTTGTATGGGGAAAGTCATCTCCGGTGAACTTTTGTATTGGAAAAGTCATCTCCGGTGAACTTTTGTATGGGAAAAGTCATCTCCGGTGAACTTTTGTATGGGAAAAGTCATCTCCGGTGAACTGTTGCATTGGAAAAGTCATCTCGGGTGAACTTTTGTATAGGAAAAGTCATCTCGGATGAACTTTTGTATAGGAAAAGTCATCTCCGGTGAACTTTTGTATTAGAAAAGTCATCTCCGGTGAACTTTTGTATAGGAAAAGTACAACGGCACAATTTTTTAAGGAGTAAGTCAATACTTCCTAAGATAATGACCCAAAAGCTCCAAAACACAGCCGGCACATACTAAAATGGTATATGTCAATGATTTGGTATAGCCCCACATTACGGTACATACATATTTTAAAGCAATCATTTGGTCAGTGGCTGAGGGTATTTCTCCGTCAACACAGCTGACTGATACTTTCTTACGTGTTTTTCATCAAAATTTATGCTGTATAAGTTTAGAAATTTCTTGTAATACCAGTACGGTTTCCTGGTATAAAACCAATACGGTTTCCTGGTATCCTTATTTCAACATTCTTTATATCATTATTGTCATCTAGCTAATTGTATTGATATGAATAAAGAACTAGAACTTAGCCATTTATTAACCGATTTAAACAAATAATAGCTTATTCGAAAGATATTATTAGCCCCTTTAAAAGGGAAATCAGTTGTGAAAAAAAGAAGATATGCCCTTTAAAATTTGAAAATGTAAGAAATCCAGATTTTCACTACTTTTACCGTTATAAAATAATAAAATAAATAAAGGTATTTTCGTTGTCCATGGACCCCAACACGATGGAATTTTGTAACAGAACGTTTTCCGAAAAATGTGCACTTTCTCAAGTCCAAAACTGCCTGAAGAAGCATTCCAATACTTTTGCGATGTACTAGGGAACCCTTAAATACTTTGTTGGCTAAAATTTTGGTCTTTGTGTTGGATATCAAATCTCAATGGTTTGGTTGTTATATGCCAAAATATCCAAAAAACATCAATATAAAAAACTTCAAGTCAAAATCAGGAGACTCAATTTTCATCGTAGACATATGGTCCAGTGAACTTTTTTGCTCAGTTCAATCCCAGGAATCAGAAACGCGAAGGGCCCACTAAGTTTTTTTTTTTCTTCCACACAAATCGCCCCGGCCTAATACACACCCAGTTTAAGCTTAGTTCTATTAGTGTCAACAATACGCTCCACAGAATTTTTCTCATACGTCTTGAATTATTTACCATGGAATTTTTTCGCTTAATAATTCCAAATATTTCGGTCCATTTGCAATATGCCTCGATTATTTAACAAGAACCTTTCTATCCCTCACCCAAACAACCAAAAATTTCTAATGCCATTTCGTACGTGAATAATTGTTTCTTAACGATACAATTGAATGCAATGCGTTCTCTGCTAATAAGCATTAGGCAAATACCATTAGTATTTGTTTTGTTTGTCCGTTGGTTGTGATGACGGCGGATAATGGCAACAGCTCCTCCATAAACATAAAAAGTTGTTCAAGTTAACATATTCTGTTGCCAAATAATCTGCTACTAAACACAATCTCTACGTCTCCCTCATACAAAATCGAAATCAGGAAACTCGCTCTCCCTCTGCAAAACTATGGGAAACTTTGTGGGAAACGACTGTGCAAAAACGGATGGATGAATGGATTTTTGTGCGGATGCCAAAGCATTTGCTGGTTATATCTAAAAACTGGCCAACAACAGACAAACAAACTAACCAATGTTGTGGTATACAGTTGGTCGTGACTCATGTATACAACAATAGTGGCGGCGGGAATAATCCCGGGGAAACCCTATCTACAGAGCAAAGGAAAAACGCGGTACCACAGAAATGAAAGCTAAATAAAATAAGCCAAAAAGCCAGCCAAGCCAGCAATGGATTTTTGGAATCAAAATAAAAAGCTTGAAAAAATAACTGCATATAAATTGAAAATCCACAATGGTCACGATTCCCTTCTTTTTGCTTTTGGGTTGTTGTCTTTCCCCAGAAAAACAAATGCAGCGGCTATGCATTGCATACTTCTTCAATATCCTATGTGTTATTTGTTCAAATGTGCATTTAGCATATAATATCCTCTTTTTGTAGTTCCGCTTAAAATCCAAACATAACAGGATTGTAATAATCAAATATAATTTCATATGTGTTCTAAAGTTGGAATGAATTTCGTATGGCATGAATTTTTTAATGTTGGGAAAAATATATGGAAATATAGACTGGCGATAATTTTAATAATTTTTGGAGCAACATTTTTATGGAAACCTCTTTATGGTCGTGTAGTAATGAAGTAATTCAATGCACTGTAGGTCGTATACTTGGTGTCATTACCCATACGCATACGTGGTCGTAGATTACCAAAAGTTTAATTTACAGAACAGTATTTTCAAGGATTACATTTGTCACAATCAATACAAGGGTACATTTGTCACAATCAGAAATTCACCCCATTGCGATTGTGGTGTTATTCTCCACACATATGTAAGAACCAAATCCGTTCCAGAAAACTTAAAATCAAGATATCCACGTTCTTTAGTCCGTTTGTCTCTCTAACTCTCGCTAATATTTGTCGATTTAGCTACAACTTTGGCCCAAAATTTGTACATAGTAATAATACCTTCAAACTTAGATCAAGATCGGAAAAAATACGTCGCACAATGGTTCAGGAATCGATTTTTCTGGTCAAAAATCAAAATTTGGTTTTGTCAAAGATATTTAATTTCTATATGGGACTGGATAGTAAACATACTGAAACTAAGGAAACCAAAAAATTAGGTCAAAATATTGGAAGGGTTGGTCGTATTGTGCCCCTAAAGACGAACATTTTGCCCATTTTTGGGAAATACGTAATTTTTGCAAATTTCTGGAGAAAGACGTAGATATTTCTCGGAAATTATAACAGATATTGTGTTGATTGTTTCTTTGTAAGGTAGGTAAGATTGCGACCCTTAAAAATCGTTAAATTAACGTAGCGTGTACACAACATGAAATATTTTATTTTTCCTCAGGTACTTAATTTTATGAAATTCCAAATTTAGTGGATTAGAACTTTTGTGTTATTTTTTTAGATTTTTTTTAAGTTTTTTAGTAATTTTATTGTTTATTTGTTGGTGTTTGACCATCCTTAACACATAGTAAGATATAAAAACCACAAAAACACTAATATTTTGATGAAAAATAGTTAAAAACTCAAAAGTTTAACTTTGACCTTAAATTTCTCTGCAACTACCAGTCTGAATATACCCTCGACTGGAAGCTGATTGTGTTATCTGTCTAACAAAAAAGAATTATGAAAATATCTCTATCCGTTGAAAAGTTACAGAATTTTGACCAGGAAAAACTATTCTGAACCACTGTGCGTCGTATACTCCTTTAGTTTTCGCTTAAGTACAGTTTAATGGGCTTTGACATTTTCAACGAATATAACATAGTGGTCCTGAGGAGACCATAAGAAGTATTCTATCCCACAGAATACTGTAAAAGGTGCTCTGTCAATGTGTATTCTATTTATAGAAAACCTCAAGGGATCTTCTCTCTATAGAAGACCCCAATAGAAGAAAAACCCAAGAAGCCTTCTCAAGACTTCAAGTTCGTCCCTCTATAAAATATCTTCTGTCTATAGAGAACATCAAGAGATCTTCTGTTTATAGAAGCCCTCAAGTTGTCATTCTTTCTATATATAGAGGACCTCAAGACGACCTGTCTGTCCATGGTAGACCAAGTAAGGTCTTTGTTCTACAAAGAAGACCTCACAGGTCCTCTGTGTATACAAGAACTCAAATGGTCTTCGATCAATAAAAGATCTCATTACGCCTTCTGTCAATAGTAGAGGGCTACTAAGCTCTTTAGAAGACCTGAAGGTATTTTTCTATAGAAAATTATAAGAGGTTTTTTGTGTATAAAATAGAGCTGGCAAAAAATCGATGGCACTATTGACAGTATCAATGTCGATACATAGGTTTTTACTATCGATATAATCGGATTAAAAATTCCTAACCTTAAATCTATAGAAATAAGTAGAAATTTCGCGGTTTTTCTGTTTTGTGGATGTGACAAATTAAGTCAATTTCTTCCGAAAAGTAAATCGTATTTTTATGTCCTTTTACTAAATAAAAGCAAGGGTTTTTTCTCTCCACGGGTGCCACCGTGGTGCAATGGTATGCACGCCCGCCTTGCACGTAGAAGGTCGGGGGTTCGATTCCCCGGCCAGGCAACATTAAACATTTTTCAACGGTGGCAAAATACCCCTCAGTGATGTTGGCGACATTTCCTGAGTATTTCAGCCTTGTAAAACTCCTCTACAAGTGGTGTCATAAGACACGCCGTTCGGACTCGGCGATAAACAGTAGGTCACATATCATTGAGCTAAATATGAATCGGGGTGCACTCATTGATATGAGAGAAGTCTCCCTTGTCCCGTATGGGATGTTGTGGAACAATGTTTTTTTGTATATTTTTCACAAAACGCATAAACATTTCTGCCATTTTTATTTCCAATTTAATGGTGATGACAAATTAACGGTCAATTTTTATACCCTCAGCCTTTGGGCTAAGGAGGGTATATACACTTTGATACGATGAAAATGTGCCTTATCGAAATAATGGTTTTAGACCCCAAGTATGTTTGGACGAAATGTGTTTCAGACAATTTTGAGTCGATCTAGCCATGTCCGTCCGTCTGTCTGTCTGGCTGGAGCGCACGATAACTCTCGAACGGATGAACGATTCGGTTCAAATTTTGGCTTTCGTAATATTTTGCCCAAACTTAGTTTAAGATCGGTACCTCCCCCACAAAAGTTTGGAAATTTCGGAAAGTTTGTGCGCACGATAACTCTTGAAGGGAGTGACCGATTTGGTCAATACTTTGTATAGCGTAAACTTTCTACCAGAGTAATATGAGGTTCCAATATGGTCTCATAGGTCACTTCTTCGGGTACCTCCCACACAAAATTTCGGAAAAGTTCAGTTTAGGGCCATCTCTCGAATCGCTTTGATTTTTGTTTAAGCAACTTTTATTCTCTGCCATCCATACACAAGTTTCATCAGGGGCAGTCCATACTACCTGGGAATATATCATGAAAGTTGCAAAAAAACCTATGACACCGTGTGAGGTGGTTGGAGCGCATGAAAAGTCTCGAACGGATCTGCCGATTCGGTTCAAAATAATTGGCCTTGGTAATATTTTGTCCAAAACAAAGTTTAAGTTTGAAGATAAGCCACATCGGTCTACTCCTTCAGGTACCTCCCCCACAAAAGTTCAAAAATGGTTCGTACGGAACTCTTGAAGGGAGTGCCCGAATTGGTCTATACTTTACACATCCTAATATATCTACCAGTTATAGATCAGGTTCAAATATGGACTATATTTGTCCACTCCATCCGGCCACCTCACACAAATTTCGGATAAGTTCACTTTAAGACCTAATATCGAATCACTTTGATTTTTGTTGAAGCAATTTGCATTCGCTGCCTCAATTACGATGGTAAAAGTTTTTTTAGGAGCAAGTCCATACTTCTTGAGCAACAGCCCGAAGAGTGTAAAAACCCCCTACGGCACTATATGTTGTGGCTGGAGATCCACTTCCATAACGGTCAATGTCGATCCATCCCTTTTAGTATCTCCTCCGCAAAACTTTTGATCTTAACAATCAACATTTTTTCTGTTCAAACGCCCAAAATTTTTAAAACCCTCTAAACACATACGTATTTTGGGAAAAAAATTGTTTCAATACACACAGGCTGAGGGTATATCTCTGTCGGCAAAGCCGACTGATACTTTCTTACTTGTTTTAAATAAAATAAATAAAACAAATAGTTAGTTCATACTCAGCATTCGTACTGAACGGTCGCAAACGCATATTACACATCGATTAAGAGTCTCTGTGAATATTTATTTCTCTCCTTATCTATTTTGCTTTACACGTTCTTCATTGAACTGTTGATCGGGACCTTGTGTAAAGTAAATTAATAAAGACAAAAACATTTAAAATCAACACTATGGGTCCGTGGCCCAACTCCTTCTCCCAACGAAGGAGCAAACCCGGTCCCTTTAAAAAAGTGAAACCTTCATTATCTTTTGAAGGAACTACAACGTCAAATCATCCGTCGTCAAGTCGGAACAACAGATTTCAAATTCTTTCTGAATTAGATGACATGGATGTTAGTGAGGAAACCCACAATTCCCCTGAAGATCATGATCCGAAGCCACCACCACTAATTACAGACAAAGCTGTCCCTCTTGCGGAAATTCAACACATCTTGGGTAAAGATTGCACATATAAGCGTACTTCAATAGGTACAAAGGTCTTCCCTAGTACCTTTGAAAAATATGACTACTGTAAAAAAGCTCTTATAGAAGCAAAAATAGATTTTCATTCCTTCAATCCAAAGGGGAATAAAGTATTTACAATCTATCTCCATGGGCTGCCAAAATTAAACACCAATGATATCATTGAAGATTTAAAAACATACAATCTTACTCCAAAAAATGTGACAGAAGTTATCACAAAGTTTAGTTCCCCACATGACGCAGTGTACAAAGTACAGTTTTTGCGAAAACAATTTTCTCCAAGTCATCTGAATAAAGTTACTACAATCAATGATATATTTGTTACGTGGAAAAAACAAAAACCAAGAAAAGGTGATCGTCCAACTCAATGTTGGAACTGTTTAATGTTCGGCCACGGTGGAGAACATTGCTACAGACAGCCAGCGTGCATGATCTGCGCCAACAATCATCATACTGAGAAATGTCCATTTAAACTAAATGATAAACAACCGGCAGTATTCTCTTGCTTTAACTGCAAAAAGGTCGGCAAAGAACGATTAGACCATTCAGCCAATGACATTAGCTGCCCTCTTCGTGCACAATATCTGGAGATCAGATCTAGAGCAACAAACAGAAATCAGAAGAGACATGTTGTTACACGTGGATCTTCAAACATTGTCCGTGATTCGTCTAACAACACACGTGTCAGACATCAAACCTCTCCGGCTATAAGTAACGGAGGTGTAAACGAAAGATTCTCTTACGCATCTCATTTGAGGACCAGCAACAACGAGAACAATAATAATAATAACAACAACATGAATAGTCTATTCAATATCGATGAGTTATTCGAAATTTTTACTAATGCTCTTGATGAGTTAAGGCATTGTTCAACTAAGGCAGAACAAATGCAAGTAGTTATGTCTCTTATTAAATACGCATATGATCTTAAATAATATAACAGATATAAAAATTATTCATTTGAATTCCAACGGAATATCAAACCATTCTCTTTTAAAACAGTTTGAATATTTATTAGAAAATCAACAAGTACACATAGCCTCATTGAATGAAACATTTTTGAATGATAGGCATAAGACGTATTTTAAAAACTATTACATCTATCGTAACGACCGAACAACATCTAGGGGCGGAGGAGTTGCTCTAATCGTTCGGCGAAATATTCAACATAAATTACTTCCAATAACTAACACAAGATTAATTGAAAATATATCTATTGAAATTATACTGAATAGTCGTAAACTAATAATTACATCGGCATATTCTCCCAGATACACTGCTAATTTCGCAGATGATATCAAAGCACTTACTCCAGATAACAATGAGTTTATTATTCTAGGAGATTTAAATGCTAAGCACTCTTCTTGGAACTGCCGCACGAATAATTCTGCAGGCATTTCCCTAAATAGTCTTTGTATGCAACGAAACATTATTCTATACCACCCTAGTCAGCCAACATTATATCCACACCAAGTGGGACGTAACCCTTCTACCGTTGATCTTTTTCTGACCAATTGCAACCTTAATATAGAGCTAGAAACACTAGGTTACGTTTTTCCTTCGGACCATAGACCCATTTTATGCAATATAACATGCCAATCTATAAACACAGTAAGAACGCACTGTTTCAACTTTAAAAACTGCAACTGGAATGTATACCAACGTCAAATCAACAACAATATTAATATAGATATCACCCAAAACACCAAGGAAGATATTGATTCAGAAATTAAACTCTTTCATCAATACAGTCATGTCAGCTGGCAGCTCTGCCGCATCTCCAACCACACGAAATGAAAATAATTGCATTCCCAGAGATATTGCAAAATATATAGCCTACAGAAACAAATATAAGAGGAAGCAGCAAAGATCATCAAATCTCAATGAACAATTATTTTATAGGCAATGTTGTAATTTTTTAAGCAGACAAATAGATTCTAGAATCAGAGAAGAAAGAAACAGGGAATGGTCAAACTTTCTTACAAAAATGAAACCGGCTGATAAAAAATTCTGGAAGCTCAGCAGGAATTTACGGGGAAGAGGGTCAAACAGTATTCCTATTCTGGAGGTAGAGAATAAAAAAGTCATATCAGATTCTGAAAAAGCAGAAGTTCTAGCGAATTCTTTTGCCACATCCCATGCTCTAACGGTTGGCTATGTCCACCCATCCGAACATAAGATCAACAATGTGGTTTCCAGATTTCAATGTGAACCTGCGTGTGCAGACCATATAAAATTTATAACATTCAATGAGCTATGTTTTATTATATCCAAACTAAAGGTAGCAAAATCTCCTGGATATGATAATTTGTCCAATATTCTATTAAAGAAACTTCCAGAAAATGCTATCAAAAAACTTCTCAATATTTTCAATGCCTGTCTTCGACTTAACTACTTTCCACAACGTTTCAAGGAAGCTAAAATTATAGCGGTAATCAAACCGAACAAATCCAAAAAAGATCCAAAAAGTTATAGACCAATAAGTCTTCTGAGCAATCTCGGCAAGGTTTATGAGAAAATAGTACATGCTAGACTGAACGAATTTGTTACAACAAATAATGTAGTGGCAAAAGAACAGTTTGGTTTTAAAGAGGGTCACAGTACCACACATCAAATATGCAGAATTAAAAATACAATTATAAGAAACAGAGCTAATAAAAGGTCAACTGGCATTGTTCTGCTAGACATCGAAAAGGCATTTGATACCATTTGGCATACTGGTTTAATATATAAACTCCTTAAAATGAAATTTCCTAAGTATCTCTGCAAGATTGTTGCAGAGTTTCTGCGTTATAGAACCTTTAAAGTTTCAGTCAATAAAGCTTCGTCTTCCACAAAGACGATCCCTTCTGGACTACCTCAGGGTTCAGTGCTTTCTCCCCTGCTATACACCATTTACACCTCAGACTTCAAGCCTCCGAGGTTAATTAATGTAGCATACTACGCTGACGATACTGCGTTAATTACTTCTAGCAAGAGAATGCCTAGCTATAAATTAGTATGTAATATGATTACATTAATAAGCAATTTACCAAACTGAAAACATATTGTTTGTGGAACTACTATTTTTAAAATAGTGATCCAATAGTCAATATTGTTTTCTAACAATGTTTGATTTATTTTCCATTGATTATCAAAGTAAGGTTTCCCCATTTTTCCTTATCATACCAACTACTTAAATACGAAATGAATTTAAATTGTAATTTTTAATAATAATTATATGTTGTAATATCTGTAGATAAATCTCATACAAATAGTTTTTAAGTACAATATGTAAATATGTTTATGGACGAATAAATGAATTGAAAAATTGAAATAAAACAAATAATAAAAATATCGAAAACATTCAATTTATTAATGTCTTATTAGTACGAAGGTCATTACTTATGAATGTTTTTAATTAATTGAATTAATCGTGCTAACAGGACCTAAGGAGCTTTGTATTGAAAAAAAATAATTCTTCCGGAAGGCATTACAATTCATAAAGGAAAGCCCCTTTGATTTGTGCATGTGTATGTATTGAGAAATGACAGACAGGACACTAGGTTGACTTGATAAGAAAAAGGCTTCAAAAATACTTCATATTTTGCAATAGCGTTAGAGAATATAAGTTATCAAACTCAGCCTTTGACTTCTAGCCATTCACATCCGATTTGCCCGATGAGCTGAATTAAACCATCAGCGAAACGATCGTAGCATATTGGTTGGGTGTGTGGGACTTCGCTAGAATTCACTTTTCAATACCAAACTTCTTAGGTTATATTAATAATATATACAATTGTTCCACAAACATCCCAGACGGGACAGGGGAGACTTCTCTCATATCAATGAGTGCACCCCGATTCATATTAGCTCAATGATATGGGACCTACTGTTTATCGCCGAGTCCGAACGGCGTGTCTTACGACACCACTTTATAGAGAAGTTTTACATGGCTGAAATACTCAGGAAATGTCGCCAACATTACTGAGGGGTATTTTGCCACCGTTGAAAATGTTGATGTTGCCTGGCCGGGGAATCGAACCCACGACCTTTTGCGTGCAAGGCGGGTGTGCATACCATTGCACCACGGTGGCACCCAAATTAGGTTATATTAGCTCGATTAATTCAATTAATTGAAAACATTTATTGTTGGGAATATCGATAGTTTGTTAGCACTACTATAGAAGCCCTTTAGAGGTGATGCGTCTATAGAAGACAACAACAGGTCTTCTTTCTAACGAAGAAGCGTTTTCTGTACATACAATACCTCATAAGATCTATGTCTTTAGATGAGCGTATGGTCTTCCTTTTTGACTATAGAAGCCCTCACGAAGTTTCTGTCTGTAGAAGATTTGAATACACCTTCTGTCTATAGAAGACTTTTAATAGACCTTCTATCTATAGAAGAACTTAAAAGGTCTCTAGAAGACATTTATGTACGAGGGCAGGTCGGAAACTACTTAGCCTAGCACAAAAAGCGCGGTATACACAGAAAAAAGTTATGTGTTTTGGAAACTTTCATCTCTGTTATGCACACATGTTAAATTTTGTTTCAATCTGGCAACTCCTTCATATAGAAACAGGTGTTCAAAAAAGACGCATCCGCAATTTTTTTACAATGGAACAAGTGAAAAAGTATCAGTCGGCTTTGCCGACAGAGATATACCCTCAGCCTGTGCAAATTGAAACATCTTTTTCACAAAAAACTTATGTATTTAGGGGGTTTCCCAAATTTTGGCCGGAATCGGCATTCGAGAATTATCTTGCGCTTCCACCCATAAACATGGTGTCATAGGGTTTGTTTTTCAACTTTCAGGCTATTTTTTCAGGAAGTATGGACTTGCCCCTGAGGAAACTTATACCTTCGTATAGGAGACAGTGAATACAAGATGTTACAACAAAAAGCAAGGCGATTCGAGAGCAGGTCCTAAACTGAACTTTTCCGAAATTTTGTGTGGGAGGTACTCGAAGGAGTTTGCCGATTGAGTCCATATTGGAAACTCATCTAAGTCTGGTAGAAATTTCATAATGTGCAAAGTATGGACCAAATCGGTTACTCCCTTCAAGAGTTATCGTACGCACAAATTTTCCGAACATTTCCGAACTTTTGTGGGGGAGGTACCGGAAGGAGTGGACCGATATAATCCATCTTTGAACTTGAACTAAGTTTAGACAAAATATTACAAAGGACAAATTTTGGACCGAATCGGCAGATCCGTTCGAGAGTTATCTTGCGCTCCAACCACTACACACGGTGTCATAGGGTTTTCTGTAACTTTCAGGCTATTTTCTCAGGAAGTATGGATTTGCCCCTAATGAAACTTGCAGCGTCGTATAGAGGACAGCGAATACAACTTGCGTAAACAAAAATCAAAGCGATTCGAGACCAGGTCCTAAACTGAACTTTTCCGAAATTTTGTGTGGGAGGTACCCGAAGGAGTGGACCGATTGAGTCCATATTGGAACCTCATCTAAGTTTGGTAGAAAATTACACGATGTGCAAAGTATGGACCAAATCGGTTATTCCCTACAAGAGTTATCTTGCGCACAAGTTTTGCGACAATTTTGAACATTTGTGGGGGAGGTACCTGAAGGAGTGGACCTATATGGCCCATCTTCGAACTTAATTCGAATCTGGACAAAGTATTTCGATACCCAAAATTTAAACCGAATCGATTGATCTGTTCGAGAGTTATCGTGCGCACCAGCCCAGCCAGACAGACAGACAGACGGACAGACAGACAGACAGACGGACGGACATTGCTAGATCTACTCAAAATTGTCTGAAACGGATATCGTACAAACATACTTGGGGGTCTAAAACCATTATTTCGATTAGGCACATTTTTGGTCGTATCAAAGTGTAAATACCCTCTTTAGCCTAAAGGCTGAGGGTATAAAAATTAGAAATGCCTGCTGTCATTAAATATTTACATAAAAGGTTTATCGGGACAAGAAAATGGTGAATGTGTTAGGTGAAAGTGCTCCTTCATATGCAACAGTAAAAAATTGGGTTGCTGAATTTAAACGTGGTCGTACAAGCATTGAAGATGAACCACATAGTGGACGTCCAAAAACAGCAACAACAACAGAAATTGTAGCCAAAGTGCATGCTATGGTATTAAATGATCGACGAATAAAAGTGCGTGAAATTGCTAATATCATGGGCATCTCAAATGATCGAGTCCATTTTATTTTGCATGAAGAACTACAGATGAAAAGCTTTCTGCAAGATGGGTGCCGCATTTGTTAACAGTCGATCAAAAACGCATAAGAATGAACATTTCTCAAGCTTGTTTGGATCGTTTTAAGCGAAATAAATGGATTTTAAGCGTCGTTTCATAACTGTTGATGAGACATGGATCCACCACTATACTCCAGAGACAAAAGAACAATCCAAAACAATGGACTGAAGGTGGAGGAAGTGTCCTAAAGAAGGCAAAAAACATTCAATCGGCTGGTAAGGTTATGGCAACGGTTTTTTGGAACTTCAACATATTTTATTGATTGACTCTCTGCAAAAGGGTAAAACAATAAATTCAGAGTACTATTGCAACCTTTTGGATCAATTAAATGTACAAATTCGAGAAAAACGTCCTGGCTTACAACACAAAAAAATAATTTTTCATCAATACAACACACCAGCGCACAAGAGTGTTTTAACAATGGCTAAAATCAACGAATTAAAGTACGAGTTGCTTGACCACCCACCTTATTCTCCTGATTTAGCTCCCTGTGACTTTTACTTGTTCCCAAATCTAAAAAAATTCTTGCTGTCAAGCGTTTAACCTCAAATGAAGATGCAATTACAGTTGTAAACCACTATTTTGAAGACTTTGAGGAAAACTATTTTAATCAAGGGATAGAATTGCTAGAAAAGCGTTGGACTAAGTTAAAATTGTTTATCACTGTTGCGTATACGTTGTGATAATACGTATACGCACAATGTTTTTTTTAAATTTATCTTTGTAATAAACAAATAATTCTAGCCTCATTTTCAAGCCAACAATAACTTATTGTTTACTATGGTTGATACATTGATGGCAATAGAAAAATACTACTGAAACTCAAACTATAAATTTGTCTAGACAGAGTTTATTTTGTTCGATTAAATTTCCAACTAACATTTATGGTTAAATGATGAATAGAAGCGAGCGAACAAATGCCAAAAATGTCTAATACCATTTCGTACGTGAATAATTGTTTCTTAACGAGGCAATACAATTGAATGCAATGCGTTCTCTGCTAATAAGTATTAGGTAAATACCGTTAGTATTTATTTTGTTTGTCCGTTGGTGGTGATGGCGGCGGATAATGGCAACAGCTTCTTCATAAACATAAAATGTTGTTCAAGTTTACATATTCTGTTGCCAAATAATCTGCTACTAAACACAATCTCTACGTCTCTCTCATGCTAAATCGAAATCAGGAAACTAGCTCTCCCTCTGCAAAACTATGGAAACTTTATGGGACACGACTGTGCACAAACGGATGGATGAATGGATTTTTGTGCGGATGCCACAGAATTTGTTTAGCTGACATATTTTTTACTCTGTCACAATATACTTACCTGCAAGCATGTACAAATATATGTTTGTATTAAAAACATACAATACAACACACATTAAAACATCTCTCTCACCCCCCATATATAGATAAATGATATGTCTGCCTTTAGCCTGGGTTTGGGTATCACATGACCTCACATCCATTATCGTTTGCAGGGATCACGGGGATTATTAAAAAGTTGCTCCTTTAGACAATCCATGACAAAAATTGTTAATTACAGCTAAGTTTAGGTGGGATAATGAAAGTGAGTGTGGTAAGTGTGTGCATTCATGAGTATCGTATGTGTTCATACGAGTGTGTGCCTTTACGCCCTGCACATAATATTATCTTGGTGTCATCGTGGCTTAAGGATGAGCGAGAAAATCTGATGTTTTATTTAATTAGAAGTTCAAGTTTTTTTAATTAAAAATTTTGTTTAAAAACCTTGAAACATTAGAAAGTAAACGATATACGATAAAAAAAGTTCTAAGGTGGGAGTTCATTTACTTTTTTCATTTCCAATGGGATCATATAATGAATTCTGTTTAATAGTTCAAAAATGTAATCATTATAGCTTAACTTTGTGATTTCTTTTGAAGAAAATGAATTTTACACTTTAATTATTAAAAGTTCCCAATACAGGAATCTTCCATCTATTCAAGTCTAATTAAAGGTATTTTCTCCGGGATAAGTAACTGAACGCACCAATGTCTAGTGTCTTTAAAGTCTTGTTTAGTGCCAACAAATGCTCTTGTTAGTAGTTAGGCATGTGGTACGTATACATGTTGACAACAATCATACGCCAAAATACATAAACATTTATTTAATATTAAAAAGAATTTAATTTGATCTTTCGAGATGCCTTTAGAGACAACAATTTTGCCAACGATTACAACAACTGAGGCGCTCAGCGCCAAAATGGCCTAACCCACATGTTCAAACAAATCAAACTGACTACGAAAATTTAGCCGGAACCTTTTCTTATAACCTAATGTTATACAATGCAGTAGAGAGTTTTTTAGTATTTATTTGAAAAGGTTCCAAAATATCTTTATAGCTTGTTTGATTTTTTTGACATGTGGTTTAGGACGTTTTGGCCCTAAGCGCCTCAACCATAAAGACATGATTATCTTATATTTTGTGGCCTACAAATACATATCTGTATTACTATACGCAATAGTAGATATTTAATGAATACTCTATCAACATGATTTAACTTTTTTAAATAAATAAAATAATCTATTTTATTATGGAATAGTTATTTCGTCTTTTGAGATGCTTTTATAGACAATAATTTTTACGTCAAATATAAAGACATCATTATCTTTAACTATGTGGCCTACAAAACATCAATATTACTATCACGCTCCACTGGATATTTGTTGAGCATTCTTAGCCAACAAACTTTAATTTTGCAAAAAAATCAAAATAAATATTTTATTTCCATTACCAGCCTCTTTCGGTAAAAGAAGCTATCACATTATTTACAGCTGAAAAAATCGTTATCCTCTCAAGAAAGGGGAAAAAGTTTATTGCACAAAAATTCTTAAAATTGTGTAATGCCACCTCCGCCACCAAAAAGTTATGACAATTCAAAGTTATTTTTCGGCATTTTTCCCCATTGGACAAGACTTTATTTTACATTATTTGCCTTGGCAGAGAGCATATTTATAGTTTGCTTTTTTGCTCTTCTACAACTTTGTTTTGATAATCCTCGTTAGAAATGCTAACAACTTTGTAACGAAAACTGTTTGCTTTGGCTGGAAAACTTTTGCATATACGAAAGGGTGAAAACTTTGTTGGCCAAAGCCATTTTTGCTTAAAGTCCATTCTCATTGTAGACTTTCGATCGTTTTTTTTTTATTACTGTGGCCTAAAAAATTGGACTCTTTGTGACATTATTTTTATGTGATTTTGTCCTTGCATGACCTCTTGTTTATCTATGGCAATAGTCGTCCAGACTTAAATTCACAGAATGAAAAAGAGAAAAAATTGCACGAAAATAAAGTGATTCTGTTTGCATAGAAACTGGAAACTGTGACACACTCTAATTCGTTGCACTGAAATAAATTTATCTTTGCAACAAAAAAAGTAACCATAGAAAATATTTCTACAGCAGTATAACCGACATTGTGCTGACAATGATGAACACAAATGATTTGTCCAGCAGATAGAATTTAAATTTTTACTTCTTTTTATTACTTGTTTTTTAAATTCATTTAAGGAATTCAGAAGCTGATGCTACGCGCGTTTGTTAACATGTCTTTTGTTAAAGTCCATTGAACGACAGCCTAGTTGAGGAGCATAAACCTTCTTGCAGATAAGTGTTTCTTTGTCTCACAAATGACAAGTTATAACCGTTAGATTGTTTGCTTAATATTATCACAAATGAAGAGCTTTGCAACTAAATCTAAGTAGTAAAAGAGAAAGTTAAGCGTAATGTTAAAATTCCCAATGAAAATTTTTCATTTTTCTATTTAATTCCATGTTTATTTTTTATGCTTTTTTATGGTATCCGTAACGTATTAGTGTTGACATAATGTATACGCTTATATTTTCAATAAATTTATATTTCAGAAATATTTAATAACAATGGATGGATTTAAAGAATTTCCGCAGATAATTTTCCAAAAAGTTAAAAAAACAAAGCCTGATTGTGCAACCCAAATATCAAGAAAGACTTGCTTTATTTTACTTAAATTACATTTTAGCACTTCTATTATGGCTACCACTGTGTTCCCAGTAGAGTCTTATGGTTGCACAGCTCGCAGACAATACAGTCGAACTTCTCTATAACGTAACACTTGGGAACCGAAGAATTACTACATTACAGAGAAACCAAGCAAAATGGTTAATTTGACCTGCATGCATGAGTAATAAAGAAACAAACGAGTGTATATAAATAAACATAAATTGATTTTTTATTTAGGGGTAAAATAAGAAGTGATTTAAATTTTTGTTTGATTTTGCCGGTTTGCTTCATCAAAATCTTCACGATCTGCAATGGAAGAAAACATAGCATAGGAAAACTGTTTCAAAACCCACAAAAGGAGATAATTCATATTTAAAGTATCGCAATCTACATGAATATGATTTTCAACCGTAACATCTTTAATATTATTTCTGTACGTTTTTATACCCAATTTTGTTAATTAAATATTATTTTCTTCAGTATCAGCAGTTTCTATAGCTGTACTAAGAAAACCAGACTTTTGGAAACAATGTTCAGTTGTTTACCCTTAGATGTCTAATTTCCGAGGAACTATACACTTATTTTGAAACAATTTTCTTACCAAAAGCGCTGATAAATGAGTTTTGTTTCTCTTTTTTAGTGTGCACCTCAATAAAAAGAGAGAAGTTATTTTGTGTGAGAATTCCCACTTGTGCAATAAAACACCTCGTTATAGAGATGTAGGGGATGAATGATAGATACCAAGCAACGGTCTTTACCAGCTTTAACATGGTGTCACCTGGGGAGCTGCCTTTAACATCCGTCGAAGGTAGTGAGCTAACATGTGTCGGGCGTTCACCCATAAGAACGTTAAAAACATGGGTTGGGCGTAGGGCTAGTGACTCACCCCGTCAAAACACAGCCTACTATGAAAAAACAAAGAAAAAGAAGAAAAACAAACCCCTCTAATCTGCACCTGGAATGTCAGGACTCTCTACAGAGCATGTGCAGTTTGCGCACTGGCGGATATACTTGGCAAGTACAAAGCTGATATTATCGCCCTACAGGAAGTGCGATGGAACCGGGCAGACGTAAAAATAACAAACCATTACGCACTGTATTATAGCTGCCATGAAACGAAACATGAGCTAGGTGTTGGATTTATGGTAAATAGGAGGCTTAGAAATCTCGTCTCCAGCTTCACACCTGTTGATGAGAGAATTGCCACAATCCGAATAAAAGCAAACTTTTTTAACATCAGTCTCATCTGCGCCCATGCCCCGACCGAAGAGAAAGATGAACATACCAAGTATATATTCTACCAGCGCCTAGAGAGAGCATATGACCGCTGCCCTGGCCATGACATTAAGATTGTTTTAGGTGATTTTAATGCTAAAATTGGGAGAGAAAATATCTTTGGTTCCACGATTGGAAAGTTCAGCCTTCATGAGGTAACATCCGACAACGGAATGAGGCTGATCGATTTTGCAGCGGCAAAAAACATGGTAGTGAGCAGTACCAGATTCCAACACCTCGACATACACATGGCCACGTGGATATCCCCAGATGGGAAAACAAGAAACCAGATTGATCATGTTGTGATAGACGGAAGACACTAGTCCAGTGTGTTAGATGTCCGATTGATTCAAGGAGCGAACATCGATCCGAACCATTTCGTTGTAGCAGCAAAGGTACGCACTCGCCTTAATGTTGCGGCAAAAGTGCGATCTAATACAGGACGGAAGCTGGATGTCGAGAAGCTGCAAACACAACAGCTAGCACAAGCCTATTCCACTCAACTGACTCACATGCTGGAAAACGGAACTGCTTGTCCCGATAATGTGGAAGCGCAGTGGCGAAGAATAGCCCACTCACTTCAAACTGCCACAAAATCTGTGCTTGGGTACCAAAAACCACCACCTAAAAATCGATGGCCGTAAGGCTACTGAAGAAAAGAACGCGGCATACAGAGCAACCTTGCATTCAGAAGCAACACGGAGCGCGAAAGAAAAATATCGGGAGAAGAGGAGAGAGGAGAAGCGTATTTTCAGAAGAAAAAAGAAAGAGCAAGGGCAACGTGAGCGTGAGAAACTCGAGATGTTCAGGAGTCAGAATGAAGTCCGCAAATTTTACCAGAGTGTAAAATACCAGACTGAAGGGTATGGTGCAGACACATTCTCCTGCAAAGATCATGAAGGGAATCTGGTAATTGATACAGATAGCGTACTGAGGATGTGGAAGGAGCATTTCATGAAGCTCTTAGTATCGAATATGGGCGGCAATGAGGATACACCAGTACCAATCGCAAACGACGACGTTGAATGTCTTCCACCTAGCCAAAGCGAGGTCATGAGAGCAATTAATCGGCTGAAAAACAATAAAGCAGCAGGAGCTGATCGGCTGCCAGCCGAACTGTTGAAGACCAGTGGCGAAATGCTGATAAGGAGTATGCATCCGTTAATTACCGAAATTTGGCAGGAAGAGAGCATACCCAACGATTGGAACCTCAGCCTCCTATGTCCCGTACACATGAAAGGAGACAAGACGGTGTGTACAAACTACAGAGGCATAAGTCTGCTCCCAATCGCATACAAAGTGCTTCGAGTGTGCTGTGTGAACGTTTAAAACCCATGGTCAATAACATAATCTGATCATACCAATGCGCTTTTAGACCTGGTAAATCGACAATTGACCAAATCTTCACACTGCGTCAAATACTGGAGAAGACTCACGAAATACAGATCGACACATACTACCTGTTCGTCGACTATAAGGCCGCATTCGACAGCCCAATTCGATCAAAGGTAGTTCAAGCCATGTCTGAGTTTGGTATCCCTGCAAAAGATTATGCAGGTAGGAAAGAACCTCTCGGAACCTTTTGAAATAAAACGAGGTTTCAGGCAAGGTGACAGCCTATCGTGTGATCTATTTAACATTCTATTGGAAAAGATCACAGGAGAAGCGAATGTATATACCGATAGAAATAAAAATAGCACTATATACAATAAGGATTTAATGTTACTGGCCTACGCAGACGATATTGATACATAAGGTCGATCAACTCGATCCGTAACATCCACCTTTGCGAAAATTGAAAAAGAGTCTAACAAAGTGGGTCTGACAGTCAACGGCGATAAGACAAAGTTTATGGTATCAACACGCACGACGTCCAGTAGACTCGGACCAACTGTTGATGTTCAAAACCACAATTTTGAGGTAGTAAATAACTTTATTTACCTCGGCACCGCCATAAATAAAACTAACAACAACAGTTTTGAAATCAAAAGATGAATAATATTGGCCAAGAGATGCTACTTTGGTCTAAGTAAACAGTTTAAAAGTACAACCACCTCTCGTCAAACAAAACTTACACTCTACCAGACACTGATACTACCCGTACTAATGTATGGATCTGAAGCATGTGTACTTGCGAAAGCAGATGAGGCAGAACTTGGTGTGTTTGAGAGAAAAATTCTTCGAAAGATTTATGGACCTATATGCGTTGACGGTGAATACCGACGTCGTATGAACCACGAGCTATACCAGCCGACCGACATCGATATAGTAAAAAGTATCGAACTACAACGATTGCGTTGGCTTGGCCAGGTCAGCAGGATGGATAAAGATGCCCCCGCCTAAAAAGCATTTGAATACGTGCCACTCGACGGTATACGCCCCAAGGGAAGGCCAAAACTCCGATGGAAAGACCAAGTTGAAGAAGATATCACAAAACGTGGCATCCAAAATTGAAGAAGTAAAGTAAAGATCGGTGCGTTTGGAAATCTATTCTTCAAAAAAATTTCTTTATGGGGAAGTTCGTTATAGAGAAGTTCGACTGTATTTGCATAAAGTTTCATTTAATGGAAACAAGTTAAACTTAAATTTTTTCCCCATGTGTTCTTCTCTCTTTTTTGCTCTCTTTCTCAATGTTGAAAATCATATAGATTTCTAGGGGTTTATTAAAACAAACACCACTACAAAAAAGTAGCTGTGGACACAAAAACAAACGAAACAATAAAATTTGTCGATTACATTTGCATATTAAAAAGAAAGAACATGCCAGTAAACACACAAACAAAGTGGAGAACAATACAATATAGCAGATATTTGTAACAATTATTGTTTGAAAGGACAACATTGGTTACGCTCTTCTCCCTCTTAAGGGTTCCCAGACGAAGTGGTTTTTCTCATGGTGGTGCTATGATGATCGTGAAATAAAATTTGCTCAGATAACTAAGAAAATCTTCCCTTCAATATCAGACTCCTACGTGGGTCTTCTCTAGAGCTGGCAAATTTTCGATAGTCCGACTAAAGTTTTGATCACTGTCGCAAAACTATGTTTATATCGGAATCCAAAGATTTTTTTAAAGAATTCGCGACGTATGCGATATAACATGTTGAGGTGGACAAATTAATATTTGTGTTAAAATACAATAAAAACCCTTGAAACCGAAATGAAGATTATTTTTACTCAAAAATCCCTACGAAGGACTCTCATCCCAGGAACGACTTCTTTTCTTTACATCACCACTTAATAAAATAACCATAATGAGCGTTCTTTTCTATACAACTTCCACCTGTATATGACCTTACGGAGGCCATCTCTTCCATAGAAAACCAGTAAGGAGGTCTTCCGTTCTATAAGAGGGCTTCTTCGCTATAAAATAACTTTACAGAGGCCCACACTTCTATGTACGACCGTCACTGACCCCTACGTGGTATTCTCTTCATCAACAGCCCCCTAAAAATGTGTTGCCATCTATAAAATATCCTTTTGGATATCTTTTGTTCTGTGGTAACTCCAATGACGTATTTGAGTCTATATAATATCCATAATGAGGTTTTTTTTCTATAGAAAAACGCCCTCTCCCTCTTTCATATAAAGAAAAGTGCTGGTAAGGACACTTTTTATAGAAAGGGTGCCGTTAAAGGCCATTTTTTATAGAAAGGATGATGGCAAAGGGTCTTTCTTATAGGAAAGGTGTTGTTAAGAAGACTTTCTTATTTACAGTGTGCTGGTAACGACCCTTTCTTAAAACGGTGCAGGTAAGGAATGTTACTTAGAGAAAGGGTGCGGCTACGTACACTTCTTTATTGAAAGATTGCTGGTAAGGACGCTTTCCTAATGGTGCTGATAAGGACCTTTCTTTTATAAAAAGCAGACTCAAAAATCTCTTCTTTTAGGAAGGATGCGGTTAAGGACACTTTCTTAGAGAAAGGAAGCGGATATGGATCGCAGAATAAGGAAAATGGATCTGGTCAGGATTCTTTCTTATATTAAAGTTGGTGAATAGGACCCTTTATTAAAGAAAGGTTGCTAGTTAGGACCAGTTCTTATAGAAAGGGAGTAAAGACACTTTCTAAAGACGTTTTCTTTCTTATAGAAATGTTTTTGGTAAGGATAATTTCGTATAGAAACGGTGGTGGGCTTCCCTTCTGTAGAAAATACCTGCCGATGTCTTGTGTTTTTTAAAACTTCTTCTAAACATGTCTTCTCTTCTATGGGAGCACCTACTCAGTTCTTCTTCTCAGTATAAAATTTCTCAGGAGGTAGAAACCCTTTATGTAGCTCTTATTTCCCGTAGACCACCACTCAGGATACGTATGAATATACTGCCCAGGACTACGTCAAGAAACCATGGGTCGACTAGGAGCGTCTCTTTTCTACCGCAGAGAAATATACGGCATATTGTACCATGCTCTGTTGGAGTAGCAACACGTAGGACAAAATAACTCACGAGATCTTTTTCGTTTGTTTGTTAAAAAAGATGTGTATTTTAAAGAAGTATTTAACAAACATTTCGTCTATAGATGATCTCAAGAGGTCTTCTGTGCTTGAAGAGGTTAACTGCTGTCTATATAAGACCACACGAGGCCGCCTGATCTCAGTAGGTTTTCTGCTGTTTTTATAAGAACTCACGTAGTTTTATATTGTCTATATAATAACTAGACGATAGGACAATACTTAGTTCACACAATATATCCATTTGTCTGTGTGAAAATATCCGTAGTTGGATAGCAGAGACCTCCGCCGAGAAAATCATGGTCCGATCTATATTCTACTGAAGAGTAACACGTAGCACACAATAGAGACAAGTGAAGGAACAGAAATGTCTTTTGCAATTGGAAATTTGGATTTTATATTGTTATTTTGCAACTAAAAACGCTAAACGAGTATATTTAGCAAAGAATAGACATACAAAATTCTTAGCAATATATTGATTGAAGCCCTGGGAATGCTTACTGCCTTCAGAAATATTCTTCCTGAAATACGTTAAGTATCTAAAATCATCACCTTAGACTTGTATTGAATCAGTACATACAAATAACTATTCTTCTACTGCAATGTACTTTAATAAAAATAAACCACATTTTAAAACCCCATTAACTTGTTCAGAATAATTGATGAATCCAGTGCCACTAGTTAATGTATTGGCAAATTTTCTACCACTACTACAACAACTCTACTAACAACAACAACATTTAAACCCTGATATAAACAAAATTACATTTTATGTACTTAAAACCAAACCTTCATCGTTCATTACATCAATTTGTTGACCACAAGACACAGGCAGGAAGAGAAAGAGGGAGATGGGGGGCTAAACACAAAACCTCTTCAATTCCTTATAGCAAACAACTGATGCAAGATGGAAGACCCATAAACTGTTTGGTTTTTTGTTAGCTTGACTCGATGTATTTAAAATCGAGTTAATTGCCTTTAATGTTCAGTATCAACACTGGAATTACCATTGGCAATAATGCATTTTAAAGTAAATCTTGGTTTAGGGTTTGGAAGGAATAGCGACACTTTGGCAAGTTGTTAAACAACACCAGACAGACAAACAAACAAATTGTTGAAGAGGAAAACACACTAACAAATATATCGAGAGCTGGGGCTTTGAAGTATATATTTTGTGGCAAATATTTTCCCCTATTGCATTACTTCGGTCATGTCATGAAGCCCTCCCTCCTATTCATTGGTTTTTAAACCGCTGCACATAAGGTTTCCATATAAAACCCACCAGCAAAAATAGGAATGAAAAACTTCTATAAAACCATCAGCAACGGGAGTTTTGTGGCATTACACCAACAAAAAATAACAAAACCGATAACTCTTAAGATTTACTCTAACATACATACATACATACCTACAAACATTTACAAAACTTTATTGGAAAAAATGAGGAATAAATTCGGAAATGAAATAACTAACAAAGTTTGGATATTCACACAGGATTTTCTTAAAATAGAAACACTCTTGAAAGCAAGTAAATGCTTCGTTAGCAACACAAGCATAATTCTAACCCGAGAAGGCCTAAAAATACCCAAGATCCCAGAAATTATTTTATAGAAGACCATGCAGTCTTACCATAAAAAAATGCCTCCACATAGAAGTTTACGATATTTTTCCATAAAAGGCCCCAAGCATTTTAGAACTTTGTAAAGTCTTTGTTCCGCAAATGATGCTAAGACTTTTCTAAGCTGGAACAGGAACTCTTGACCTTTTTATTGATACCAATTATATTGATTTACATAACACTAGAGGTATTCTATATACATCAAAAATCAAGTTGAATTTTTTTCTAAAAAGAAGACCTCGCACAGTTTTTTTATATTTTAAAGTCAAGATCTCAGGAGGTCTTACGTTGCCATCGAAGACCTCAAGAGGTCTGCTGTTGTCGGTAGAACGCCCCAAGAAGTCATCAGTGGTCGGTAGAAGAGGTCTACTGTTGACTTTTGTTGTCCTTAGAATATATCAACAGGTCTTATGTTGTCATAGAAGTCCTCAAAAAGTCTTCTATTGTCAGTAGAATGCCTCTTCTGTTGTCTGCAATAGACCTTCTGTCATCTGTAGTAGACCTAAGAAGGTCTTTTGTCGTCTGGAGTAGACCTAAAGAAGTCTACCGTTCTCTCTAGTAGATCTTAAGAGGACTTCTGTTGACCTTAGAAGACTCATATTCTATTGTCGTTATAACACCCCAGGAATTCTTCTGTTGTCTTAAGAAGACCACAACACGCCTTCTGTTGTCAATAGTACACTTCAAACGGTATTCTGTTGTCTATAGGGGACCGCAAGGGGTCGTCTAGAGAATACCTCAATAAGTCGTTGGCTGTGTACAGAAATCTCAAAAGCTTTTCTGTTGTCTATAGGATACCTAATATATCTTCTGTTGTCGATGTAAGACTTAAAGGTGTCTTCTGTTGGTTTCTTGTATCTACAGAAGACCTCAAGCCTTATGTTGCCGCAGAAGACCCCAAAGAGTCTTCGATTGTAGATAAAGAGGGCTTTTGTTTTCTAAAGAGCAATTCAAAAGTTTTATCATGTCTATACACAGAAAAAAAGAATGTTTACATATTTTCGTTCGTGATGTGGTTTTTTCATACTGTACAGGTACCTCACATAAGATATATGTGCAATTTCTTATATCCATCCGAAAGCCATTATTTTTTTTTTCAAAAATATGTAAGATTTTCATGAGATGCAAAATCACTTTCCTATTTTTCCAATATTTGCTCTCACATTTCCTCTCATTTTTTGGTAACTGCTCTCAACTGTGTTCTCTTTTTCTTTCGAATGGTCTCATTGTCTCACCATCACATTGACACTGTATCAACAAACAATAACACAACCTCCTCAGAAGACCTCGAAAATTCTTCTGTTAACGGTAGACCACTTCTAGAAGGCTTTTATTGCCGCATAGGACCTCAGGAGGTCTTCTTTTACCTTTCGAAGACCTCAAAAAGTGTTCTGTTTTCAAAGCAGGCCATCCAGAGGTCTTATCTTGTCTATAGAAGACTTCGAGAAGTTTTCTGTTACCCCAGATGACCTCGAAAAGACCTCTGCTGTCCATAGAAGAGCTCAGGAGTTTTTCTGTTGTTTATATAAGATTTCAAGAGGACTTCTGTTGCCGTTGAAAACTTCAACCGGCCTTAGTAGACCTGGAAAAGACTTCTGTTGTCGATAGTAGACCTCAAGAGTTCTTCCGTTGTCTACAGACTTCTGTTGTCGTTGAAGACCCCAAGCGGCCTTCTCTTGCCCTTAGAAGACCTCGAAAAGAATTCTGTTGTCGGTAGTAGACCTTTAGAGTTTTTGTATTGTCTACAGAAGATTTCAAGAGGACTCTTGCCCATAGAAGACCTCGAAAAGACTTCTGTTGTCGCTAGTAGACCTCAAGAGTTCTTCTGTTGTCTACAGAAGATTTCAGGAGGACTTATGTTGCCGTTGAAGACTTCAACCGGCCTTATTTTGTCTATGGAAGACCTCTAAAAGACTTCTGTTCTCGATAGTTGACCTCACGGGTTCTTCTGTTGTATACAGAAGATTTTAAGAGGACTTCTGTTGTCGTTGAAGACTTCAACCGGCCTTCTCTTGCCC
Source organism: Musca autumnalis (assembly GCF_047663935.1). Taxonomy (NCBI): domain Eukaryota; kingdom Metazoa; phylum Arthropoda; class Insecta; order Diptera; family Muscidae; genus Musca; species Musca autumnalis. The sequence continues at coordinate 202,355,367 of NW_027412088.1, forward strand.
ATAGAGGACCTCGAAAAGGCTTCTGTTGTCGATAGTAGACCACAAGAGTTCTTCTGTTGTCTACAGAAGATTTCAAGAGCACTTCTGTTGTCGTTGAAGACTTCAACCGGTCTTCTCTTGTCTATAGAAGACCTCAAAAAGACTTCTGCTGTCGATAGAAGACCTCAAGAGTTCTTCTTTTGTCTATAGAAGATTTCTAGAGGACTTCTGTTGTCGTTGAAGACCTCAACCGACCTTCTCTTGCCGATAGAAGACATCGAAAAGACTTCTGTTGTCGATAGTAGACCTCAAGAATCCTTTTGTTGTCTACAGAAGATTTCAAGAAGTCTCCTGTTGCATAGAAGACTTCAAAAAATTAGTCCAATATTTCTTCTGATTGAATACTAAATTGTCTTCACTTAGAAGGCCACTAGGCCTCCTTATAGAAGTCCAATAAGATTCCTTCGATTTCAAGAAGTCTCCTGTTGCATAGAAGACTTCAAAAAATTATTGTAACGGATAGAAGACTTCAAAAATTCGTTTGTTGCCGGTAGAATAACACCAGTTGTCTTATGCTGTCAATAGAAGACCTCACGAGGTCTTCTGCTGTTTATAGAATACCATAAGATGTTTCCTGTTCCCTATTGAAGAACTGAAGAGACGTTATGTTGGCTATAGAATGAGCTCTTTAAGTCTTCTTAAGACAACGGAAGGCTTTTTGAGTTCTTCTGTAGACACAGAGTAGCCCTTGAAGTCTTTTTCAGACATCAGAAACATTTTTTTGTTTTTCTAGAGACCTCAGAAGACTTCTTAAGATATTTTGTGGTCTTATATAGACAGTGATGATCTCTTAATATCTTCTTTAGACAACAGTATGAAGACCTCTTGAGGTGTTTCAAAAGCAGCAGAAGACCTCTTCAAGTCTTCTAAAAGCAACAGAAGACCTCTTGAACTCTTTTGTAGAAAGCATATGAGCTCTGGGTGGTTTCTGTAGCCAACATAATGCATTCTGAGGTCTTCTAAAGATAAAAGGCGACCTCTTGAAGTCTTTTAAAGACAACAGAAGACTTATTGAGACTTATTGAGCTCCTTTATAGGCAATATATGATCTCTTGAGGTTTTATGTTGTCTGTGGAAGACCTTAAGAAGTCTTCGATGATCATCCAAATCAAATCAATATCAACATGTAGCAATGACAGAAATGGGGGGGACCGAAGATCCCAAAAGGCGCCTGCTGAAGACTTAATAAAGTCTTATGTTGCATTGAAGACAACAACATGTCTTTTGTTGTCTGTAGAAGACCTCAGTAGGTCTTCCGTTGTCTATAGAAGACCTATAGTGGTCCTCTGTGGTCTATAGAAGAACTAAAAAGGTCTTCTAGTGTCAATAGAAGCCTCAAAGAACTCCTCAGCAAGTTGCAATGATGCATTGAAGACAACAAGATGTCTTTTGTTGTCTGTAGAAGACCTTAGTAGGTCTTCTGTTGTCTATAGAAGAACTCAAAAGGTCTTCTAGTGTCAATAGAAGCTTCAAAGATTCTTCTGTTTTCTATATCAGACCTCAAAAATTTTTTTTTTTTTCTGTGGAACACCTCAAGCGGTCTACTGTTGCTTATAGAAGACCTCAAGGTGTATTATGTTGTTGATAGGTCTGTTGCCGATAGAAGAACTCAAGAGATCTGTGTGTTGTCTTTAGGAGTCCTCAAGAGGTCCTCTGCTGCTTATAGATGAACTAGGGACGCCTTGGGTTGTCTGTAGGTAACCTCAAGAATCCTTCTATTGTATATATAAGACATGAATAGGTTTTCTCTTTTCTAGTAATCACCTAAAGACATTTTCTCTTGTCTGTAGAAGACTTCAAGGGGTCTTGCAATAAAACAATTCAATAGAAGATATATTCTGAATGAATAAAAGCCTCAAACGTTGTTTTTTACCTCCTGCTGTCTATCGAAGACCTCAAGAGACATTTCCCGCTAACGGCATTGGCGTTTCCCCTAAAATGCAGATAGGCATTTTGCCATTTTGGCTTACATATCGGCAAATGCAGCAATGTGTGTCTTTGTCGGTTTGTATCAATTTCTATGTATTACGTTGAATATGTTTCACAAGTATTTAGACCCCAAACATGTTAAAAGGTCTTTGGGAATTCTAATAGAATGCAATGGGATTTTGTTATCAATGGTTGTGGAAAGCGAACGCATGCATTTGACACTCGAAGAAAAACAAAACAATTCCTTAGGTGGATATAAAGAATTTTCATTATTGTAGCTGTGCTCTGAAAAGACTTTTGACAGATCTTCTTATAAAATACTTATACTTATACCTATTCTAACCGGAGACCAATAACTCTTCTCCTAGGAGATAAAAATGACTCTTTATAGATTTTGTGCTTTCTTATAGAACCGTAATATGTCCTCTCACATTTTCGTTAAAGAAAATAAAAACCAAAACCTCTTCTTATAGAAGTCCAATAGTTCTTCTGGTTGAATAATAAATTGTCTTCACTTAGAAGGCTATTAGATGTCCTTATAGAAGTCCAATAAGATTGTTCCTTTTTCTCGAGTGTAGCTCTCACTTGCATTTAAAGTTGAAATTGTGCTTAGAGTTTTTGAACTCTATGAAAAGTATTTAAAAATGCGACATGATATCTAAGAAGTTAACACATAGCTCAACTCTCTTGTGGGAAAATATATGCAGGTCGCACACACTCAGCCACACACAAATACGCTCATGTAAACTTAACAATACATGCATGTACATAAGCATCTAAACAAAAGCCACAACATAGCCATAGTTCAAACGATAACGAAAAAAGTTAAAAGGAATACAACACATACAGCATAAAATAAGTCTAGAAAATTACTTAAACCAAAAACTTTAAATTGTCAAATTATAAAAGGAAAATAATTATTATTTAAAAATATTATCACTATGGCATAGAACTTCACAGCTGCTTCATTATCCGACGCACGGGTGGAGCTATTTACAAAAATTGCAGTCCATAAAATATTCTAAATGCGGTTAAATTTACTGGCTATTGTATTAATAATTTATCTCTAATCTGCACATCACACACTTCACTTATTTCAACACCATGTCAATTTAGGTAAAAATATATTTTTTACAAATGCGGATAGGATTTTTTTCAGTTTCGAAAAAAAAATAAATTTTTGCTACACTTCATTTCAGAAGAAGGTAAGTTACAAGCATCATAGTAATAAATTTAAAAACAATCTTTTGCTTTAGTTATTCTAACCAAGGACTAACCGATAGTAACTAAAGAATAATTTATGCAAAAAAGTAAAGTAACAACTACGTGTCTTTCCCTTGGCAGTGATTGTATGAAATAAATTACTAAATTGAGTAGCTAAATGATACTAAAGGAACACCGGTAACACGATACGAGTAACGAGTGAAAATTAAGGAAAAAACCTTTATTCTGCCATTGGGAATGCAAGATTTCCCAGGGATTCCTTGCGCCAAGCTGAACTAAAGAGTTCCCATAGAAAATTTGTTTCAGCAGGGCTGAATGAAAGATTTCACATTGAAAGCTTTGTTCAGCCAGTGTGAATGTGAGATTTCATATGGGTAACTTTAGAAAGAAAATGTCCTTAGGACCCTGTATAGAAAGAGGGCTGAATATGGGGCTTCTTTAGAAACAAGGCCCCTAACGTCAAGATGGTCTCAAGATACCTTCTGTTGTCTACTGAAGATCTCCGTTGCCTGTAGAAGATCTCAAGAGGTCTTCTGTTGCCTATAGAACATCTCAGTAGGCCTTCTGTTGTCTATAGATCATCTTAAGAGGTCTTATGTTGTCAAAAAATACGACAAAATGCCTTCTGTTGTCTACAGAAGTTCTCAAGAGGTCTGTTGTCTGTTGTCCAAGATTTCTTTTGCGGTCTACAGAAAACCTAAAAAGCTCTTCTGTTGTACATAGAAGACCCCAGGAAACGTTCTATTGTCCACAGAAGACCGCAGTAAACCTTCTGTTGTCTATGGAAGACCTCAGGAAACGTTCTGTTTTCTATACCAAACCTCAGAGGTCTTCTGTCGTCAATTAAAAACCTTATGAGGTCTTCTGTTGTCTATAGAATATATCTACAGGTCTTCTGCTGTCTATAGAACACCTCAGTAGGTTTTATGTGATCAAAAAAGACTTCAAGAGCACTTCTGTTGTTTTTAGAAGACCTCAATAGTTCTTTCGTTGTCTATAGAAGACCTCACCAGGCCTTCAGTTGCATGTAGAAGACCTCAAGAAGTCTTCTGTTATCAATAGAAGACTTAAAAAGTTTTCTGCTGTCTATAGAAGATTTCAAGAGGCCTTCTGTTGTCTATAAAATGTATCTACAGGATTTCTGTTATCCATAAAACACCTCAAGAAGTCTTAAGTTATCAAAAAAGGACTTGAAGAGCCCTTCTGTTGTCTAGAGAGGACCTCAGGAGACCTTCTGCTGTCTATAGAAGACCTAAGAGGTCTTTGTTTTTCAATGGAAGACCTCAAAAAGTTTTCTGTTGTCTGTAGAAAACCTGAAAACGTTGTAAATAGATGGGTTCAGAAGGTCTTCTGCAGACAACAGAGGCCTTTTTTGGTCAGAAGAAGACTTCAAAAGGCCTTCTGTTTTCTTTAGGAGACTTCAATAGGCCTTACGCTGTCTTTAGAAGACCTCAACAGACCTTTTGTTGTCAATAAAAGACTTGAAAAAGTTTCTGTTATCTGTAAAAGATTTCAACAGACCTTCTCTTGTCTCTTGAATTGACCTCGCGAGGCATTCTGTAGTCTGCAGAAGACCTCAAGACACATAAGACCTCAAAATGCTTTCTATTGTCTGTAGAAGACAGAAAACTTCTTGATGTCTTCACTCGACAACAGAAGAACCTTTCAGATCTTTTTACGGCTACAGAAGGCCTCTTGAGGTCTTATATAGATAATAGAAGTGGTTTTCTTTTATCTATAGAAGACAAAAAGTGGTCTTTTTTGCCTCAGCAAGTCTTCTGTTGTCTACTGAAGACCTCAAGCGGTCATCTGTTATCTTAGAAGACCTTAAGAGGGGTTGTGTTGTCTATACTAGACTTCAAGTGTTCTTTTTTACTTTCCACTCTTTTCTGCTATTTTTGAGCACTCGCGAGTATTCTTGGTTTAAAAAAAGACTGCGAGTGAAAATACTCGAAATAGAGTTTGCCCGAAGAGTAAAATCGGGTGAAAAAATATTTTTTTGCTGTTTGTTTATTGTTGCGTGTGCAGTAGCGAACAGGTTTTGATGTTAAAGAGGAGGTTGTTCCGAACCACCCTCCTCCGAACTTCGGAACAACCTCCTCTGGACACTTACCGAACTTCGGAACAACACCCCCTCTGGATCTCCGAACTTCGGAACAACCTCCCCTGAACCTCCGAAATTCCAAACAACCTAATTCGAACCTCCTAACAACCTCATCCGAACCTCCGAATACACAAACGGTCAAAAAAATAATAAATTTACCTACTCCACCCCCTCTGGACCTCCGAACTTCGGAACAACCTCCTCTGAACCTCCGAAATTCCAAACAACCTAATTCTAACCTCCTAACAACCTCATCCGAACCTCCGAATACACAAACGGTCAAAAAAATAATAAATTTTTCCTACTCGATTATACTCGATTTTACTCTTCGAGTAAACCCGTACTCTATTTAGATCAATTTCACTCCCACTCGTTTTTTCTTGCAAAACTCGTACTCTTCAAGTACTCGTACTCGCAAACACTTTTCACTGGCGAGTAAAATCGAGCAAGTCTGAAATATGCTTCGCGAGTGCTCCTCGCTCGAATTTCACTCGCGAGTAGAATTCGAGCGAGTATTTCGGAGCTCTGCTTCAAGGGGTCTTCTATTGGCTAGAACTCAAGGACTAAAGTCGCCACAAATGACATTTGTCGAAAAAACCTCCTCTACGCCAGAGGATTTCAAGCGATCTTTTCTTGCCATAGGGTACCTCAGGAGGTCCTATGTTGAGAGGAAGTGTTTAATGGAAATCTGTCTTGCCTCACTTTCCATAAGTCCCTCCATTTCCACATGATTGCCTGTATATTCCCAGCAAACCAAATGTCACATATCCGACACGTCTGAACAATTTCGGAAGCAAAATCGTTCAGATTTCGTTCCGATTTCTAAACGATTTTTCGGAGGGGAAACAGTTCAGATTTTTTACCGATTTCGGTCCTATATCCAAGCGAATGTCGGAAATAAATTTTCTTTCCGAATTTCCCAAGGATTTTCTCCAGATTTTGTTCGGAAATCAGACCGAAATCGAATCGATTTCGGTCCGACATTTCATTCCAAAATTATGCCAAACACTTCAAACAACTTTCGTTAAGATATCGTTACGATTTCGGATACGCCATTGGAAGTAGCGTCCGAATTTTGTTCCGATTTCGTTACGATGTTGGTACGATTGGTTTGCTGGGTTTCCATGGCAGGAACAAAAAAACCAATTTTTGCATGTGAGTAGATTTAGAAAAACGTTCTCAATTAAGTATTCACACCGATATACAAATTCATTTAATATGCAAAATATGTGATACTACTTACTTACACACATACCAACACCCACATACATATACATGGAAACCAGACGGCCCACAAAATCGATGATGTTGTCCATAAAAATTGTAAACGGACATTAGATAAACAAAATTGGATAAATGATATTTTAAAAATGTTATTCATCCAACTAACGATACTTTAAATATTTAAAAAAATGTGTGGTTTATTAGGTAGGATCGAAAAGAAAAATAATATATTTTATACATTTGATGCAAAATTTTAGTAGAAAATACAAGGCTATTTGGGAGAGTTAAATACAGAGATGTCATCAAGTTTAATAATGGGTACAGTTTAAAGCAGCATAAACTGTTGGTAAGAATAAATGCATTGGTATCTCAAAGACATACATACCGATTTTATTTACATTAACCGCACCCATATATCAATAATATTTTTTAATATTTCCAAAAACGTCAGACGATATTAATCTCACAAGTCACCTTCATAATTATACATATCAAGTCTAATGCTCGAATTCATTCATCATACACTGATATAAATGAACATTTTAAATTAAAGTTTTAGGATATAATTAATTTAAATGCAGTTTAATACATTTAGGAGTTAAATTTTGGACTGTTGCGCAAATAATGAGAATTGACAACTTGCATTCCAAGTACGAATTTGAAATACCAACACGCACAATCAACACTAGCACATGTTCGGATATAATTTACAAAAATAATTCCCTAGCCTTCCCTAGTGGAACCCAATCCTGCAATTATTTGTGTTTGTCCATGTGGTGGGGTTGTCACATAAATCAATTACGACTTGCGATTGAATATAAAGCTAAAACATTGACACTCTAGGCAAACATATATACATGTGGGATAAAAACCGTTCAAAAAGTTCCAATGTAGACAAACAACAGTTAGGCGAAAAGACTTGCTGCACATATTCTGTACAGAAGCTGCCCAACAGCCATCCCATACCTATACAGATATATATATATATATATATATATATATATATATATATATATATATATATATATATATATATATATATATAAGTTAACACAGTCTCCATCGGCTCACCCTAATATTTGAATAATAATAATAACTGCAATGTCAGCAAGGGACATTGTTCACCAATAGCCAAGCCAACATTCTCTAATGCAACACCCCACGGGTAGCAGTTCATCAACAGTCAACATCAACATTCTGCAATACAACACTCCACACGTGTAGCGGTGTCAGCAAGTTGTTGAAGACATTAATGATTATAAGTATCTGTTTGTTAGAAGTAAGTTTAGTTCTTAACAGAATTCAATTCAATAAAGTTAACTTATATATATAAATCGGTTTTTAATACAAATGAATGACTAGGTTTACTCCAAACACATGAAAGAAAATATAATAAAAAGCTTCAACAATTAACATTGGTAGGGGGTTCTGTTCAAGTGAGCGGCCCTGAATGCAAGAACTCCAACAGTTGAAAGATACCTAGGAACGGTCCTGACCGGCTTTAACATGGCAAAGTCCAGGATTTATCTTGGTCCCTCTTTTATCTCAAGTGGACACTAACCTCCCCGTGGTGTTACCTGGGGTAGCTGCCTTTAACACCCGTTAAAGGTAGTGAGTTAATGTGTCGCGCGTTCACACATAAGAACGTTAAGAACTTGAGTTGGGCGCGAAAAAGCAGCCTACTATAAAAAAACAAAAGAAAAAAAACAAATCCCCTAAAATTGACGACACCCGCAAACGTTTTAAGGACCATGATCTGCGAATCTGCACCTGGAGTGTTCGCACTCTTTATAGAGAAGGTGCAGTTTACGCATTAACAGATGTACTTGAAAAGTACAAGGCCAACATTACTGTCATACAGGAAATACGATGGAATGGGAAAGGCGTCACAACAACACCTAAAGGTGACCCAACAGTCGGAAAATTCAGTCTCCACAGTGAAACATCTGACAATGGCATGAGGCTGATAGACTGCGCAGCGGCAAAAAAACATGGTAGTTAGCAGCACCAGATTTCAACATCTCGACATCCATAAGGGCACCTGGCTGTCTCCAGATCAGAAAACAAGAAATCAAATTGACCTCGTTGTGATAGATGGAAGACATTCATCGAGCATGTTGTGCGTTCGTTCCGAGGAGCAAACATAGACTCTGACCACTACCTTGTTGCAGCAAAGGTACACACCCGGGTAAACGTATCAAACAAAGTACGAACAGACACGACACGAAAGTTAGATATCGGTAAGCTGCAATCACAACAGATAGCCACAGCATATTCCACTCCTCATCCCGATAACATATCAGCGCAATGGCAAAGTATTGCCCACTCCATGCAAACAGCCGCAAAATCCATACTTAGATACCAGAGACCTTCACCAAGGAATCCATGGTATGATCAGGAATATCGCGCTGCTACCGAAGAGATTACAATCCCTAGCAACGCGTAGCGCACGAGAGAGATATCGGGAGAAAAGGGGAGAGGAGAAACGTCTTTTCCGCAGGAAAAGGAGAGAGATAGAAAAGCGGGAGAGTGAAACAAATCGAGATGTACAGGAACCAGAATGAAGTCCGAAAATTCTACCAAAGAGTCAAGCATCAAACTGATGGCATTGGTACAGGCACATCCTCCTGTAGAGACCAGCAAGGCAATTTGGTAACTGATACAGATAGTGTGTTCAGGATATGGAAAGAAAATTGTTCAAAACTGTTGGTATCCAATAGCAGCGAAGACGACGAAGATACCACAGACCCAATCCCAGAAGATGGTATTGAATGTATACCGCCCAGCCAAGATGAGGTAAAGACAGCAATAAATCGGCTGAAGAATAATAAGGCAGCAGGAGCCGATGGCTTACCAACCGAGCTGTTCAAAACCGGAGGAGATACGCTGCTAAGGTGTATTCATCAGCAAGTTAGCACCATCTGGCAGGAAGCACGAGTACCCGACGATTGGAACCTGAGTATCCTGTGCCCCGTCCACAAGAAGGGAGATAAGACTGTATGCTCTAACTATAGGGGCATAAGTCTATTACCTATTGCCTACAAGATCGTGTCAGGGATATTGTGCGAACGACTAAAGCCTATGGTCAACGAGATAATTGGACCATACCAATGCGGCTTTAGACCTGGCAAGTCCACCATTGACCAGATATGTACCCTGCGGCAAATCCTGGAGAAGACCGAAGAGATGCAGATCGACACCTACCACGTTTTTGTCGGTTATAAAGCAACCTTCGACAGCCCTCTGCGTTCAAAGGTATTCCAAGCAGTGTCTGAATTTGGTACCCCTCAAAGCTCATCCGGCTTTGAAAAATGACTTTAACTGACACAAGATCCTCAGTTAAAACAAGAAAGAACCTCTCCGAAGAGTTTTGTACCAAAAGAGGTTTCAGACAAGGAGACAGCCTTTCGTGTGATCTCTTCAACATCCTGCTGGTAAAGGTTATACGAGAGGCAAACGTCAAAATAGTCACATGTTACTTGCTTATGCTGATGATATAGACATCATGGGCCGATCAGTAAAATAAGTAACTGATACCTTTATGAAGGTCGAAGGAGAATCTGCTAAAGTGTGTCTGGCGGTAAACGGTGAGAAGACCAAGTTGATGGTGTCTACGGGCAATGCGTCCATTGAGCTCGGACCAACTGTGGAATTTGGTTCCTATATTTTTGAGGTAGTAAAAGACTTCGTCTTCCTCGGTACCTCCGTAAACACAGTAAACGACATCAGTTGTGAAATAAAAAGGAGAATTGTATTGCCCAACAGATGCTACTTTGGTTTAAGTAAGCAGTTTAAAAACAAAGCCACATATCGTCAAACAAAAATAACGCTCTACAAAACACTGATACTACCCGTGCTGATGTATGGCTCCGAAGCCTGGGTACTTGCGCAAGCAGACATGGCAGTGCTTGGTGTGTTTGAGAGAAAATTTCTTCGAAAGATCTACGGACCAATCTGCGTTGACGGTGAATATCGACGTCGCATGAACCATGAGCTGTATCTGCTATACAACGACATCAGTATAGATAAACGTATCGAGATGCGGCGATTGCGCTGGCTAGGTCATATCATAAGAATGAGCGAAGATGAACCCGGTACACAGGCGGTGCACGCAGAATTGGCAGGCCAAAGAATAGATGGCGCAAACAAGTGGATGAAGAGATGAAAAGGTGCGGTATTCCAGAGTGCGAAGCAACAAATAGAGAGAAATGGAGATATTTTCTTAGTTTGGCCTATGGAACAAATGTTCTGTAATGGGCCAGCTAAGCAAGCAAGTAAGAATAAATTGTATGAAAACGCAAACCAACATTTTGACAGGTTGAAGAATTTTAGGTCTGAATTCGCCTTTTGGATCACCTTCTTAAATTCGTTTGTTTTAAAAGTGATGATAATAAACAATGTTGCGCAAAAATAGCTACACCCGCTACAACAAAAGTCGGTACTGTAGCGATTTAAAATAAAAAATCGCTACAACTCCTAAACAGGGGTTTTTGTGCGTCAAAAATCGCCGGAAAATCACTTGGATCCCGGCTTATTATTTACGACATCGCAAAGGCCAAGGTCACTTTTTAAAAACCGGTGGGTTTTCAGAATTCTGTTTCCAAATAACCAGACTTTGTCTTAATAGTCATATACATATGATATATACGTATGTAAATATGGTGCATGGATTTTCTCTGCTTTACCCTTTGTAGGGTAAATCAGTTTAGAAAAATCACACTTTTCTTTCTTTCCTTCACTAACAGCTTATTTGTCGCTTCCCATGAATCAACTTCCATCAATCTCTCACGTAATGCAACAGAGAAAAGTCTCATTTGTATGCATCAAATGGAAAAATTGTACATTCTGACATATAAAATAAATGCAAATAATATCAATCATACGCCTAGTTAAAATATAACAAATTGCCTTTACATTTACTTCTTTTGCTTATTATCTTCTATGTAGACTGGGATGGGTCAGGGAGATAAAATAGTGGAAATTTGTTTAAGTATTTGCATTATCCCGAAGACTGCGAAATGCGTGTGAGTGTGGTGGACGCAGAGACAGACAGAAATTGCAATTTGTTAAACCGTAACTACGATGGGAAATCTCTACAGCTGTCCTATTTTCTAAAGTGTTTTCTGTTTTACTTTGCCTTTTCTTTTCCCGTGTATATCATTGTGTGTAGCTACATTTGCTGAACAGCCATGGCTGACATAGGGTACAAAACTTTTCAAATAAACGCAGTGACATTAACCGCTTTGCATTCAGGTATTGAGGAGTTAGTACTCCAACTGTGTTAACCCTTAAGCAATTGGCTAGTTATTTTTTTAAGAAGAGATCCTTGAACAATACATGTTCAACTGTATAGGGAATTCTACTAGGTTCTGGTAACATATTCCAGCATTAAAAGATCTTTGTGGGTTAAATATCTGAAATGAAATTACGTCTTAACTTGCTCTGCTTTTGCCATTGCTTCCCAAGTGGCCAACAATAATTTTCTTCTATCAAAAGCGTTAAGTTCTTTCCTACAACTTTTTCTTCAACGAAGTAATATTAACTGCAATGAAGGAGAAGAAGAAGAAAATATGGAAAAATACATTTTGCAATTTTATAACAAAGTTCTGGCTGTCCTTCACATACATAAGCGCGACCATATTGAAATATTTTTATACAAAATAATGGCAAAGGAAGCAAAATGAACAACAAGTCAAGGAAATGAAGGAAGTAAAAGTTGTTGTTCCATATTTTGAAAAAAAAAAAAATTTATCGTTTTCGTTAGGTGTGCGTGTTGGCGACTTTAAAGATGCATTGCAGCATCAAATAAGTGCGGCAATATGCAGTGAATAATATCAGCGGAAATGAAACAAAAGCAAGTGGCGTGTCAAGAAATGCTTGACAATCAGAGTATAAATGCCATGGAGAAAAAAAAAAAGAAATAAATCACGTCCATCATAAAAAGAAGTATACATACATTCCGTCACAAACGTAGTAACATCCCGTCCAATTGACATTGACTTCAAATCCCTTCACAATCATCATACAATTTGTTAAGACATAAGTTATTCACGTCTTCACTTTCCGTAAATCATCTGCTGATCAGCAGCTATAACACATGTTGACTGTTGCCTACACCGATGATTTCTTGAGAAAAAACCGAAAGGAGACGTCTTATAGAAAGAAGGGTTTTTAAGCTCTTCTATGGGCAGAAGACCCCTACAGGTGAACTGTTTATAGGTGACTACATGAGGTTATCTAAAGACCTCAAAATATATATTTTTCTGTAGAAGCCCTCTAACGATTTTCTACCTAGAAAAGACCTCAAGAAATCTTCTGTCTATAGTAGATCTCCATTTTTCTTTCCATAAAAGATCTCATGAGTTATTCACTCTATAGCTCCTTTTACAGACAGAAGACCTCATGAGGTCTTTAACAGAGAGAAGACCTCATGATGTCTTCTATAGAGAGAAGACCTCATTAGGTCTTCTACAGGTAGAAGACCACTTGAGGTCCCTACAGACAGAAGCCTTCTATAAATAGAAGACATTTGACATTTGCTTTAGACAGAAGACTTCTTGAGGTCTTTTATATAGAATAAACCTCATTAGGTCTTCTATAGGTAGAAGACCACTTGAGGTCTCCTATAGACAGAAGTCTTCTATGAACAGAAGACATTTTGATATCTGTATAGACAGAAGACTTATTGTGGTCTTTTATAGAAAGAAGACCACATAATGTCTTCTATAGGAAGAAGACCATTTGAGGTCTCCTATAGACAGAATTCTTCTATGAACAGAAAACCGTTTGATACCTGCTATAGGCAGAAGACTTCTTGAAGTTTTCTATAGAGAGAAGACCTCTTGAGGTCTTCTATAGAAAGAAGACCACATAATGTCTTCTATAGGAAGAAGATCATTTGAGGTCTCCTATAGACAGAATTCTTCTATGGACAGAAGACCTTTCGACATATGCAATAGACAGAAGATTTCTTGAGATCTTCTATACAAAGAAGGCCTCTTGATGTCTTCTATAGAGAGAAGACCTCTTGAGGTCTTCTATAGAAAGAAGACCTCTTGAGGTCTTCAATAGAAAGAAGACCTCTTGAACTCTTCTATAGAGAGAAGACCTCTTGAGGTCTTCTATAGAAAGAAGACCTCTTGAGGTCTTCTATAGAGAGAAGCCCTCTTGAGGTCTTCTATAGAGAGAAGACCTCTTGGGGTCTTCTATAGAGAGAAGACCTCTTGAGTTCTTCTATAGAGAGAAGACCTCTTGAGGTCTTCTATAGAGAAAAGACTTCTTGAGGTCTTCTATAGAGAGAAGACCGCTTCAGGTCTTCTAAAGAGAGAAGCCCTCTTGAGGTCTTCTATAGAGAAAAGACCTCATAAGGTCTTCTATAGGAAGAAGACCATTTGAGGTCTTCTATAGAGAGAAGACCTCTTAAGGTCTTCTATAGAACGAAGACCTCTTGAGGTCATCTATAGAGAGAAGACCTCTTGAGGTCTTCTACAGAGAGAAGACCTCTTGAGGTCTTCTACAGAGAGAAGACCTCTTGAGGTCTTCTATAGAGAAAAGATTTCATAAGGTCTTCTATAGGAAGAAGACCATTTGAGGTCTTCTATAGAGAGAAGACCTCTTAAGGTCTTCTATAGAAAGAAGACTTCTTGAGGTCTTCTATAGAGAGAAGACCTCTTGAGGTCTTCTATAGAGAGAAGACCTCTTGAGGTCTTCTATAGAGAGATGACCTCTTGAGGATAGAGAGAAGACCTCTTGAGAGGTCTATATAGAGAAGACCTCTTGAGGTCTTCTACAGAGAGAAGACCTATTGAGGTCTTCTATAGAAAGAAGACCTCTTGAGGTCTTCTACAGAGAGAAGACCTCTTGAGGTCTTCTACAGAGAGAAGACCTCTTGAGGTCTTCTATAGAGAAAAGATTTCATAAGGTCTTCTATAGGAAGAAGACCATTTGAGGTCTTCTATAGAGAGAAGACCTCTTAAGGTCTTCTATAGAAAGAAGACTTCTTGAGGTCTTCTATAGAGAGAAGACCTCTTGAGGTCTTCTATAGAGAGATGACCTCTTGAGGATAGAGAGAAGACCTCTTGAGAGGTCTATATAGAGAAGACCTCTTGAGGTCTTCTACAGAGAGAAGACCTATTGAGGTCTTCTATAGAAAGAAGACTTCTTCAGGCCTTCTATAGAGAGAAGACCTCTTGAGGTCTTCAATAGAGAGAAGACCTCTTGAGGTTTTCTATAGAAATAAGACCTCTTGAGGTCTTCTATAGAGAAAATACCTCATAAGGTCTTCTATAGGAAGAAGACCATTTGAGGTCTTCTATAGAGAGAAGACCTCTTAAGGTCTTCTATAGAAAGAAGACTTCTTGAGGTCTTCTATAGAGAGAAGACCTCTTGAGGTCTTCTATAGAGAGAAGACCTCTTGAGGTCTTCTATAGAGAGAAGACCTCTTAAAGTCTTATATAGAGAGAAGAACTCTTGAGGTCTTCCATGGAGTGATACCTCGTGGGGTTTCTTAAAAAGAGAGGACCTCTTTAGGTTTTCTAAAGGTAGAAGACCACGTGAGGTTTCTATAGACACACGACTTTTTAATACCCTCTTTACGCAGATGACATTTGAGAGAAGACCTTTTAGGATCTTCCATAAAAAAAAACCTCTTGATATATTTTATAGGCAGAAGATCTCAAGAGGTCTTCTACGGACAGTTGACGTCTTAAGGTCTTTCATATAGGCGTATAGTGAGGTTTGTTTTAGAAAGCATTCCTCTTCCTCATGGACTTATATAGGAGACATAATGGTCTCCCTGTGATCTTCTACATATAATTCACTGGTCTTTTTCTATCAGGTTTAATAGTGTCCTCTAGGAGACCTCATGGACTTATTTAGAGACGTCATGGTCTTGTCTAGGAGACCACATTGTCTTATATAGGACACCTCATGGTCTTTTCTAGGAGACCTGAAGGATGTTCATAGGAGACCTCATGGTCTTTTGTAGAAGATTTCATTGTCTTCTTTAGGAGAATTCATGGTCTCATAGTCTTCTATATTTCTTCTGTGGAAGACCTCATGGGTTCTACAGAAGATCCACGATCCAACTCATGGTCTTCTAAAGAACATCTCATGATCTTGAAAAGAAGAACTTCTAAAGAAGACCTCACGATCTTCAATAGGAGACTTCATAATCGTCAATATGAGACCCCATAGTCTTCTATAGGAGATCTCATGATATTCTATAGGATTCATTATTGTCTTCCATACGACCAGATGGTTTTCTATAATAGACCTTATAAAATGTAATGGTCTTCTATAGGAGATCTCATAATCTGCTGGAGGAAACCACAGTTTTTTTTTTTTATAAGTGGTTCTCTATGGGAGACATCAAGTTTCTTTTCTGTTTTACGTTTGTTATTACGAGCCCTAACCACTATTAATTCGTACACCAGGTATTTTTTCACTATTTAACATGAAACTTAATTAACATCAAATGTTTGTCTAAAGAGAATAAATTTTCATAAATCTTTGTAGGATTAATTTTTTAGGCACAATAATATACTGGTAAATTGTTTTTCCATCGATTGGTCTGTAAATATGGCCTGTAAGGCGATTTTCGGAAAATTCGTTTTTTGTCCCCATACAAAGTACTATGAAAAATAAAGAGCGGCCAGGGACACGGGTTATCGTTAACCGATCGTCATAAATTTTTGTAGAGATCATTTTTTAGCCACAATAATGAACTCCTAAAGTTTTTTCATCGATTGGACCATAATTGCGGCCTTTAGAAAATTTTCGTTAAAATGCATCTTTGACCCTATACAAATTACTATGGAAAAAAAGATCGCTCGGTAGATACGGGTTAACGTTAACCAATCCCCGTTAAATTTCATATATAAGGTTTTTGCATCAAATGGAAACAAATTTAGGAGCTAGGAGCTCCAAAATAAAAATATTTTGTGTTTTTGGGTCGCCCTAATATACATACTTTAATAACACATTGTTGAAATATGCTCTGTGTACGAATTAATTGTGGTTAGGGCTCGTACAAATGTCTCTGAAATTGTGATTAATCAAAACTCCTTTCAAATGTAATGATCACTATATTTGATGAACAGATGACCTTCTATTGGAAATGTATTGGTCCTTTAAGATAATAATTTGTTCTTCCCTAGATGGCATGTTTGGTCTTCTGTACGGCTATTGTTTTGTTTTTCCTTTGGAGCTTCTCTTAGATTTTTGGTTCAGTAGAACGCAGCATGTCAGAAAGTTCAATGTAATCTATAGAGGGCTTCTTGGGTAACTTTTTGTTGCTCTATAAGAATACTATGGCGTTAAACTCTTTCTATATTCTTAGGAATAAGAAATTGTTGTTCTCTTTCCCATAAAGTTGCTTCCATTTACTTTATTTTCCATGTATTCTTTCCTTCATTCTGATTAAGTTACACTTCTGCATACAAACAAATATTTCCAAGTGTAGAAATGTCACCGAGTCTTAACCGGTGCACAGTGCGAAATTTGGGAAGTTTAGTGGAACTTTAAGGGATTTTCAAAGAAATGAAATTAATTTAACTTTTATTGAATTCGTTAGCTAAGTACTCCACTGCTAATGATCCATACTCAGTTTGCCGATTTACTCCACGAAACGACTAAAAAATGCACTTAAAGTTGTACTTTTGTTTAATAATTTTTTTTTTGTAAGATATGTATTTTTATTCATTAAAAAAATGGAGTGGCGCGGACAAATGGTAAGTCAGTATGCCATGATTTATTTTTCTTAATATTTTACAAAAGAATTATGATATTTTACACTTTAAGAAAATGCAAAAATCCCTTATAGTTTTCGTGCAATTTTAGTCGGAAAGAAGTGATTTTTTGAAGTTTTCAAAATTGTAATTTCCTATTTTCCGTGGTCATTTCAAAAGTGAATTACGTACATTCACGTGTTAAGATATATATAATCTGAAAGATTGGATTCTCCTCTGTTCGCAAAGCTATAAAACTGTTGCGGTATCGCGCGGTCTTTGGAGATATTCAAGATTTTCTAAAAAGACTTCGGGATTTTCATTCATTTGCTTTTTCCAAAAGTGGAAGGTAAACGCGACAATGATCGCCATTGTTGGCTGTGTTTTGAAGAAATGGACTCACTAATTCTAACAGTGATAATTTCTGTAAAATTAAGAAACCTCTCGCAATTTTTGATAGTTTTGACCTCTAAATGTTGGTGATTTACATATAGTGCAACATTTTTAGATGCTGCGGTACAAATACCAAAATACGTTAAAAATTGTAATGCAGTGCAGACCTGAACTTGATCTGAAAGACATTATTAACAAAATTAATGGTACAGACCTGCTGTATGGACCAATAAACATTATAGATACAAATGAAAACAAAAAATTTTGACATTTTACTCCTTAATAGGTGTGTAGGGTTGTCGGGCTTCACCCAGAAGTGGACCTATGTTGACAGCTTTTGTGTGTGGAGGTTTTTTATTCGCTAACATCTTAAAATTTACATTTGCATCAAAATCGGCTGCAATTTTTGTCTTTAACCTTTAAAATACCCAATATGAGGGAACCCGGCATGTGGGGCTATTCCAAAACGCGAACCTATATTGAAAATAATTTGCATCAAAATCGATTGTAAAATGAATTTAAAACGTAAAAACGGCAGCCACCGTTACATGAGCACTACAGGAAACCGCGGGTCTATGTGGCCCAATTTGAGTCCCACACTGTCCACTATATAAAAGTTATTAGTAAAGTTCCTTTAAAAGTTATTAGTAAAGTTCCGCTAAAGTGCCCATATTTTGCACTGTGCGGTGTTGGAATGTGCATATTGGAAATTGTGAAGAAATAAATATGTGATAGCCTTTCATATGACTTCCTATGTACATAGATTGGGTGTAGTCGTCGTACGTCAATTGCATGCAAAATGAATATGAAATTCTAGCACACTTGCATTCACACAGACACATGTACACATCGGATATACAATATTGTTTTGTATGTATGAATATTTAGTTTTTAAACATAGAAAAGTGTAAGCTGACATGTCTTAATGGTTGGGCCATAAAGGCATTCGGCAAGCAATGGATGGTCAATGTTTTGTTGAAGAATTTAGGTTTTGTTGTAAATTCCTTTGACAGTGGTCATATGGAAATATAAAAGGATTTTCAAGGAAACAAATGAAAATGATTTGCTGGTAGTAAGATTTTAATGCATAATAATAAATTGTAAATTAATTATCGGAGAATTTAGGACAATTATTTAATTTTGTAAATACAGATTGTTGTTTAATTAAACCTAAGTATAATGTTCGGTTTGAAATAATCTCATAGAAATAGAGTTCTTAAATATCTAATGGAACTTTTTCAATTCAAAGTTCCACCAAGAATTAACAAATAAAAAGAGGATTTTCTTAAAGTACATGGAGTATGATCAATTATTCTTAAAATTTGCTTTATTAAAAAAATTACTATAAATAATTATTAAAAATTAAAATGAAAAATTATTTTTAGGCAACTGAATATAACCAGTTTTATAACCAAATCACATTATTTTTAAGTTAAATTGTCAACATTTTCTTAAAGATATTTAGATTTTGTCAAATTCTGTTTTCCCTCAGTTCAATTTGCGTTGCTCCATTTAGTGTCGGGTTAGCGTTACCTCCTGTTTTTTGTTGTTCCTGTTACTGCTGTCATTCCATGTTGCAACAATTTTCCATCACTTGGACGGTTGTGAAAAACTATTTGCCTGCAGCAGCAATTGCAACAGAATGTTTGCTGGGGCTGTGCGTCTCTCTTTGTCGTCGCCGTAATCCATGTTTTAATCTTCGAAAATGGTTTCGCAAGCAAGCCAAGCATGGTAATTTATTTCTTCTTTTTTTTCTCTTATTTTTTTCTAAACAACTAAATTTGTTGAAAAATAAAACTACACGTCCCTAAGCCGCTTAACTGGTGGATCTGTAGGTTTCTGGATGTTGGCCTAATGAAAGTTTGTAGTTTGTGCCGTATATAAAAATAAATAGCTGAAATTAAAATATCATTTTGCCAACATATTTAAAACTCTACACCAGAGAAGCTGTATATGACAAATTCTGCTTTAGATCTGCAACTCTTAGGGAGACTGTAGGAAAGTTTATAAATACAAAATTACGAAACAGCAATGGCAAGTTTTGTTTGTGTGGTTCTGCTGTTTGTATATAAAAATTACCTTCTAAAAAACGAAAATATCTTGAAGTCTTCTTTTGAAGACTTCATGTGGTCTTCAACAGACATAACACTTATACTCTCTCTCTAGATAGAAGACCTCTAGAGCTCTTCTATGGAACTTTAAAGTGTTGCTGCTAGAAGCAAGAAAAAAATAATTAAATTTGGAGTTTTTAATCATGTTTCTGAATACAATTCTGTAGTTATATCTCAGAAATCTTTAACACCTCATGTACTAATAAACACATAACGGCATTACAATAATATGTTAAAAGTCTGAATTTTGTTTAATTTTATTAGCAAAAGTCGGTTTTTTAAACTTTCATTGTTTTCAAAATAAATCGCTACATAACTTTAAAAAAAAAGTAATTGGTCGGAGGTACAGCAAACACAGACGTAGATATCTGTATGCGAAAGATGAACAAAAATGTTCTTGGCAAAGCAAACTTCCCTATCTGGCATTTGTAGCAGATTCGTTCAAAAAAGCATTAAAGGAAGAATTAGTTGTTTGTGTGAGAGTTTCGTAGAACGGGCGGTGGGGTTGAATAAAAGCAACAAATTGTTGATGCCTTGCAATCCTGTAAAACTGCTCCAAACAAAATACTACAAAAGCATGTTGATGAATTGAAAGTCAAAATAAACGAATGAATGAATTCCCGTTCAGAGGAGGAGGATGAATTTTTGAAACGATTTGTTAAATTTAGTGATTGCTGGTCGTGATAATGTCAAGCAACCGTCTTTAAATTATGTCAAAATTTCAGGAAAACATAAAAAATATATTTTTTGGGATGTCTGTATCAAGTTTTGAAATGTAAATTGTTATAAAAAAAACTAAGAGGATTCAAGTACAATTTCGTTCGAAATACAACCAAACTTTTGATTTAAAAAAATACTTGATTCGTCCTTCTTTTCAGTCAAACAATTTGTACAATAACAGGAGTTTGGTCATATGGGTCATAAGTTTTTAAAACTTGAATAAAATAAGTAATCTATATAAAAAAAATCAAATGTCGTTCGTTGGTAATGGCATCAGTTGAGAACGGCTGGACCGATTTGGATAATTCTTTCTGTAAAATGTGCGCCATAACCCGACTTAGGCTTTTATGCAAAGACAATTTGACAACTCCCACTTTGCTCCCACTTTTTTATACCCTCATCATTTATGCTAACGATGGTATAAACACTTTCATACGGGCAAAATGTGCCTCATCGAAATAATGGTTTTAGATCCCAAGTATGTTTGGACTAAATCCGTTTAGGACAATTTGGAGTCGATTTAGCAATATCCGTCCTGTCTGTCTGGCTGGCTGGTGCGCACGATAACTCTCGAACGGATGAACCGATTTGGTCCAAAATTTGGCTTTCGTGATATTTTGTCCAAACTTAGTTTAAGTTCGAAGATGGGCCATATCGGTCCACTACTTCAGGTAAAAAAAAGTTCGAAAATGTTCGGAAAAATTGTGCGAACGATAACTCTTAAAGTTAGTAACCGATCTGCTCCATACTTTATACATCGTGAAATTTCTACCAGACATATATGAGGTTCCAATATGGACTCTATCGGTCCACTTCTTCGGCTACCTCCCACACAAAATTTCTGAATAGTTCAGTTTAGGACCTTCTCTCGGATCGCTTTGATTTTTATTGTAACAACTTGTATTTGCTGCCCCCATTACGGCAGTACATGTTTTTTCAGGGGCAAGTCCATACTTCCTGAGAAAATGACCCGAAAGCTGTAAAAACCTCGTTAAGGCACCATGTGTAGTGGATGCAGCGCACGATAATTCTCCTACGATAATATTTTGTGCAGACATAAATCATGTTCTATAATGGGCCATATCGGTCCACTCGTTTGGGTACCTCCCCCACGACAGTTCAAGATTTCTACTAAAGTGGTGTGCACTATAACTCTCGATATTTCTATGAGACAAAGATCAGGTTGTAATATGGACTGTACATGTCAACATATCGAAAAAGTACAGTTTAGGACCTACTCTCGAATCGCACTGATTTTTTTGCAACAGGTTGCGCTCATGTCCCTATTATGATGGTACACATTTCTTGAGTGACAAGTCGACACTTCTTGAAAAAATTAACCCGAAAGCTGTTTGGCTGGTCCAAACTTTGGATCCCGAAATATTGTGTCCAAATTTAGTTGATGTCGAAAAGTGGAACCTATCGGTCCACTGCAAATGTTCAAAAATTTTTGTTTAAGGATCTTTTCAAGAATCCTTTGGAAATTTTTATCGAAGGTACTCCTATTGTCCCTGTTTACAGCGATATTATGTTTTTCGTGGGTTTAAATTATATGGTGACCAACTTAAATGACTGGTGGGCACGATATTTATAGAGAGGAATGACACCCAAAACAAGGCCCACTTCCAAAATGGATCAGACATAATGCACTCCTTTAGGTACCTCTTTTCCTTTTTGAAAAATTAGTGTTTCAATTTACACAGGAATTTCAATTTCATTTCACATTGGGTAAAATGTTTTAACAGCGTAAATTTGCATGCATTTTCCCGGTTACTGCTGCAGGGTGAATCATTTTTAAATTCAAGTTTTTGTGGGCTTGTATTTTTTTTTTTTTTTTGTTTTTATTTGCTGGTGCTATTTTTTTATCACTTTTAGCCTGTACGGGCTTTATTATTAATTTGACTCCAGTTTCCAAATACTTTCGCTGATGACAGTCACAGTTTTTGTTTTACTTTTTAATTTAGTTTATTTATTTACTTTTTACCAAAGTAGCAATGACAGCCTGTGTCTGACATGTGTTTGCAATGCAATTTGCATTTATTGAAAACAAAATTCGTTATACTGGTTTTTTGAACTTTAAATTTAATTTAGTTGGACAGAAGGCGATAATTTGAAAAAAAAAAACTGAGGAGCAAAGGCTATAGTCGGGACGGGGCCGACTATGTGAAACCCTACACCACTACCCCTGTGCATAAGCTTTTCACTCGTAAACATTTCTTTCAGGGAGCAACTAAAGTTTTCACTTATCTGGCTTTTATAGCAAACGACTTAAGGCGAACTGAACCAAAATAATTAATATTTAATTTTAAATTTGACTAGTGTCGACATCTACTTAGTATTGATTGAAAGCTTTGCTGGTCTTCTTTATCAAAATATACGGAGATATTCGCATATGAATTAAACTTTGAATGTACTCCGGATAAGTTTTTTGCCCATTCCGACCCATGAATATTATCCGACATCATCAACATCAATTTGATTCTTCCTCTCTGGGACCCCCATTAACCCCCAAAATTTCATGATGATCCGATCAAAATAGCGATCTGTAGCGTGATTTCAAAAAATGGAAAAATGCAATGTATTACCGACTATTGCGATATCTCTGTTATTTGGTCACCTACACCATTCTACTTCGCATCATTGTATAAATGGGATTTTTCACTTTTATAGCCAGGCTTTGCTTTTGGAAAGTCCCCAACCAAATCTGTGATATTCATCATTATAATTAAAATCGCAAAAATTAAAAGATGGGTTTATTTGCGACTATTGTGATATCTTCGTTGTTTGACCACCTACGACAACCTACTTTACATCGTTCGGAAGGTGATATTTTCTACTTTCCTTACATAAGGGGATCTACTTGAACCATGAACCTTGGTATTTGTATTCACCAGATTGCTAAGCAAACAGAATTTTTCACATCAATGATTCTTAATATTATGTTCAAGCAAAAGCTTTCTCAGGGAAGAACCCAACAATAATGACCATTTCTGAATCTGATTTAAATTAACTTTTTGATCAATCATAATCCCAAATTGCCATCAATGTAAGCCATAATGGAATTCCGTCTATTGCTGAGCAAACGAATCGCATAATGTTCAATGCTTTGAGTAGTTTGTAGCTCCCATTGTTATAGACGAAACTGCTGCCATTAACAACTTGTCGCAGTAATTTAAGGTGGCGTTATTGTGTAAAAAACCTTGCTATTTTTCAGCTCAATGATTTATAAAAACAAGGATTCATGGTGATTTGTATAGCTTGATTTTTTTCTGTTGATTCAAATATATTTTCCATGCCATTTGCTATTTGTGGAGAGCAAACGAGTTATTTTATTTCCATGGGAATTGGTGACACATAAAAATTAAAAAAAATATGAAATGTTGCAGAAATAATGTAATCAAATTTAAATTTACACAAATAAAAGTGAGAGGAGAGAGGTTGTCGGGGAGATTTTGTTGACAATAACTTGGCCAACAATATACAAGAAAAAGTTTAATATAAATTAAAACAAGTAAGAAAAGTCTATAGTCGGACGGAGCCGACCATGGGATAACCCTATACCACTATCCCTGGACAATCGCTCTCCACGGAACTTCTTTTCAATGATTTGAAAATTTAATTATCAAATATCAGAGATGTAATGTATAATACTTATGACCAAAACCAAAAAGTTATCTAGCATGACAACGACATTTTTGTAGCAGGAAAGGAAAATTTAGTTTGCACAAACTAAAATGTAATGAAACACACTTATGTAGTACTACTACTTCCGTTGTTTAACCGCTACGTTATTGAAATTTTTACCAATTTCACACAAAAGTTTCAGTCCATTTAACCCGCTATATTATCTGATCTTCACGTTGGTTTCTACGATTTTTCTTCATCATAAACTCAAACTTTGTTTAAATTTTTGCGGGTTATTATTTTGACCTACAGAGCCGCTACAAAATTGGTTAAATCAATTTCATCCCCTGAACATTTCACGATCATCACAAAAAACTAATCACTTCTATTCTGGCCCGAACCCAACCTCCTTAAAAAATTCATTACAATCGGTCCATAATTGCGGCCTTAAGCTTGTTTACAATTTTTAATGGACGGACACACATCGCTAAATCGCTTTATCTCGTCGAGATATGAGTTTTGGCATACCAAATAAGGGGTCTAGGACGAATATTTCGTGGTGTTACATAAACTTTTGGAGAGACAATATATAGCATGGGATACAAATGTGGTTCTTTACACAGAACCCATTATATATTAGGCAGTAGGCCCATTATCTAGCAAACACTTTATTGCAATTTACATCAGAGGAAAGGTCAGTAGTATTTTCCCATATGTAGGCTACTTTGCGAAATATATATGTCCTCAAGGAATTAAAATATCGACCAAAAATAAAATTTTTATATTTTTCATACAAAAGTAATGGTCAATTTCACGCGCTAAAGAATATCAGATCATCATTCAAAATTGTAGGCATCTTTTTCGACCTATACTCTTACCCGGTGCAAAATTTCGTGACTATTGATGTATAATTGCGACTTCTAGCGAGTTTATTATTACACTACAAACAAATAACGGAATATATTAGGCTGTAACTCTGTTATCTGGTCATGCACACAAACATAATTGGCATCAATTGAAAGGCCAAGCGTTCCACTTTCAAGTATATCTCACTTGTCCGGAATGTCACTTCCAGGAATTAAGATATAAGCTGTATATTAAAAATTTTCACAATTTTCACACAAAAGTTTTGGTCCATTTAACCCTCTAAATGTTATCTGGTCGCCATCTCAAATTGCAAGCTTCACCTTTGTGATATACTCTTACCTTATTTAAAATTACGCGTTGATCGGACTATTATTGAGACCTACAGAGCCGCTTGAAAATTGGTATTATATTTTAATTTTGGTCCATTTCACTCGCTACATATTTCACGATCATCACCAATAAGAATAGAGATCTATTCTGATGTGAACCCAACCTCCATACCAAATTTCGTGACGATCGGTCCATAATTACCAAACCAAACTTATAATACCCTTTTCCACATTGTGGTATAGGGTATAAATATTAAAGGTTTGAAATGACTAATTTGTTAAATTAAATTAATTCGGGAAAATTTGTAAAGTATTAAAGTCCAGGAAAACTCATAATCGTTAGAGGTATGTAAATATACAAAAAAAAAGAAACGAGTAAGAACGGCGTTAAGTTCTGCCGGCCGAACTTGTTATACCCTCCACCACGAGTTGTATTAAAGAAAAATGGAATAATTAGTTTCCTTTAGTGCATGAAGAAGACTTAATATCAAATTGCAGCAATTTCGGTAAAACAATGTGAGGTACCCTTCTTTGGGGGCTATTTAAAAACGTCGATCTATACCGACAAATTTCTGGCGAAAAGTTTTTAGACTCAAAGAAGACTAAATTCCAAATATCCGATATTTCGGTAAGAGAATATGGCTAAAACTTAAAAAATACCGAAAATCAAGAGGAATACTTTTATGGGGATATAGGAAGACGTGGTCATATACTAATAATAGTCTTCTGGAATATTTTATATCCCCTTGGAAGACTAAATAACGAATTTCAGTCATTTCGGTGTGATATTGACGTCACAACCTTAAATATTACAAAACCCGGAGGTACGGTTCTAAGAAGGCTATATGAGGGCATGGATCTATACCGACAATTTTAAAGAGGAAAGTTGAGTACCCCCGACGAAATCTAAATACCAAATGTTAGCTATTTCGGAGGAATATTGAGGCCAGGACCTTCAAAATACCAAAAAACGGGAGGTACCGTTCTTTGGGGGCCACACGAAGGCGTAGACCTATACCGACAAATTTAGAGGAGGAAGTTTTATACCCCCAACAAAGACTAAATACCAAATTTCAGTCATTTCGGTGGAATATTGAGGCAACAATCTTCAAAATACCGAAAATCGGGAGGTACCGTCCTATGGGGGCTACCTGAAGGTGTGGTCCTATACCGACAAATTTAGAGGGGGAAGTTTTATACTTCCAACAAAGACTAAATACCAAATTTAAGCCATTTTGGAGGAATATTGAGGCCACAACCTTCAAAATACCGAAAATCGGGAGGTACCGTTCTATGGGGGCTACATGAAGGCGTGGACCTACACCAACAAATTTAGAGCGGGAAGTTTTATACTTCCAAGAAAGACTAAATACCAAATTTCAGCCATTTCGGTGGAATATTGAGTCCACAACCTTCAAAATACCGAAAAGCGGGAGGTACCATTCTATGGGGGCTATATGAAAGCGTGGACCTATACCGACCAATTTAAAGGGGAAGGTTGAGTACACCCAACGAAGTCTGAATACCAAATTTAAGCCATTTCGGAGGAATATTAAGGCCACAACCTTCAAAATACCGAAAATCGGAAGGTACCATTCTATGGATGCTATATGAAGGTGTGGACCAATACCGACCAATTTAAAGGGAAAGGTTGAGTACCCCTAATGAAGTCTAAATACCAAATTTAATCCATTTCGGATGAATATACCGAAAATTGAGACCACAACCTTCAAAATACCGAAAATCGGGAGGTACCGTTCTATGGGAGCTACATGATGGCGTTGACCTATACCGACAAATTGTATATCCCCAACAAAGACTAAATACCAAATTTCAGCCATTTTGGTTGAGTATTGAAGCCGCAACCTTCAAAATACAGGAAATCGGGAGGTACCGTTCTATGGGGGCTATATGAAGGCGTGGACCAATACCGACCAATTTAAAGGGGAAGGTTGAGTATCCCCAACGAAGTCTAAATGCCAAATTTAAGCCATTTCGGAGGAATATTGAGGCCACAACCTTCAAAATACCGAAAATCGAGAGGTACCGTTCTATGGGGGCTACATGAAGGCGTGGACCTATACCAACAAATTTAGAGGGGGAAGTTTTATACCCTCTAACAAAGACTAAATATTAAGGCCACAACCTTCAAAATGCCGAAAATCGGAAGGTACCTTCTATGGGGGCTATATGAAGGCGTGGACCTATACCGAGTACTCCCAACGAAGTCTAAATACCAAATTTAAGCCATTTCGGAAGAATATTGAGGCCACAACCTTCAAAATACCGAAAATCGGGAGGAACCGTTCTATGGGGGCTATATGAAGGCGTGGACCTATACCGACCAATTTAAAGAGGACTGTTGAGTACCCCCAACAAAGGCTAAATACCAAATTTAAGCCACTTCGGAGGAATATTCAGTCCACAACCTTCAAAATACCGAAAATCGGGAGGTACCGTTCTATGGGGGCTACATGAAGGCGTGGACCTATACCGAAAAATTTAGAGCGGAAAGTTTTCTAACACCAACAAAGTCTAAATACCAAAATTTCAGCCATTTCGGTGGAATATAGAGGCAACAACCTTCAAAATACCGAAAATCGAAAGGTACCATTCTATGGGGGCTATATGATGGCGTGGACTTATTACTTACTTACTTAGCTGGCCCATTACAGAACATTTGTTCCATAGGCCGAACCAAGAAAAGATCTCCAATTCTCTCTGTTTAGTGTTTCGCTTTCTGGAATACCGCGCCTTGTCATCTCTTCATCCATTTGTTTGCGCCATCTATTCTTTGGCCTGCCAATTCTGCGTGCACCGCCAAGCGGCCCGTATTTATACGTCTTTTTAGCGGGTTCATCATCGCTAATTCTTACGATATGGCCTAGCCAACGCAATCGTTGTATCTCGATACGTTTAACTATATTGATGTCGTTGTATAGCAGATACAGCTCGTGGTTCATGCGACGTCGATATTCACCGTCAACACAGATTTGTTCGTAGATCTTTCGAAGAATTTTTCTCTCAAACACACCTTATCTGCTTGCGCAAGTACCCATGCTTCGGAGCCATATATTAGCACGGGTAGTATCAGTGTTTTGTATAGCGTTATTTTTGTTTGACGAGATGTGGATTTGTTTTTAATTTGCTTACGTAAACCAAAGTAGCATCTGTTGGCCAATACAATTCTTCTTTTTATTTCACAACTAATGTCGTTTGTTGTGTTTACGGCGGTGCCGAGGTATACGAAGTCTTTTACTACCTCAAAATAATAGGACCCAACTTCAACAGTTGGTCCGAACTCAACCGACGCATTGCGCGTCGACACCATCAATTTGGTCTTCTCGCCATTTACCACCAGACCCACTTTAGCAGATTCTCCTTCGACCTTCATAAAGGTATCGGCTACTTCTTTTACTGATCGTCCCATGATGTCTATGTCATCAGCATAAGCAAGTAACATGTGGCTATTGGTGTAGATTGTGCCACTTCTTTTGGTGTAGATTGTGCCACGAAAGGCTGTGTCCTTGTCTGAAACCTCTTTTGGTACAAAACTCTTCGGAGAGGTTCTTTCCTATTTTAACTGGTTTAAATATCTGGTCAATGGTGGACTTGCCAGGTCTAAAGCCACATTGGTATGGTCCAATTATTTCGTTGACCATGGGCTTTAGTCGTTCGCACAATATCCCTGACACGATCTTGTAAGCAATAGGGAGTAGACGTATGCCCTATAGTTGGAGCATACAGTCTTATCTCCTTTCTTGTGGACAGGACACAGGATGCTCAGGTTCCAATCGTCGGGTACGCGTTCTTCCTGCCAGATGGTGCTAACTAGCTGATGCATACACCTTATCAGCTCGTCGCCTCCGGTTTTAAACAGCTCGGCTGGTAAGCCATCGGCTCCTGCTGCTTTATTATTCTTCAGCCGGTTAATTGCTGATTTTACCTCATCTTGGCCGGGCGGTATATATTCTATACCATCTTCTGGGTTTGGATCTGTGGTATCATCGTCTTCGCTATTCTTGGATACCAGCAGATTGGAGAAACGTTCCTTCCATATCCTGAGCACGCTATCTGTATCTGTTACCAGATTACCTTACTGGTCTCTACAGGAGGATGTGCCTGTACCAAAGCCATCTCTTTGATGTTTCACTCTTTAGTAAAATTTTCGGACTTCATTCTGGCTCCTGCACATCTCGATTTTTTCACACTCCCGCTTTTCCATTTCTCTCTTTTTCTTGCGGAAAAGACGTTTCTCTCCTATTCTCCCGCGCTACGCGTTGCTACTGATTGTAAAGTAGCTCTGTATGCCGCATTTTTCCCTTCGGTAGCAGCACGACACTCCTGGTCATGCCATAAATTCCTTTGTGGAGGTCTCTGGAATCGAAGTATGGATTTTGCGGCTGTTTGCATTGAGTGGGCAATATTTTGCCATTGTGTTGTTATGTTATCGGGACAAGGAGTGCTCGCATTAAACAATTGGGCTAGTTGAGTGGACTATACTGTGGTTATCTGTTGTGTTTGCAGCCTATCGATGTCCAACTTCCGCGTTATGTCTGTTCGTGCTTTATTTGCAACGTTTAGACGGGTACGTACATTTGCTGCAACAAGGTAGTGGTCCGAATCAATGTTTGCGCCTCGGAACGATCGTACATCCAACACGCTCGATGAATGTCTTCCATCTATCACAACATGATCAACTTGATTACTTGTTCTTTGATCTGGAGACAGCCAGGTGCCCTTATGAATATCGAGATGATTAAATTTGGTACTGCTAACATGTTTTTTGTAGCTGAAAAGCGTCATACCATTGTCAGATGTTTCACTGTGGAGACTGAATTTCCCGACTGTTTGGCCAAAGATATTCTCCTTTCCAATTTTGGCATTAAAATCACCTAGAATGATTTTAATGTCATGGGCAGGGCAACGTTCTTTGGTCTGTTAGTCCTTCTCTTCAGTGGGACCATGAGCGCAACTAATGCTCATGTTGAAGAATATAGCTTTTATTCGAAGTGCAGCAAGTCTTTCATTCACTGGGGTGAAGCTGGATACCAGATGTTTTAGTCTCCGACTAACTACGAATCCGCAACCAAACTCATGCTTTACGTCATGGCAGCTATAATACAGTGCGTCACCTTTAGGTGTTGTTGTGACGCCTTTTCCGTTCCATCGTATTTCTTGTATGGCAGTAATGTCGGCCTTGTACTTTTTAAGTACGTCTGCCAATGCGATGACTGCACCTTCTCTATAAAGAGTGCGAACATTCCAGGTGCAGATTCGCAGATCATGATCCTTAAAACGTTTTTGGGGTTCGTCAACTTTATAGGGTGGATGCGTTGCGTTTTCTTGCTGGCTATTTTTGTTGATATTGGCTTAAATTCTGGTTTAAACTGGGTTTGGATTGATATGGACACAAATAATTATGCATATATTCATTGAACGCGTCATACCGCCGGCGGCGCATGGTCGTCGAAAATTAAGCTGTGGCCTGTTGCCTTAACGTTTTGTATGATGGTTCTCTTTAGTACTATGTATAGGACAATCATGCTATGCATTGTCATGGAGTACTAAAAAGAGAAGTTAGAGAGAGAACAGGCAACACCAACCAACTAGAGTTTTTCATCGGGAAATCCCGTCCCGGGAATTCCCGCTTTTCCCGCTCATTTTTCACTCCCGCAATCCCGATGCCAGTCCCGGGAATTCCCGGGAAAATTTATATACTAAAAACGACCTTCAAACGGG
The DNA here is from genome assembly GCF_047663935.1 of Musca autumnalis. Lineage (NCBI taxonomy): Eukaryota > Metazoa > Arthropoda > Insecta > Diptera > Muscidae > Musca > Musca autumnalis. The sequence continues at coordinate 202,386,400 of NW_027412088.1, forward strand.
TATATTCAGACATTAATTTGAAACATTTTGCAACATAAACATAAAATTTATTGCCATTCAATTAATGGCCTGTTTCTGTAAGACGAATTGAATTCAAATTCGTTCGAATTACTACCAAACTCCTGTTGTTGTAGAAAAATTTTGTCTGATTGAAAACAAAAACAAATCAATAAACTGAAGTTTGGTAGTAGTTCGAAAAAATTTGACAAGGGACAAGGGAGACTTCTCTCATATCAATGAGTGCACACCGATTCATATTAGTTCAATGATATGGGACCTACAGTTTATCGCCGAGTCCGAACGGCGTGTCCAAGACACCACTTTTGTAGAGAAGTTTTACAAGGCTGAAATACTCAGGAAATGTCCCCAACTTTACTGAGGAGTTTTGCCACCGTTAAATAGAGTTTGATATTGCCTGGCCGGGGATTCGAGCCTACGACTTTAGGCGTGCAAGGCATACCATTGCACCACGGTGGCAACCAATTCAATTAAAATATTCTTTATAAATTGATCAGAAATGAAGTATTACGTAGGGGGAATGACACTTAAAGTAGGACAGTTTCTTTGGAAAATTTTCAGAGTATTGAAATGAACTGATTGCTGTTCGTTTACATTTGTCAATGGTTCAGAGTACCAAAAGTAAACTATCAAAATAAATTAACAGTGCTAGTCGATAAGAAAAGTAAACCCGACAAAAAATATTCAGATTTCATTTATCTAAATATTATTAGTTCAAAAACAAGTATAAAATTTGAAAACGGCAAGAAGATGGATAGCTTTTGTCCTTTCCAGTTTCTTATGGACATTGTTATAGACGACCAACGGGATTTTAAAATTTATTTGACAGACTTTTATTTTTCTCAGGAGGTCCACAATATTTGTTTTCATTTTATAACATTTTCTCTTAAGAAGAGATTAAATTGACTTCGGTTAATTATTCTATACCTTCAAAGAGCAATATACGAAACGACAAAAGAAAGTCTGAAAATAGCATTTGAAGCCGATGTGCTAAAATAGCTAGTGGATTTTGGGTAGGTTAATCCATTTGTGCCGTCCCCACCAGGTCAAAAATATAATTCATAGCGTAAGGTTGTATTTATGATATTCCGATTGTTGGTATAACTTATATTCAATCAGGTAATTCCTGTAGACGTAAACAGGGAGCTAATTGAAGTGCTAAATGGTAGATTTTTATCTTCGACATAACTGTTTTCGTGTCTCTAAAATGTACTTTACGATGATATTATATATGAGCGGGAATTCCCGGGAAATCCCGGGATTGAAAAGTAATTCCCGATTTCCCGGAAAATGAAAAGGACCGGAAAAAGAAAAACACTACAACCAACCAGAATCGAGCTTCTAAATGATTTATGACTTTTTGTTTTTGTTTTGGTTTTTGGGCAAAAGAATTGTGCCTTTTTTCTGTCATTGTCATTTGAAGAACGAAAGAGAACTTTTCACAAGGAATTTTTAGAAAAGAATTTGTTACAATTGTCAAATAACTTTAAAGTGAAATTAATAAACCTAACATAAATATAAACGAAAATTGCTCCTTTCTTTTGTGCCGTGTTGAGAATACATAAAACGAAACAAATTGCGTGCCAAAGCAAAGTGGACAACCTGCGCTTGTACATAAGGAATACCGGTATACCAATCTGAGTGCGCACATAAACGTTGGTATACAAGTTCGAGCATTATTGTATGTGCGTTTGTCAAAGCGGCAGCATATCTTTGGTGTATTGGGTTGTGCCGAACGACTGTTGAGGGTGCCGTCAAGGAAAGACAGCTAACATCTTGTGGCATACCTCCTCTCTCCACGCTTGGTGTGACTCTAGACACTGGGAACAAGGTCCCAATTGTGGTTAGTGGAATCAGAAACGCGGGCGTGTGAAAGGCAAGCTACTTTATATTTGGAGAGTCGAGGAAGGTACATCATATACAACCGTACCGGGCCAACCCCTCTGGACTACTCAGGCCGTAATAGAGGTAATCCCATTGATAGTACAACAAACATTGGTCCTTCGAGCCGGATTTGAACCAGCGACCTATGGACTGGAGATAACTTTGAGATTGCGTGGAACAATTTGAAGGTTCAATACGAAAATAAGAGAGTTTTGATAAACTCACAGCTAAAACTGTTGTTCAATCTTCCGCCTTGTAGACATGAATCGGCCGAAGAAGTTAAAAGGATTCAACGAGAAATCAATAATTGTATTTCTGTATTGAGATTGTATAACATTGACATTGATTCCTGGGATCCGATTTTCGTTTTCCAATGTTCCTCTAGGCTTTCCGAACAGACTCTGAATTTATGGGAACAATCGGTGAAAAATAAAACAGAGGTGCCGAAATGGTCAGAATTAAATGAGTTTCTCACGGATAGATACCGTGCGTTAGAATGTGTCTCCGAGATTTTTAACAACAACCAGTCGTCCATAGAGTTACAATCTTTTTGCAATAAAGATAGCCATGCTTCTTCTTCCTCTAAAGCCAAACAATCGAAGTCTCACCATACTAAATCTGATGTAGCACAATGTAAAGTGTGTAAAGGCAGTCATGAAATAAATTTTTGCCCGAAATTTCTAAGCCTAAATTTCATCAGTCCTAAGGAAATTCAGATACTGCTTCAATTGTCTTAAGACAGGTCATATGTATAATGACTGTAATATTCCAAATAAGTGTTCCAAATGCAATAAGAAACACCATAGCTTATTGCATAGGGATTTTATAAAGAAACCAGACCAAGGTAAAACTAATGAAGCAGTTCAAGCAAAAACTAAATCGTTTTCTACACAAATACAGTCCGTTGAAGTTCCTAGTTCTTCTAATGTAGTTCAAATGCATCACACAGTAGTGGCAAAAAATGTTATGTTGGCAACGGCATGGATAAATATAGTGAGCAATGGTGTTGCGTATAAGGTGAGAGCACTGATAGATCCCTGCTCTGATGAAAATTTTGTGTCTGAGAAAATTCATAGATTGTTGAAGTTGCCCACAACACCTATTTCCGCCGAAGTAACGGGACTAGGAGGAGAAATTGTTAGTAGATCGAAGAAATTAGCCAATTTTACAATTGAACCGATCAAGTATCAGAATTTATCGCTGAAAGTGGATGCTTTGGTTGTCCCTGAAGTGACAGGAAATGTTCCTACTCACTCTATAAATTCGATACAAAACTTAAATTTACCTAAAATTAATCTGGCTGATCCAGATTTTTACAAAAGTGGCCCGATTGATATATTGTTAGGTGGTAATTTATACCCACTTATTTTGCGTGGTGGTGTCCAACATGGCATTTTAGATTCCTTAGTTGCTCAGGAAACTATTTTCGGCTGGATTGTTACAGGCCCATCAACAACCAATAAGCAATCGTTTTGTACAAGAATATGTCACGTGACGAATGTGTCTCTAGAGGAACAATTGTCTAAATTTTGGGAGTTAGAGGTGGTTTTTAGTAGCCCAATTTGTTCGGAAGAAGACAAACGGTGTGAAGAAATTTTTCGCTCTACAACGAGAAGGGACTCTGAAGGGAGATATACTGTGGATCTGCCGTTTAGAGAAAGTTGTCCTTCACTTGGCCCAAATAGATATGTTGCCCTAAGACAGTTCGAAAGGAATGAAAAATCATTAGTGCGTAGGCCCGAATGCAAAATTCAATACGACGAAGTGTTGAATGAGTATATAACATTGGGGCATATGGAGAGAGTTGAAGATTCTTACAATGTGCCTGGTTATTACTTACCTCATCATGGGGTTTTCAAATCAGATAGTACCACCACTCAGTTGAGGGTAGTTTTTAATGGATCAAGTCCGTCCTCCAACGGTAAAAGTCTTAACGATAACTTATTTGTTGGTCCTACTCTACAACAAGATTTAGTAGCCCTAATAACAAGGTGGAGATTTTTCAAATTTGTATTTAGTGCAGATATAGCCAAGATGTACAGGCAAATTTGGGTCAATCCGAAACATACAGACTTTCAAAGGATAATTTTTCGTAGCTCAGAGGAAGAAGAGATACAAGATTATCGGTTAAAAACAGTAACGTTTGGAATAAATTGTGCTCCTTTTTTGGCGTTGAGGACCCTTTTGCAATTAGCCGAAGATGAAGGAGATCGCTTCCCTATAGGAGCAGGCATTTTGCGAAGGTCAATGTATGTTGATGATGCTCTAGTAGGTGCCCATTCTATTGAAGAGGCAATTGTAGCTCGAAATCAACTAATTGATATTCTAGGGACGGCTAAGTTTGAGCTAAGAAAATGGACCTCAAACTCAAAGGAAATTTTGGAGCACTTGCCTCTGGAAAACCTGCTTAGTAGTTCATTTCTGTGCCTCGAGGAGGATAGCAGAGCAAAAATGTTGGGTGTTCGGTGGAACGCAGCAACTGATTGCTTCTACTTTGTAACAGAATTGGTACAAGTAAGACCAGTGTACACAAAACGACAGGTGTTATCAATGATAGCCCGTATATTTGATCCAGCTGGCTGGTTGTCGCCCATAATAATAAGAGCAAAAATTTTAATGCAACAAATGTGGCTCGATCAAATAGGCTGGGATGAACCAATAAAACCTGTAGCTCTTCACAAGTGGTTAAATTTCATTTCTGACTTCAACAAAATTGATCTTATTTCTATTCCAAGATGGGTAGCATTTTCTCCAAATTGTGTAGTTCAGCTGCATGGCTTTTCTGACTCATCGGAGCTAGCCTATGCTGCAAATGTATATGTAAGAGTGAAAGTGGGAGATAAGGTTTTTTCGAATTTGTTAGTGTCGAAGACGAAGGTTGCCCCTATAAAAAAGGCTTCACTGCCAAGATTAGAATTGTGTGGTGCTGCTTTACTGTCAAAGGTGGTAGAAAATGTAAGGTTGAACTTCGACCACGGTCAGCATGAACTGTTTTTGTGGTCCGATTCAACAATAGTTCTGGCGTGGCTCAGAAAACCCCCGAATTCTTGGAAAACTTTTGTTGCGAACAGGGTTTCTACCATTCTGAATAAAGTTGGGAACACCACTTGGAGGCATGTAGCTTCGAATTTTAACCCTGCCGATTTAGCAACCCGGGGGCTGACTCCTGCGGAGCTCCAAAATAATATGTTGTGGTGGCACGGACCGGACTGGCTCTCACTAGATATGTGCCATTGGCCCACTAGTACAACAGAGTTCCAAACTTCGGTAGAGGAAAGGAGGGCTCAGGTTATGCTTGCTAAATCGTCAGAAGAAAAAGAAGCGTCGTCCGAAAAATCCGAAGGCTTTTTAGAGGAGCGAGTTGTAGGTAGCAAAGGGAAAAAGAAGACGGAAATGAATGATTTTCTGGAAGATATATCTACGTTGCCCAAAGCTATTCATGTAGTAGCAAGGATGTTTCGGTTCGTGGGTCTGGCTACGAAGTCTTGCACGAATTCAGAAAACCCTTCCGCAAAAGAGTTGTCCCTTGCCAGAAAAGGAATTTTTATATGGTCGCAAAGGTTGTATTTCCCTAAAGAATATGAGTGCCTGTCGTCCAAAACACAATTAAGTCCAAAAAGTCCGTTGCTCTGCTTAACCCCTTTTCTTGATCCGCATGGTGTAATGAGAGCCAACGGCCGCTTAGGTTCGACAGCCTGCTTGAAGTACAATGAGCGTCACCCTGTTATCTTGGCATACAACAGTAGAATCGCTAGGCTCTACGTGGAGTTCGTCCATAAATTCACCTGCCACGGCGGCTTAAGGTTGGTAATAACCACGGTTCGACTAGAGTGTTGGATCCCAAGGCTAAAAAATTTGATAAAAAATGTTATACGCAATTGCAAAAATTGTGTTTTGTATCGCCAGAAACTACAAGGCCAAATAATAAGTGTGTTGCCCCCCGAGAGAACCATGTTGAGTCGTCCATTTACCAACACAGGAGTGGACTTTGCAGGCCCTCTAGAGATCAAAAGCTTCACTGGCCGTTACTGTAAGATTACCAAGGGTTACGTTTGTCTTTTCGTGTGTTTCGCAACGAAGGCCATCCACTTGGAGGCTGTTAGTGACTTGTCCACAGCCGCATTCTTGGCAGCTTTAGCTAGATTCGTCGCTCGAAGAGGTTGTCCAAGTGCCATGTACTCAGACAATGGTAGAAATTTTGTTGGGGCTCTCTAGCCGAAAACTTTGGTAAACGTGTTAAAGACTTAAAGGACGAGGCTGTCTCAAAATATGGCCATCAAAGACTCTCCTGGCATTTTATCCCTGCAGGGGCCCCACATATGGGCGGGCTCTGGGAATCCGGGGTAAAAAGCTTCAAAGGTCACTTTAGAAAGGTTTCTGGTCAGCTCGAAGAACTCTCCACGCTTCTAGCGACTATTGAGGCATGCCTTAATTCCCGCCCACTTGGTTCTCTCCCTGATAATGTGGACGATTTGCAGGCTTTAACGCCTGCCCATTTCCTAATTGGTTCCTCAATGTTAACACCCGCTGAGCCAGAGGAGGTCAAATGTGCGGGAAGTATTCTAAATCGTTGGCGGAAACTGAAGGCTATCAACCAGGAGGTATGTCGCAGGTGGAAAGAGGAGTATTTGTTAGAACTGCATAAACGGCAAAAGTGGAAGACACCCCAGGTTGATCTTATAGAAGGGGATATAGTAGTCCTTAAGAATGAATCGACTGGTTCCACTAATTGGCGATTAGGTCGTGTTACCAAAACTTATCATGGTTCTTACGGAAGAGTACGGGTTGTCGATTTAAGGACCCAAAGTGGTACAATTACCAGGCCAATACACAAATTGGTCTTACTGCCTCGACATTCTCAAAACTAAAGCTAAAATTTTTGCACAGTTCAATATTTTAATTCAGTTGTTCTTTACAGGAAACAAAATGGGTGGCGGTATCTTTAACAAGAACTTCCTTTGTCCCGTCTGCGAACGCCCACACGCCCTACGGCAATGCACGGCGTTTTTGGCGATGAATCACGAGCAGCGGAATGGTGTGGTGGACTCTAAGGAACTCTGCAAGAATTGTCTTGCTCATACCCACAACCGCTGGCAATGTCGTTCCCCAGACCACTGTAAGCGCTGCGGTGGTTTCCACAATAGTTTGCTCCACACTCCGCCAGATGACCATATCGAATTCCAGATGTCGGCTATGGTGCGCGTCTACACATGCAAAGGGCGGCGGTCGCAAACTTCACGAGCGATCCTGGATCCAAACGTAAAACGATCCTATATCTCAGCGGCGGAAGCGATCGACTTGCACTGCATCGTTAAGGATATGATCACAGTGATATTTTTGCGTCATTTCTCAGATTCAGTGCCACCAATCCGTGTGCAGTGTGTTGTCCAAAATCGTGACTTTGGCCTTAGTCCCCCCGCTAGAATAGACAAGGAGTTTAATACGCCTGGTAAACTATCAGATGACACCTTTGATGCAGACCGTTGGTGGTATAAACCGATGCCGTTCCACATTATCTTGGGTGCTGATGTCTGCCGGGATATTTTCCGAGGTCCGACTATTGCCCAGTCGGGTAAAATTTCCACGCAGGACTCCATCTTCGGGCAGCTATACTTTGGAGAAGGCAAAAAGATGCCCCTGCAGCGTCGTTTGAACTGAGCCACTGTGTTAAACTCGATGTTTTTTTGGTTGGTGTATTGATAGTCAATGCTCCAACATCAACAACATTCAATTTTGAACCCATCCCCTGTTACAGATAGCTGATGAAATATGAATTCCTAGAGCGAAAGCTGCTGCAAGACTGAGTAGAATATTTTATTTTAAAACTACACTGATAAGTTTCTTTATAATATCTAATATTGAATTTCAATTTTTTCTTTAAACTATTGCTGAAGTAATTTACTTAAATTTCAATAGCTTATCCTATTATATTTTATCTTATTATTTTTTTTTTTTTAGATCTGTTGGTTGTTGTTGCCTGGCTCTATGCTCTTTCCACTCTGTTGCACTGTGAGTGCAAGGCTGGCGGTATGGATGCGTTGCGTTTTCTTGCTGGCTATTTTTGTTGATATTGGCTTAAATTCTGGTTTAAACTGGGTTTGGATTGATATGGACACAAATAATTATGCATATATTCATTGAACGCGTCATACCGCCGGCGGCGCATGGTCGTCGAAAATTAAGCTGTGGCCTGTTGCCTTAACGTTTTGTATGATGGTTCTCTTTAGTACTATGTATAGGACAATCATGCTATGCATTGTCATGGAGTACTAAAAAGAGAAGTTAGAGAGAGAACAGGCAACACCAACCAACCAGAATCGAGCTTCTAAATGATTTATGACTTTTTGTTTTTGTTTTGGTTTTTGGGCAAAAGAATTGTGCCTTTTTTCTGTCATTGTCATTTGAAGAACGAAAGAGAACTTTTCACAAGGAATTTTTAGAAAAGAATTTGTTACAATTGTCAAATAACTTTAAAGTGAAATTAATAAACCTAACATAAATATAAACGAAAATTGCTCCTTTCTTTTGTGCCGTGTTGAGAATACATAAAACGAAACAAATTGCGTGCCAAAGCAAAGTGGACAACCTGCGCTTGTACATAAGGAATACCGGTATACCAATCTGAGTGCGCACATAAACGTTGGTATACAAGTTCGAGCATTATTGTATGTGCGTTTGTCAAAGCGGCAGCATATCTTTGGTGTATTGGGTTGTGCCGAACGACTGTTGAGGGTGCCGTCAAGGAAAGACAGCTAACATCTTGTGGCATACCTCCTCTCTCCACGCTTGGTGTGACTCTAGACACTGGGAACAAGGTCCCAATTGTGGTTAGTGGAATCAGAAACGCGGGCGTGTGAAAGGCAAGCTACTTTATATTTGGAGAGTCGAGGAAGGTACATCATATACAACCGTACCGGGCCAACCCCTCTGGACTACTCAGGCCGTAATAGAGGTAATCCCATTGATAGTACAACAAACAGAGGGGTTTGTTTTTCTTTTCTTTCGGTTTTTCATAGTAGGCTGTTTTTTCTAGGGGAGGGTTACGAGGGCGGTTCGGAAACCTATCAATGAAAGAGAATAGTTAGTTTTTCAAAAATATTTTTATTTTTCAATATAATCTCCTGAAACTTCAATACACTTAGTCCAACGCTTTTCTAGCAATTCTATCCCTTGATTAAAATAGCTTTCAAAATAATGGTTTACAACTGTAATTGCATCTTGATTTGAAGTAAAACGCTTGTCAGCAAGGAACTTTTTACATTTGGGAACAAGTAAAAGTCACTGGGAGCTAAATCAGGAGAATAAGGTGGGTGGTCAAGCAACTCGTACTTTAATTCGTTGATTTTAGCCATTGTTAAAACACTCTTGTGCGCTGGTGCGTTGTCTTGATGAAAAAATTATTTCTTTGTGTTGAAAGCCAGGACGTTTTTCTCGAATTTGTACATTTAATTGATCCAAAAGGTTGCAATAGTACTTTGAATTTATTGTTTTACCCTTTTGCAGATAGTCAATCAATAAAATACATTTGAAGTCCCAAAAAACCGTTGCCATTACCTTACCAGCCGATTGAATTGTTTTTGCCTTCTTTGGGATACTTCCTCCAGCTTCAGTCCATTGTTTGGATTGTTCTTTTGTCTCTGGAGTATATGGTATATGGATCCATGTCTCATCAACAGTTATGAAACGACGCTTAAAATCCATTTTATTTCGCTTAAAACGATCCAAACAAGCTTGAGAAATGTTCATTCTTATGCGTTTTTGATCGACTGTTAGCAAATGCGGCACCCATCTTGCAGAAAGCTTTTTCATCTGTAGTTCTTCATGCAAAATTAAATGAACTCGATCATTTGAGATGCCCATGATATTAGCAATTTCACGCACTTTTATTCGTCGATCATTTAATACCATATCATGCACTTTGGCTACAATTTCTGTTGTTGTTGCTGTTTTTGGACGTCCACTACGTGGTTCATCTTCAATGCTTGTACGACCACGTTTAAATTCAGCAACCCAATTTTTTACTGTTGCATACGAAGGAGCACATTCACCTAACACATTCACCATATCATTATGAATTTCTTGTCCCGATAAACCTTTTTTATGTAAATATTTAATGACAGCACTCGTTTCTAATTTTTCCATTGTAAAAAAATTGCGTCTTTTTTGAACACCTGTTTCTATATGAAGGAGTTGCCAGATCGAAACAAAATTTAACATGTGTTCATAACAGAGATGGAAGTTTCCAAAACACTTAACTTTTTTCTGTTTATACCGCGCTCTTTGTGCTAGGCTAAGAAGTTCCCGAACTGCCCTCGTACTAACCCATCCATCGATCGGTAGCGCGCCTTCTGAGAGCATTATTTACGCTCACTTGCTCTCAGTAAGCGCACATTGCCGGTAGCTGGATCAAATATTTGCCTAATGTGACCTTACCTTCAGTATCAGTTTTGTTGTTAAAAAAAAGTTTTAAAGCTGTACAGAAGGCTATAGTTTCGATCAACGCCAACGGACCTCATCAATTCTCTTAGTTCCTTGTATTAAAACGAAAAACCCTTCTCCAGTATTATGACAAACCGAGCCCGAAAATTAATGTGACTGGTGAATTCGTTGCGAACGCAGTATGGCTTTTTATAAGAAGTCCTTGTAGTCTTCTCTAAGAAGACCATAAAAAAAGATAGTTGTCTTCTATGAGAGCGTGACCTCATCAATTCTCTTAGTTCTTTGCATTAAGTACACATACGTATACATACTAACAACATTTATACGGCATATGAACCACATGAAATTGATTTGGAATTTTGAAAGAGAGCTTGTTTCGGTTCACGTTAAAAGAGAGACATGAAATGGTGCATACTAAAGCTAAGAATATTGCTTGAGATATTCCACTTAACAAAATTTAAAAATTCAAATAAAGCGTACGCCCCATGATGCTAATAAAGAAATTCCACAATCCACAGTGATCTAAGAGCATTTTTTGCGTACTTCGCCCTCAAGCCAATAAAAACAATAATATTTGCAATAAATGTCTACATTAGCTTCCTGTGTGCGAACGCTTGTGTGTGTAGCTTATAACACCGCACCTAATTCATTGAGCGCCTGTTGTTGTTGCTTTTGTAAAGCTAACAATGTGCTCACTTGGGTTCACATCAAGGAACACAAGAAACGATGTGTGTTTCGACATTTTCAAGTGCCAGGAATATATGGCCTTTAGCTCTGGCATAGTATGGCATGTCGACAGTAACTGAGATGATGGCACGAAACAGCGGCCACTAAAAGTCATTGGCAAAATGTTACCCAACCGTGTTGAACAGAAAAAAAAGATGTAAAGGAATTTAAGCAAAAGCTTTTGTGGATATTACATCAAGGATTTGGCTTGGATTTACTTCTGGTTTTGTTAGGCGAAGCCGTTTGGGTTTGCAATTATGTGGGTTTGTTTCGAGAGAATATTAGAAAGAATGAGATAAGTGTTTCTGCGAGTGAAATGTTACAAAAAGTTAATTTAGAACACGTTTGGTATACTTTTTTTGTTCTTACTTTGGTGTTGTTGCTAATTTTTTTTTATTCGCTTTAGCAACCTTGAACTGTGTAGATTTGCTACCAAGCTGGGTTAATAAGTTTTAATTTGAATTTTATTAAGTTCTTGATTCCTGAGAACCCTTGTTGATGAAATGTTTAAGTCAATTTTGTTAAAAGCACACTTTTTTCTTTTTCAAACAAAAGGAAATTAGGAAAACAAATTTTCGAAACTTTTCTGTTAGGCCGCATGCCCTTTGACAGCCATAACGAAAGCTGCTCACTTGTATATCCAATTTTCATAATGAATTCATTTGGATTATTGGTGGAGAGATTTGTGGGTGGGGGTTTCCTTTGTTTACTTAATTTTGAAAATTGTTTAAGAAACATAATTGTTCCTACCACCAATTAAAATGTAATGAGCTGTATTTAATTTTGTAGTTTGTAAGCAGCGAAGAAGAGGGTTAAGCCAAAATAATTTGCAATTTTGCTTCAGCTAGTTATCGAAAAAAATTAGAATTTTGCAAAAAAAAAAGTGTTTTGGGTCTATTTAAGAAATTCTACCGTCTGCTGTTTAGGTAATTGAGAATAATTCTAAGTATAACTTGCACTTTGTATGATTATAGGCGGTGTTCGGTTGGGCGTATACGGGTGGACATGATATCCTACAAGAGCGCTTTCTGGTCTTCTATATGAAGCTATTGTTGTGTTCGACAAAACGACCCCGTAGTCTTCTATGAAAAAGTGTTTTGGATCTATTTAAGTAATTCTACCGGCTGCTGGTTAGGTAATTGAGAATAATTCTAAGTATAACTTGCACTTTGTATGATTATAGGTGATGTTCAGTTGGGCGTATACGGGTGGACAACACTGAACATATTGAATGTATTTTTCCTCTCTAAACATATCTTCTATTAATAATTGTAATTAAAGTAGCGTGGAGATCGCCTTGTGTTCTTTCAAAAGGCCTTGCAATCGCTAATAAGAGGAGTTAATGTTATTCTAAAAGAACTCCTTTTTGTATCTACAAGAAAGCTTTCTTGATTTCTGTATGAAGCTATTGTTGTCTTCGACAAAACGACTCCGTAGTCTTCTATGAAATTATCATGTGGACGGGTAGTCCTTTATGAGTAGACCTAACGAGTTAACCTAACTTGAGTAAGTATAATAGAAGGCAACAAGGTCTTCTAACAGAAGACCACTAGGTCTTCTCATATAAGACCACTAAGTCTTCTCATATAAGACTACATATGAGAAGACCTTGTGGCCTTCTACGAGAAGACCTTGCGGTCTTTGTGGTCTTCTTGGAGAATACTTTATTGTCTTCTATGAGAGGATGTTGGGGTCCTCTATGAGAAGATCTTGTGGTCTTCTATGAAGAAGAAGACTTTTTGGTCATCTAGGAGAAGACCTTGTGATCTACTAGGACACGACTTTGTCATTTTCTAGGAAGAATGCCTTATAGTTTTCTAGGAAAAGATCGTGAGGTCTTATGAGGAGACCTTGTGGATTCTATGAGAAAACTTTGTGGTCTTCTATGAGAAGACCTTGCAGTTTTGTGTTCTTTTGACCTTAAGGTCTTCTATGAGAAGGCTTTGTTCTCTTCTATGAGAAGACCTTGTGGTCTTCAATGAGAAGACATTGTTGGCATCTAGGATAAGACCTTTTAATTTTTTATGGGAAGATCTTGTGGTCTTCCATGAGAAGATTTTGTGGTATTCACTGAGAAGACCTTATGGTTTGTGCTCTTCTAGGGAAGACATTAATGTCTTATATAGACCTTTATGTCTTCCACGAGATGTTTCTATGGGAAGACAATGTGGTCTTCTATAAGAAGAGGTTTGGTCTTCATGGAAAATAAAATGTGGTCTTCGATTAGAGGACCTTCCGGTGTACTAAAAGAAGAACTTCTATGCTTCTGTGGTCTTCCATGAGAATAACTTGTCGTCAGCTAGAAGAAGACCTTATAGTCTTCTATGAGAAGAATGTGTGGATGTTTAGGAGTAGACTTTGTGATATTCAATGAGAAGACCATATCGACGCCTCCAAACAATAGTATGCTAAGTCGACTTAGCATGTTCTCAAGTTCTTTACATTTTTACATTTTACGTCCTTTAACTTTAATTCTGTCAAATTTTGGTAATGATCGGTCAATCCGAACAGAAGTTATAAACAAATGTTTACTCAGAATAGTAGTGAAGGTCAAAGAAAACTGTAAACTTTGAGAGCTTCTCCTGCAAAACTCACTTTTCAGACTTAGCATACTATTATTTGGAGGTGTCGATATGTTCTTCTGTGAGAAGACCAAGTGTTTTTCTGTGAGACGACCTTGTGGTCTTCGGTGAGAACACCTCATGGTCTTCTGTGAGAAGATTTGGTTGTCTTCTATGAAAGAATCTTCATGTATTTAAAATAACACCTTGTCCTCTTCTATGAAAATACCTCGTGCCTTCTATGAAACGACCTTGAGGCCTTAAAAGAGCAGACGTCGTGGTCTTCTGTGAGAAAACAAGTGATGCTCGTAGTCTTCTAGGGGAAGACTTTATGGCCTTCAATGAGAAGACCTTCGAGAGAATACCTTGTGGAATTCTGTTAGAAAACCTTATGGGCTTCTAAGGAAAATCTTGTAACCTTCTAGAGAAGACCGTATGAACTTCTAAAGAAGACCTTGCGGCCTTCTAGTATACAAATTTTCAAAAGAGAACCTGGTCTGTAGTCTCCTCTTAGAATTTCATGGAGCCTTTCCTGCCTTATTCATATAAATGCTAGTAATTTTAAATTTTTATAGCTTTAACGCTGACGGTTTATACACACTTAAATTCGACCATAAATGTGCGAAATGTTGAATTTACCGAAAATTTAGACTCGATTTAGCCTTCTTAATATTTTGCACAAACTTAGTTTAAGTTCGAAGATTGGTCATATTGGTCCACCCCTTCGGATTCCACATACACCAAAATTCGAAATTTTTCTGTAAAATGATGTGAATGATAACTGTCGAAGGTAGCAATAAATTTAATCCAAACTTTGCACATCGCATTATTCCTTCCAGATATAAATCGGGTGCCCATATGGACTGTATCGGTCCACTGCTTCGGGTTAGGTTAAAGGACGCGCAGCAGTCGTGTTGGACAGCCACTCCACTCGGAGACCTTATGGTCCATTGTGTTCATCCTATAGTGTGGGTTGGAGAAAAGAAAAGAAATAAAATTGCATAGAAGGTATCGAGGGAAGAAGTAAGAACTAAGTAAGTTATAAAGAATAATTAAGTAAGTGCTATGGATTGAAAGACAATTGAGAAATTATTTTAGAGAGGAGAGCGAGTGAGGAGGTTTTGCCATATTAAGGTGCTGTAATTTGTTCGTGTTGAAGCCACTTCAGACCCTTGGCGAGAAGAAACAGTGTTGTCGGCTCGGCTTGGCAGAATTTTGTCAGAGATGATATTATGTGTTCACCCATTGTTTGAATTCTCCTGGTAATGAGCATTGGAGAACGGCATAATAAGTGCTCATTCGTCTCTGTTTCTTCTTCATCTTCGCATAATCTGCAGTAGTTCGTGGAGTCATCTCTATCCCATTTGCAGGTCATTGATCTTATTCTGCAGCGTCCCGTGATTACCCCAACCATTAGTTTCAGGTCGGGTTTTCTCATAGAGAGTCGAGAAGTGGTCTTCCGTTTAGAGAGGTTGGGCCAGATTTCCTTTGATACCTTACAGCCAGGTTCGTTGTTCCAGATCTGACCAGCCTTCTCCCTGTATACTTGTTCTAGGAGCCGCATGAAGTGACACAAGGGTGGCTTTATCGAGTTATCGATATCGATGTCGTTTGACTCAGATCCGCGAAGTGCCAGTTCATCACCTTTTTCATTTCCCTCGATGTCGCAGTGCCCCGGGACCCAGCACAAGGTAACTATTCATCTTAGAGACTCCAAAGCCTTCCTGCAGTGCAAGACCGCAGTAGACTTGATTGAGTGGGATCTAAGTGATTATAGGGCCTCTTGACTATCCACATAGATAGTCACCGGTCCAGCTATGTCCCCTTCCATGTTTTTTATGAACACTACTGCTTTCGTGACCGCAAAGATTTCGGCTTGGAAGACGGTACAATTTTCGCTTAGCTTGTACGAGATCCGTAAGTTAAGGGTATCGCTGTAGACGCCCGCTCCTGATCCCCTTTCCATCTTGGAGCCATCGGTATAAACCTCTATACCGGGTAGAGGTCCAGACAGAGAGTCAGGTATCCGTACTTCAATTTCGTCGAAGTGTAATTGTGGTGATATATAGTCACTGATTACCTCCTATCCCACTGATAGTCCAGATCGTCGTAAAATAACACCGTGGCCATAGTGGAAGTTGCGCCATGAGCTTATCTCCTTGAGTCGGAGAGCACTCTTTGCTGCCAACTCTTGCACCACGAGATTCATCGGATGGAGTGCTTTTCATGGCACCGATAATTAAGAGAGATGCCGCTCTTTGAACGGTATTAATATTGTGGAGAAGGTATGTCTTATTTAATGCATTCCACCATACCAATGAACCATAAGTCAGAATAGGGTCGTAAAAATCCAGTGAATGACCTGTGGTTTCAATCCCCAACTCTTACCAATAGAGTTCTTGCATAAATAAAGGGCTATAAGGCCTCTCTTGGCACGTTCTTCGACATTATTTTTCCACGTTAGTTGATGGTCCAGGATAATGCCAAGGTACTTGGCCTCTAGAGAGAGCTTTAGGGCCACTCCATCCAGCGTTGGTAGGGTGGTTTGACTTTTCTCTTGTTCGTAAATAGAACCAGCTCTGTCTTAGATGGGTTCAGCCCAAGTCCATTGTTGTGTGCCCATCATGATAAATTGACTAGAGCCCCTTGCATGAGTTCCAATAGCGTTTGTGGGAACTTCCCACTGATCATTAAGACCACGTCATCAGCATAAGCTACTGCTTTTATACGTAGTTTGTTAAATTCCTTAAGTATTTCGTTAATCACCAGGAACCACATCACCAGGAACCACACCACCTTATGGTGTGCCCCTGGTGACAGACTTCCGAATGGAGGTCTCACCGATATTTGAATTGATTATCATGCCTCTAAGCATTCCATCGAACCAATAGATTTTTGATTGCTTCGGGTTCCTCCCACACAAAATTCGGAAAAGGTGAAGAGCTTCTCTCGGACCGTTTTAAACGTTTTCAGTAGGTTGTCTTTGGGCCTTCCTTAACGACGGTACAATTTTTCGCAGGCAAGTCTGTATTTCCTGAGATAATGACCTAAAATGTCAAAAAAAAAACATACTAAAGTGGCTAGGGTGCAGGACACCTCTCGAACTTTTTCAAAAATTTCTTCCAAACATGATTTACAGTGACTGAATATTTCGAGTTCCATATGAATCAGAAGTTTCTAGAAATTTTTGGTATATGTCAATGAGTTGGTATAGCCCCACATTACGGTGCCTAAAGATTCCACGTATTTTGAAGCAAACTCGTTAGCAATATATTTTGCATGCGGCATAAATATTGTGTTTGCTTCTTTTTTTTTTTGGTCAAAGGCTGAGGATATATCCCCGACAGCACAGCTGACATATATTTTCTTACTTGTTAAATACACACGAAACAATCTCAATTCTCTAACAAAAAACTTGTTAGCGAAACAAGTTAATCAGCTGTCACTAATGCCTCAAAAAACCATTAAAATATACCACAACTCATTAACTTCCAAGGTTCATAATTAGTTCAATTTGTTGCTAAACGTTCATGCTTTTCCGACTCCATACCAAAGCTCACAACCCTTAAGCCGAAACATGATAAATTTAAACAGGATAATTTTTTAACTCATTTAACCTTTTCATGAAAAAATCAGCATCCCTTCTTTGCTTAACTTTTTTTTCTTGCTTGGATTTCTTACTTCTTCATGTTAACTTAATTTAAAAAATCGTTTTCAATCTTCGTAATAGACTCCTTAACAGGAATTCAATTAACACAAGAACATTTAACTTCTCTGCTACGTTGGCTTTTATCGTTATGGGTCGAATACTCCTGTTGAGATTTACCCAAAAAAAGAACAAAAATTCTCATCCAAAAGAAAACCAAATGGGGGAAAGGAACATAACATGACTGTCGGAATAAAGTTTTCTGGGTAAACATGATTTCCATATTTCTTCATGTTAATATTTACTCATAATACAGATGAACGCACACACACCCTGTGTAAACAGATTCATCATCTCCCTTTCTTGCCTACTGGTAGAGTTATACTTCATGTTCACCCGGAAAATTGTATGAATGTTCGCTCAGTCTGTGCTCTTTCTTTATCTTTTTTTCTGTATAATTACATTGTAATAGGATGCCATCGTTTCATTTCATGTCTTTGCCTTGACAGCAGATTCAAGGAATGTGTAACTGCCAAGTACATCGTAGCCTTTCAGGATAGTATAACAGGCAGCTTGTTTGTTAAAGGATATTTAAATTTCAATACACATTTAATGGATTTTCGTTCATAAGCCATCAGTGTATGGTAGGAATTTAAAGAAGAAAGTTCAGATTACGGCTGCAAATAAGTACTGACAACACCTATAAGCTAATTGTTGCACTAAAAAGCATTGTGTTTAATTCTTTAAGCCATTAACTTATATAATTTGTTGATTGCTTTTCTTTCTTTGTTAATTCTCTGTCAAGGATTCGCAAATATACTTGCCACACTCCGCACAACCATTTTCTCGATCATCAACGACATCGCCTGATTGTTTGCTTTCTGTAGTAAATATTTATAAATGCGTTTCGTTTAGCTGTAATAGAGAACCGTAACATGAACCGTTTCCTTTGATTTGACCATTTGTGTTTACAGACTTTGGTGTCTGCAACATTGTTGGAATAGGGATGTCTATTACAAATAAAACTCAAAGAAAGTAGGGCTAAAATCTAAAAGAGGCCAAAAAACATTTAATTCTTTATCAGAATGATATTAGGGTATGTATATTTTAGTTAAAGAAAATCACCTGAAGCATTTTCTTTTTATATATTGTTCCACAAACAACATCCCATGTGGGACAAGGGGGATTTCTCTCATATCAATGATTGCCCACCGATTCATATTAGATCAATGATATGGGACCTACTGTTTATTGCTGGTCCGAATGGCATGTCCTAAGACACCACTTGTAGAGAAGTTTTACATGGTTGAAATACTAAGTAAATGTCGCCAACATCACTGAGGGGTATTTTGCCACCGTTGAAAATTTGATGTTGTCTGGCCTAGCAATCGAACACACGACATTTAGCCTGCAAGGCAGGTGTGCATACCATTGCACCTCGGTGGCATTCCCTTTTATTCGATTTTCTATAGGCAAATTACATCGGATAAAAGCGTTAATATAGACAGCAAATTGAATAGGCTTTATGGAGAGAATATCACATGAAGGGTTCTTTCATACATACAAGACAACTTGATGGAGTATAGATCTCTTCTTCCTATAAAAGTGGCGTGAAGAGGACTTCTTTCTATAGGAAATCCCTTGAAATGAATTTGCTCCTATAGAATACTAGCTGAAAGGTGGTTTCCCTTCTATAAAATGACCACCAGAAGAGCATTTTTTCCCTATAGAATATGCCTTGAAGTGAGTTTCCTCATGTAGAAACCATATGAATTGAAGCGGGGGTTCTTTCTAAAAGACCATACAAAGAGGCTTCCTTTCCGCAGGTGACCAACAGAAAAGGTCTTCTTTCTTGAAGATGTTTTTCTTATAGAAAATCATCTAAAGGGATCTTATATCTATAGAAGAGCACCTGAAAGTATCTATTTTCCATTGATGAACACCTGAAGAAGGCCATTTCCTTCTATAGAAGACCATTTAAAGATATCTTTTTCTATGGAAGATCGCATTCTTTCTATGGAAGACCCCATTCTTTTTACGGAATACTACTTGAACGTATTTTCTTTCTACAGAAGACTATTTGAAGGGATCTTTTTTTTAGAAGAACACTTGAAATTTTCTTCTTTCTAAAGAAAACCATTTGAAGAGCTATTTTTAAAAAGACTTTTTTTCTATAGAAGACAACCTGAAGGAGCTTTCTTTTTACAGAATACCACCCGAAGGGCTTTTCTTTTTGTAGTAGACCACTTGAAGGACATATCTAGGGACCTTCTTTTTACAAAATATATCCTGAAGGGTTTTATTTCTAGAAGGGAACTTCTTCCTCTTCCATTTGAAGAGATAATTTTAAAACGTCTTTTTTCTATAGAATACAACCCGAAGAAGCCTTCTTTTTAAAAAATACCATCCAAAGCCCTTTTTTGTAGAAGACCACTTGAAGGGTTCATCTTTCTATAGAATAACATATTTACGGACCTCCTTTTTAAAAAGTATATCCTGAAGTGTCTCATTTCTGGAAGAGAACATCTTCCTAGGGAATACAACTCCAAAGAATGTTATATCGATAGAAATCCGCCAGAAAGGGTTTTCTTTTTATAGAAGACCACCAGAAAGGGTTTCCTTTTATAGAAGACAACCTGCAAGGGTCTCTTTCCATAGAAGACTATCGGAAGTAGTCCTCTTTCTATAGAAGACCACTTTTAAGGGTTTCCTTTTGTAAAAGATCGCCTGAAGATATCTTCTTTCTAGTGAAGATCACTTCAATGTATCTAGTTTCTATAGAAGTGCACCTGAAGGGGCCTTCTTTATATCAGCAAGGGTCTCCTTTCTATAGAAGAACACCAGAAAAGGCATTATTTCTAAAGAAGACTATCTTATGGCCTTCTTTCTATAGAAGACTACCTTAAGGGGTCTTCTTTTTATAGAATACTATCTGAAAGCGCCTTTTTTCTACAGCAGATCACCTTAAGGGGTCTTCTTTATATAGAAAACCATCTGAAAGGGCCTTCTTTATACAGAAGACCATCTGAAAGGCCTTAGGGTTTTATTTCTAGAAGGGAACTACTTTCTATAGAATACAACTCCAAGGTATGTTATATCTATAGAAGTCCTCCTGAAAGGGTTTTCTTTTTATAGAAGACCACCTAGTATAGAAGACCACCTGCAAGGGTCTCTTTCTATAGAAGACAATCGGAAGTAGTCTTCTTTCTATAGAAGACTACATTTAAGGGTTTCCTTTTATAAAAGATCACCTGAAGGGATCTTTTTTCTATTGAAGATCACTTCAATGTGTCTAGTTTCTATAGAAGTCCACCTGAAGGGATCCTTTTTTAGAAAACCACCTGAGGGGGAATTCCTTTTTAGAAGACCATCTGATGCGGTCTTCTTTTTATAGAAGACCACCTGAGTGGGTCTTTTTTTAGAAGACCATCTGAAGGGGCCTTCTTCCTATAGAAGACAACCTTTCTTTATATCGAAGACCATCAGCAAGAGCCTCCTTTCTATAGAAGACCACACGAAAAGGCATTCTTTCTAAAGAAGACTATCTTAAGGGGTCTTCTTTATGTAGAAAACCATCTGAAAGGGCCTTCTTTATATATGAGGCCATCTGAAAAGGCCTTCTTTTTATAGAAGACCACCTCAAGGGGTCTTCTTTATACAGAAGATCACTTGAAAGGGCCTTCTTGTTATAGAAGACTACCTTAGGGGTCTTCTTTTTATAGAATACCATCTTAAAGGGCCTTTTTTCTACAGAAGATCGCCTTAAGGGGTCTTCTTTAAATAGAAAACCATCTGAAAGGGCCTTTTTACATATATAGAAGACCATCTGAAAGGCCCTTCTTTCTATAAGAGATCACTTAAAGGGGTCTTCTTTTTACAGAAGACCATCTGAAAGGGCCTTCTTTTTTAGAAGACCAACTTAAGGGGTCTTCTTTGTATAGAAGACCACCTTAAGGGGTCTTCCTTGTATAGAAGATCACCTTAAGGAGTCTTCTTTATATAGAAGACCACTTTAGTGGGTCTTCTTTATATAGAAGACCACCTTAAGGAGTCTTCTTTATATAGAAAGATCTTCTATACAAGGAAGGCCCCTTAAGGTGGTCTTCTACAAGAGCCCCTTCAAGTCTCTCCATTCGATAGAAGAACACCTGAAGAAGCTCTTCATTCTATAGAATACTACTTAAAGTCGTCTTCTATATATAAGATCACACAAATGGGTATTATGTCTGTAGAAGACCACGTGAAGTGATCTTCTTACTGTTGAAGACCACCTAAAGGGGTCTTCTTTCTACAAAAGACCACCTGAAGTAGTTTTCTATCTACAGGAGGCCACCTGAAAGTGTCTTCTGTCTACAGGAGACCACCTGAAGAGGTCTTTTATTGACCACACAAAAGGGTCTTCTTTCCATAGAAGGGATCATCTATCGATAGAAGACCACTTGAACCGATCTTATTTCTATATATGACCACCTAAGAGGGTCTTTTTTCTATAGACGACTACTTCAAGAGGTCTTCTTTCTATAGGAGACCATCTTAAGCGGCCTTCTTTCCAAACAAGACCACCAGAATGTGTATTCTATCTATAGAAGACCGCTTTAAGGAGTCTTCTATCTATAGAAGACAACCGAAATGGGCCTTCTGTGTATAAGAAACAGCCTTAAGCGGTCTTCTTTCTATTGGAGAACACCTGAAGGGGTCTTCTTTATAAAGAAGACCACCTAAAGGCATCTAATTTTTTTTAAAAAGACAACATGAATGGATCTTCTTTCTATTTATGACCAGCAGAAGGTGTAATCTTTCTATAGATGACCACCTTAAAGGGTCTTCTTGCTATAGAAGACCACTTAGAGGGGTCGTCTTTGTATAGAAGACCACTTTGGGGGGTCTTCTTTCTACAAAAGACCACCTAAACCAGTCTTTTTTTTCTAATGAAGACCAGCTTTAGGGGTCTTCTTTCCAAAGAAAACAACCTGATGGGGTACTGTTTCTTTAGGAGACCACCAACTATAGGTGTCTTCTTTCTATAGAAGACCATCTGTATGGGTTCTATTTTAGAGAAAACCACCTAAAGATGTCGCCTTTGTATAAAAGACCGCCTGAAAGGGTCTTCTATCTATAGAAGACCACCTGACGGGGTGTACTAACTGTAGAAGACCACCTCATGGGACCGTATTTATATAGAAGACCCCTTGAAGGGGTATTCTTTTCATAGAAGACCATCTGAAGGATCTTCTTTCTATAGAAGACTTCAAGTGGTATTCTTTTTTTATGGAAGAACACTTTTAGTGATCTTCTTCCTATAAAAGACCACTTGAAGGGGTCTTCTTTCTATAGAAGATCACTTAAAAGTTTGTCTTTGTGCAGAAGACTACTCTAAGATATCTTCTTTTTATAGATGACCACTTTATGGATTCGAATTTCTACAGAAGTCCACTGAAAGTAGACTTCTTTGAATTAAAGACCGCTGGTTCCTCCGTGCCCAATACCACTGTCATCCCTTACACCACAACTAAGTATGTAAATGTGTGTGTATGTGTATATCCAGGCGAAATCCTAACAATTACAGTCTGTGTAATTGGATAAATGTGAATGATACAAAGTTGTTTGTATGCAATTGTTGTATGTTTGCGTATGTGTTTCAAGATACCCAGCAATGTAACGAAATCGGAACAAAATTCGGACGCTTCGTCCGATGTCGGATCCGAAATCGTAAGATATCTTAACGAAAGTTGTACGAAGTGGTTGAAATAATTTCGGAACGAAATGTCGGTGGAAAATCGGATCGATTTCGACCCGATTTCGGAACGAAATATTGAGAAAATCCTTGGGAAGCTTGGAAGGGAAATTTATTTCCGAAATTCGCTCCGATATCGGAACGAAATCGGTACAAAATCTGAACTATTTCGCCTCCGAAAAATCGTTAAGAAATCGGAACGAAATCTGAACGATTTTGCTTCCGAAATTATACAGACGTGTCGGACATTCGACATTTGGTTTGCTGGGTCAATTTAGTTCTTACGTATGCCTCATGTCGGTGTGTGTATTTGTAATTGCCGTGAATAGGGCTAACTGTGTTGCGAATGGCCAAGTTAAATTGACGTATAATTGTGCTCTAGTGTCCTATAAACGGAAACGGCTTTAGTGGTTGGAGTAAATTTCGCTGCCTTGGCGTTTATTTTGCGACTGTATTCTGCTGCTGGTGTTGTTGTTATTTTCTTGTGAATCGGAATCAGATAAGAGGTCACCATACTATAATTGAATTTGTTCCTGTTGTAGATGAGAAAAGGAGACAATGAATACAAATTGATATTCTGGTGGGGCTGGGTGATGTTGTTCTTTACATGTCAACCTCATGTTGTTGTTCAAGTTGTTGTTAGTGATGAGCATTAGCCTGATGCTTTTGTGTTTGTTAGTTTTAAGTTTGATGTGAAATCGATTGGTGCTACTATTGCTGGTGCTGTTGATGATGCCATTTTACATTTTCAGCATTGAAGATTCCTAAATAACAAATGAGCCAGAAAAATGTCATCGCATGAAGTTTCTGAATTGAACAAAAGCCCACATACAATTGAAACGAATAGATACATAGATGTCCGTCCACGGCAAAGAGTGACGCTGACAATAGCGTCAACAGTTAACTAACAAAAATCAAGCCAATAATTGGCAATGTTTTTCCATTAGTTTTTCTTTATATGAAAAAATAAGAAATAGGGAAAAGTGCTACAAATAAGTCCGTATATCTTTCATTTATAAATCTCACATGAACAGCAGCTTTATTTACACCTCGTTGAACAATCGGTCCCCTGCGGGTGTTTTAACTTTTATGTGGCCATTATGTTGTTGTTATATTGCTTCGCACACCAATCGTTTGTTTTTACAGTGTTTTATTTTTATTTATTGTGACGGATAATAATTGTTGTCAGCATCAATAACACAAAATCACATTTAAATTCCATTAAGACCATTAAATTTTTCGACGGTTGCGTATGGGTGGTATTTTATTTTGCTGGTTTCTCTGTTTGGTTCCGTGTATTACTTTTGTAGCGGCATTCATGCGAAATTTGTATCACGTTGTTGGTGTTCTTTTTGTTGTTTCTACTTTGCAGAACTTTTACAATGAATGGGTTGCTGCATAACATGCAAAATCCTTTTGATTGTCGGACACAACCAAAAAACGAAACAAAACTTTTTATGGAATATGCATAGTTTAATTTTCGTAGAATTAACGGTAAAAAAAGTGCGGAATATTTTCTGCTTTTTCAAGCTTTGGTATATACAAATAGGTTTTATTGATTAAGCAATTATTTTAAATAAAAATTTGGAATATTAAGCGGCCGTATTCATAAGCCCTCCCTGTCTTCTGTAGACAACAGAAAATCCTTGATTTCCATATACCAAATAAGACTTCCTGGGTTTTTTCATAGACAACAAAAAACTTCTTAAGGTCTATTATAGGCACCTTTCTATAGGATACCACCTGAAGCTGTCTTCTTTCCAAAAAAGACCATCAGAAGGTGTATTCTATCTATAGGAGAGCGCTTGAAGGGGTATCCTATATATATAGAAGACAACCGAAAGGGGTCTTCTGTCTATAAGAAACAGCCTTAAGTGGTCCTCTTTCTGTTGAAGAACACCTGAAGGGGTCTTCTTTTTATAGAAAACCCCCAAAAGGGATCTAATTTTTTTAAAAGGCCACCTGAATGGCTCTTCTTTCTATAGAAGACCACTTGAAGGGGTTTTCTTTCTACAGAAGTCCACTTGAAGGGGTTTTCTTTCTAAAGAAGACAACTTGAAAGGGTCTTCTTTCTATACAAGACCACGTTTAGGGGTCTTCTTTGTATAGAATATCACCATAATGTGTCTTCTTTCTATAGAAGGCCATCTGAAGTGGTCGTCTTTCTATAGAAGACCACTTGGAGGGGTCGTCTTTCTATAGAGGAAAACTTCTTAACGTCTATTATAGGCACCAGAAAACAACTTGTGCTCTTTTATGGACACCAGAAACCCCCTGATGTCTTAAATAGACAATGGTAGACCACTTCAGATCATTTACAGATAACAAAAAAAATCTTGATATCGTCTTTATCTTTATCTGACGGTAAAAAGGTCATGGAACTACATAAGATCTTCTGTGGACGCCTGCAGACAATAAATGACCTCATCTATAAACAACAAAAGGCCTCATGAAAACTTTACCGAGGTCCTCCGGAGACAACGTACAATTTCTTGGAATCCTATTAGTCAACAATAAATTTCTTGAGGTCTTCCAAACAGAACAGAAAATTTATTTTCTATAGAAGTCCTCAGGGGGGCATATTTTGTGTTTAGAAGACATCAGGACATACTCTAAAGAAAAATGATGAAATCTTGAGGTCTTCTATAGACAAACTCAGACCTCTGGCATCTTCTAAAGACAAACGCCTGACCAGTCGGTGCCGTCTACCGAAAACACCGACAACTCTTGAATTCTTCTAAAGGCAACAGAAAATATCTTGAGGTTTTCTATAGATGCAACCCCTCTTGAGATCTTCAGATAACAACAGAAGACCTCTTGAACCCTTCCATAAATAACACAAGACCTCTTGATGTCTTCTATAAACAACAGAACAAAAAATCTTGATATCGTCTTTAGACAACAGAATGCCTTTAAGGTAGTCCTACACAGACGACAGAGTCTTTTGAAATTGTTGAATACGGGCAACAAAAAACTACTGAAGATCTTCTGTTGAAGCCTGCAGGCAATACATAACCTCATCTATAAACAACAAAAGACCTCATGAAGTCTTCCATAGACAACGGAAACTTAAAAGAGGTCTTCCGGAGACAACGTACAATTTCTTGGGATCTTATTAGTCAACAGTAGATTTCATGAGGTTTCCAAATAGAACAAAAAATTCTTTTCTATAGAAGACTTCAAGAGGTCATCTTTTGTGTTTAGAAGACATCAGGACATATTCCAAAAAAAATTATGAAATCTTGTGGTCTTCTACAGACAAACGCAGACCTCTGGTATCTTCTAAAGACAAACGATTTGACCACTCGAGACCGTCTATCGACAACAAAATACTTCTTGAGGTCTCGTAAAAACCACAGTTGAATTCTTCTAAAGACAACAGAAACTATCTTGAGGTTTTCTATAGATGAAAGACCTCTTGAGATCTTCAGAACACAACAGAGTCCTATGTTGAAACCTTCCATAAATAACACAAGACCTCTTGGAGTCTTCTATAACCAACAGAGACCATCTAAGGTCGTCCATAGTCCACTCTTGAGATCTTCTAAAGACAATAAAAGACCTCGTAAGGTATACTATATGCAACAGAATATTTTATGAGGTCTTCTGTACACACGAGAAGACCACTTGAGATCATCTATAGACCACAGAAGACTTCCTGAGGTCATCTGTAGACAACACAAGACCTTTTAAGGTTTCTTGAGGTTTTGCATAGAGAACGGAATCTCTTGAGGTCTTCAAAAGAAAACACAGACCACTTGAGGTCTTTTATAGACAATAGAAGAATAAACAACAGCCGACCTCTTTAGGTCTCCTTTAGACAACAGGAAACCACATGAGTCCTCTACAGACAACAGAAGACCACTTGAGATATTCTATAAGCAACATTAGACCTGTTGCTGTCTTCTATAGACAACGGAGGTCCTCTTGAAAACTTCCATAAAAATTACGAGACCTCTTGAATTCTTCTATAAACAACAGAAGCCCATCTAAGGACGTCCATAATCCACTCTTGAAATCTTCTAAAGGCAATAAAAGACTTCGTATGGTGTACTATAGACAACAGAAGATCTCTTGAGGTCTTCTATACACAAGAGACGGTCACTTGAGATCATCTATACACTACAGAAGACTTCTTAAGGTCATCTATAGGCAACGCAAAACCTCTTAAGGTCTCTTGAGGTTTTGTATAGAGAACGGAAGTCCCCTTGAGATCTTCTGTTGTCTCTTATAGACAACAGAAGAACTCCTGGGGTCTTCTAAAGACAACAGACAACCTCTTGATGTGTCCTATAAGCTATAGAAGACCTCCGGACGTATACCATAAACAAAAGCAGACCCCTTGATGTCTTAAACCTCAGAAAACCTCTTTAGGTTTCCTATAGACAATAGAAAATCTCTGGAGGTCTTCTACAGACAAGAAATGACCCCTTGAGGTCTTTTGTAGACAGCAGAAGACCACTTAAGCTCTTCAAACGAGAAAGCAAGATCTCTTATAAACACAACATAAGACGTTTCAAGTCGCCTTGAGGTCTTGTAAAACAAGAGCAGAAGTCTTGAGATCTTCTAACAAGAAAATAAACCACCTCAAAACCTCAAGAGGGTCTTCTGTAAAAATTAAAACGTCACTTGATATATTCTATAGGCAAGAAAAAACTGTTCAAGTCTTCTAAAGACTAGAAGAAACTCCTTGCGATCATCTAAGTTTTTGGACAACTTCTTGACCTCCTATAGGGAAGAGACGACTTCTTGAGGTAATAAAGACCTCTTGACACAAGGAAAACTTCTTGCAGTCATCTAAAACCTAAGAAAACTTCATGAAGTTCCCTGTAGGCAACAACAGATATTTTGAGAGCTTTTATAGACGACAGAAGACCTCTTGATCTATAGACAACCTAGGAGCTTTTAATGTTCTTTAAAGAAAACAGAACACCTCGTGAAGTCTCCTATAGGCATTATAAGATCCTTGGGGTCTTATATAGACAACAGAAGTTTTTGAGGTCTTATAAAGACAGGAGAAGGCCTTTGGAGGTTTTATTCAGAGAAACGAAGACCCTTTGAGGCCCTCCGTAGTCAGCAAATGACTTCATGAGATTTTCCTTGACATCTTGACGTTTTCCTATACAACCGAAGAATCTTAAAACTTTGTAAAAATAACCGAAAACTCTTGAAGTCTTCTATAGATTACATATGACCTTTTAAGGTATTCTATAGATAACAGAAGACCTATATAAGACAATACACAACAAAATTCTCTTGAGGACTTCCAAAAACCATAGAAAACCTCTTGAAGTCTTGTATAGACAACAAAAGCCATCTGTAGGCAACAAAAGACATCTTCAGGACTTCTTTCACAATGGAAGGCCTACTATACACTTCCACCCTATTGTGACCTTCTATGGACAACAGAAGACCTCCTAAAAATAAATCAGCCTTATTACGGTTGGCGTAGTCGTATCCAAAATTGCAAATTGACGTGTCGTAACGTCTAATTGGTATTATGTATGTCGTACACGACTAATTGGTATTATGTATGTCGTATACGAGATATTACAACTCTGTATGCCATTCTTTTACTATTTTGCTACCACGAGAGGCGTTTTATTACGAGAAACGCTGTGAAATTAGACGTTAGAGATTTTGTTGACGACAACAGACAAATTTCTTAAAACGTTAATAAAAACGAACAAATAAAATGGATTTAAAAAAAAAGGTATGTGTCTATATAACAAAAAGATTATATATTCGTATAAATTTTATAATATTGCACATGTTTTAGAACAAAAGTCACCACAAAAAAGCAGTTTGACACAATGGTCCAGATTTTGCAGAACAATCCAAATTTGGCCAGAGGTTACAACAATGGGATAAAAAAAAAATTAGCGTGAAAGAAGAGTGGAATAAAATTAGTACGAAACTCAACATTTTAGGACCGCCAGTACGAACAGGTGAGGGTTGGATGAATGTCTGGGATGACTACAAATTCAAGTTAAGGAAGAAGTTAGTTCACAATAAGGCGGAATGTCGTGCTACAGGTGGAGGATCCTTCAAACAGTACATACTAACAGACACGGAAGAAGCAGCATCAAGCTTGTTACAATTGGATACAATTGTTGGATCAGTCAATTGGAATCCAGCAGCCTTCAACGCTTCGAGAAACAACCACTGAGGAAGAACTGTTTGAAGCATGTATAATCCATGAAGATTTAGAAAACCACGATCCCTGCACAGTTACTCCCCAAAGCGTAAGCAGGTCTCATGCAAAAGAGCCGCACGTCGTAGTGAATCAGGATCCCCGCACAATAACCCCTGTAAGCATAGGTATCACTCATGGAAATGAGCAACAGGTCCAAGTGAACCAGGATCCCTGCACACTAGTCACAAATACCCCTCACAGAAATGGATTTCAGCAACAGCAACTGAGTATCAGTCATGGAAAATATGTTTGATTCTTGTCGTAACTGTTTTCGTCTTACTTTTAAATCGTTCGGAGTATATTCATCATCATCATCGGATATAAAATAACCCACACTTAACATTTTTATGGTTTATTAATAAATAATTGTTTTTTTATTTTAACTGACTCTGTTTTTTTGTTTTCTTTTCTATAACAGGGTGGTGTGTAATAGTCGAAAATGTTAATAATCTTCAACACCCTGTATTTTTGCAATCTATTACAAAACAGACGTAGTCGAAAATTTTACATAATACCAAAAATTATTAACTACGACAACGCCTACGACTACGTCTACGACACTTGAACGCCTACGACAACGCCAACCGTAATAAGGGTGAATATCTTACAATTTGCTTGCTTAAAACACTTGTGATAACTGATTTCATTTGTCCCACTTGTTCAGAGCGTATACGTATTGTCACTACTAATACGACCTTGAAAACCTTTTAGTTTGATTTAGTTTTAATGCTTTCTAACATAATTTTCTGTACTTTTATTTTAAGAACATTTTCATAAACTCTTTTTGCAATAATTCCAAGAACAACATTCAGAAGTGTGCAGATAAAAATAACTTTAGTCGAAATATTTAAGTGGAACCCGCCCAAGAATAACATGTAACTTCCTCATACATGTTTTGGCAATTAGAAACTTTTTAGTTGTCAACGAGGAAAGAACCTTAACATGTTCTCGGAAGAAAACACAAGCACTCACAATAATAAAAGAGAAAGTCTTAGGTGAGACTCTGTGGGAGGTTTATGAGAAAATAAACTTATTTTAGACAAGTTAATGTAACGACGGCATGACAAAGCTACTCAGGCTGTGATAGCGAAAGAGAGAGAGTGTGTGTGTAGTAGCATCTATGATTTAGAGGCAAAGTTGAGTAGCTGACATTTATTTTGTTGCCACGAAAAGAAAACTTGATGACAACTTTATTTGCTTAACTTTCACAAATACGCAATGATGTCTGAGGGAGAGATTGTAAATATTTCTTGCTCGTCTAGGAAAGAAAATGTGCAAAACCTTACATGCCACAACAAGAGAAAACCAGCAAAACTTTTTCATAGTTAATGTTTATGGGATTTTATCTATTTGCCATTTCCAAGGTCTTCTTTGGCTTTTAAAGGGTAATACAATAACAAATTGAGGGTTAACTGCCAAAGAAAAGAGGACATGCTTGCCATGTCGTCTATGGCCGTTCGGTCGGTCAATAGTAATTGATTTTTTTATTCTTTATTTCCTTTTTGGGGTTATTGTAATTACATTATGCGGTCATGCCTTTCTGTGGTTTAGGCTTCTAATGGAAATGTTGCCTTTAATTACACTAAAAGATACAATAGAAAAGACAATAAGGGAAAAATACGAATGAAAAGCAGAGACACACACAACAAATGCCCCTATATACATAGAAACAACACGCATAAACACAAAAGCCAAATCCAATAATTTACTATTTATTACTAAAGCCAAGGAAACTTTTATCCACAAACCACATTCCCAATGAACATATTTTCGAATCCACAAACGTCTTAATTAACTATCGTTTCTTTTAAGGGAATGAATGAAAAGATGAATGTTTGATTGAATGAAATGTCCTTTATGATGAGAGAGACGGTTTTGTGTGCCTTTTCTTCAGTTATGAATAAATAAACACTTTGCACACCATCTACCGAGATTGCGGGACATTTACTAAAATTCCTATTGGAATTACATGGACATTAATAAAGCAACCACAAATAGAATTTTAGGTTAATCAATGTCAATATTTTATTTTATGGTAGAATATCTTTGATTAATATGTAAGGGTACTCAAAGTAACTGAAGGGAAGTTTAAGATAATTAAATAGTAATGGGATACAATTTGAGTTAAAACAAGAATATGGTCGTTGTATAAATGTGAAGATCAACTGAAGGTTATTTAAAAGTTAAACATAAAATTGAAAATGTCACAGCCTTCGGGATTAAGGAAAATTAAGGACTGTGGGGACAAACATGGGATGTAAATACAACAGAAGACCCCATGAAGTGTTTTATAAACCCAAGAAGACATTTTGAGGCCTACCAGAGACAAGGGAAGACCTCTTGAAGACTTCTACAGATAATAGTATGTTACAGACAGGAGGTCTCCTGAGATCTTCTATAGACCAAAGACATCTTAAAGTCTTCTACAGGTATTGTGCAGGCAATAGAACAGATATTCTACCGACAGAAGACCTTTTGTGGTCTTTCGTATACAACAAAAGACTCCTTGAAGTCCATAATAGACAACAGAAGACATTTTGATTGCATGACCACAAACCAAATCTTGAGGTTGTAACGTGACCGTTTCATATACTCGCACACGCATTCATTTTCATCAACTACAACTGCACAGTTAGCATAGTGGATAAATTTAACTTCGGTGTAATTAACTACAATCACTGCTACACAATAATTCTCATTCACTCCGTATAACTACCCGAATATGTATTCTGGGTTTATTCACCGAAGCGGTCGATCACCAGCCGAACAAAGTACGAATAGACGTGTGGCTCGTCCGCAGTCTACCATACTAGTTAGCCACGAATCGATCCAGCTCATAGCAAGCTCCCAGCTCATAGCAAGCTCTCAGCGCTTAGTAAGCTCCCAGCTCTTATCAAGCTCCATGCTCTTAGCCAGGTCCTATTAACCGATATCTTCCCGACAGCAATCCAAATACCACTGAGCCGAGCCACATACCCAACGAGCCGACAGCAACCCGAATGCCTCGGAGCCGAGCCACATTCCCGAATATTGCCAACGAGCCGACATTAACCCGAACACTACAGAGTCAACCCAACGAGCCGACAGCAACCCGAATGGCTCAGAGCCGAGCCACATACCCGAAGATTGCCAACGAGCCGACATTAACCCGAACACTATAGAGCCTAGCCACGAACCCAACGAGCCGACAGCAACCCGAATGCCTCAGAGCCGAGCCACATACCCGAAGATTGCCAACGACCCGACAGGAACCCGAACACTACAGAGCCGAGCCACACACACGACGATTGACAACGAACCGACAGGAACCCGAACACCACAGCCTATAACTGCAGAGCCGAAAGCCACCCGATTGCCCCGAGCCGAAAGTAGTGTGGAGCCGAGCCAAACCAGACGATCGCTGAGCCTACAACTACCGCAACACAGAAACGAACTCAACTAATAGCTCATACCGCATCCATATTCCTCACATATATATTATTCGTTTAACAAACACCGAGAGTGTATAATAAAGATTTAAATCGTAAACACTCGTGTTTTACTTAAGGTTTGTGGGTCCTTAGGTCGACCCTGGCAGCGACTGAGTTCACCTCAGCCCTAGATAAAACCACTCGTTATAAAGTCTTCTATGAGAAGAAATCCTCTTGAGCTCTGCTCTAAAAAGTAGACCTCCTGTGTTCTTCCATAAAAAATGGGTCTTCTATGTTTGGGGTCACGAAAATACATCCTGTGGTTTTCCATAGAGGTCTTCTATAGACCAGAAAATATCTTGGGGGTTCTAGAGACCAACAAATATCTCTTGAGGTCTTCTATAAGCCAGATAAGACCTCGTGAGGTTTTCTATAGACCAGAGAGGAACTTTTAAGGTATTTTATACACCAGAGAAGAGCCCTTTAGGTCTCATATAGACTTGAGAAAACCATTTCAGGTATTCTATAGACCAGAAAAGACATCTTGATATCTCCAACATGCAAACAATATCTCTTAAAATCTTCTATAGAAAAAGAGAAGACCTCTTGAAGTCTTCTATATACCAGAAATGGCCTCTTGAGGTCTTCTACAGACCAGAAAAGACTTCTTATGGTCTTCCACAGACCAAAGAAGACCTCTTGAGGTCTTACATAGATCAGAGAAGAGGTCTTCTATAGATCAGAAAGAACTTCAAGAAGTGTTCAGTTGCCTATAAAACCCCCTAAGGGATTTTCTGTTGTCTAAAGAGACCCCAAGAGGTCTTCAGATTTACAGATGAAATAAATAGGTCTCCTGTTGTACATAGAGTCCCGCAAGAGCTCCTCTATGGTCTATAGAATAACTAAAGAGGTATTATGTTGGCTATGAATGATCTTAAGTGCTTATCCGATGTCTACAGAGGACTTCAAGATGTCTTTTGTTGTCTGCAGAAGTTCTCAAGGGATTTTTTGTTGCCTTTATGAGAACTAAAGACTTTTTTATTGTCTCTAGATGACCTCAAGAAGTCTACTATTGTCTATGGAAGACTTCAATAGATTTTTTGTTGGGTGAGGAAGATTTCAACAGGTGTTATGTTGTCTGCGGAATACCTCAAGAATACCACTATTTCCTATATTTCGGTAAGAGAATGTGGCTAAAACTTAAAAAATTCCGAAAATCAAGAAGTACGCTTCTATGGTGATATAGGAAGACGTGGACCTATACTGATAATACTCTTCTGGAATATGTTATAACTCTTGGCGTCACAATCTTCAGTATTACGAACATCGGGAGGTACCATCCTATCGGGGCTATATCGAAACGTGGACATATACCGACGAAATTAAGTCAGAAATGGGGCAATATGAAAGCGTGGACCTGTGCAGACATATTTCTGGCGTACAGTTTTATATCACATTGAAGACTAAATACCAAATTTCAGCCACTTTGGTGGAATATTGAAGACACAACTTTCAAAATACGAAAAATTGGGAGGTACCTTTCCATGTGGGCTATATGAAGGCGTGGACATATACCGACATATTTAAGGGGGAAGTTTGAGTACCCCCAACGAAGTCTAAATACCAAATTTCAGCCATTTCGTTGTGATAATGAAGCTAAAACCTTAAAAATACTGAAAATCGGGAGGTACCGTTCTATGTGGGGTATATGAAGGTGTGGACCGATACCGACAAAATGCTGGGGGGAAGTTTTATACCCCTAAAGAAGACTACGTACCAAATTTCAGCCATTTTGGTAGGATAATGAAGCTAAAACCTTAAAAATACCGAAAATCGGGAGGTATCGTTCTATGGGGGCTATATCAAAACGTGGACCGATATATCCCATTTTCAATACCAACCATTCTGCAAGTAATTAAAACTTCTGTACCAAATTTTGACTCTCTATCTTTAAAATTGCGAGCTGTATCTTGATTTCAACAGACGGACGGACGGACAGACGGACATGGTCACATCGACATTTTATGCTGATCAATAATATATATACTTTAATGGGTCTCCGACGAATATTTCGATGTGTTACAAACTGAATGACAAATTTAATTATACCCTCCATATGGTGGAGGGTATAACAGGGGCATGTCGCTCGAAATAAGCAGTTATTTTTTGACCACTTATATAAGTAATTAAATAAGTGGTCACGACTTTTAGTATCTACTTATTTAAGTGGTCAAAAATAACTAGTTATTTCGAGCAAGATGGCCTTGTTAAGATAATGGGTTAGTAGGGGGTAATGAGTATTTTTGCTGGGAGAGAAGACCTTTTGAGGTTTCTAGATATCGAAAACCTCTAGAGATTTTGTAACAGAAAACACAATAACTAATGAGGTCCTCTATAGACCCCTGAGGACCCTCTTCGAAAGGGCTCTTGACTTCTTCTGTAGACAACAAAAAAAACTTCTTGAGATTTCCTATAGGTCAGAGAAGACCTCTTAAGGTGTTCTCTAGGCAAAAGAAGGTCTCTTGTGACCCATAGGCAACCGAAGACATAAGTTGGCCTTCAATAGGTGACACAAGACCTACTAAAATTTTCAGTAAATATCAGAAGATCACTTCAGGTTTTTCATTAACAAGAAACAACTTTTGGGGCAGATAAGACGCCTAAGTATTTTCCCTAGACAACAGAAAGTCTATTAAGTTCGTTCATAGTCCCGTAAAAGTCTTCACTGAGCTTTCCTCTTTTTTGTCTATAGAAGACGTCAAGACGTAAGAGGAAACCCATAGAACTTATCAATAGGCCAGAGAAAATCTCCTTGAGATCTTCTATAGAAGCCCTCTTGAGGTCAATGTGCATATTATTTTTTTTTTTACTTTCATAAATCGACACCTCCAAATAATAGTATGCTAAGTCTAAAAAGTGAGTTTGGAAATTTTTTTTAACATCAGTACTATGCTTAGTCAATATTTGTTAATAACTTCTGTTCGGATTGACCGATCATTACCAAAATTAGACAGAATTTAAGTTAATGGACTTTCGACACCCCCAAATAATAGTTTGCTAATTCTGAAAAGCGAGTTTTGCAGGACAAGCTCTAAAATTTGGAAATTTCTTTGACCTTCAGTTCTATACTAAGTAAATATTTGTTTATAACTTCTGTTCGGATTGTCCGATCATTACCAAAATTTGACAGAATTTTAGTTAAAGGACGTTAAATATAGCAAGTGAGCAAAGGCTATAGTCGGGATGGGGCCGACCATGTGATACCCTTCACCACTACCCCTGTGCATAAGCTTTTCACTGGTAAACATTTCTTTTGGGAATATAATCCGACCACCACCAAAAATAATATGCCTCTTTCTCTCTGGGACCCCCATAAGCAACCAAAATTTCGTGACCATCCGTTCAAAATTACGACCTGTAGCTTGATTGCAAAAAATGGAAGAATTGGATGCATTACCGACTATTGTGGTATATCCCTTGTTTGGCCACCTTCTCCAACCTACTTTACACCAATTTAAAGACAATATTTTCTTCTTCTATTGACAGGCTTTGCCGTTGGAATACCCATACTAGAAGTTGATATATTCACAAAGAATAAAGCTTTGAATTTTTCTCCACATGAGCTTTTCCCCATTCCGACCCTTAAATATTATCCGACTATCTCCACAATCAATAGGCTTCTTCCTCTGTGGGGCCCGCATCTATTGTGACTATCCGATCAAAATTCCAACCGGTAGCGTGATTATAAAAAATGAAAAAAATTGGATATATTAGTGACTTTTGCGATATCTCGGTTGTTTGCCCACTTACGCCAACATACTTTGTATCAATATAAAGGAGATCTTTTCTTCTACCATTGGCGGGCTTTCTTTTTGAAATACTCCTAACAGAAGCGGAAATATTCGCATAAGAAAAAACGTTGACTTTTCTCCACATAAGCTTTTTGCTTATTCCGACTCCTGAATATTATCCGACCATCACCAAACTTTATAGGCTTCTTCCTATGTGGGACTCCCAAATTTGATTACAAAAAAATCGGAAAATGGGATGCATTACCGACTATTGCGACATCTCTGCTATTTGACCACCTACGACAACCTACTTTACACCGTTGTAAAGGTGATATTTTCTACTTTCCTTGCCTTGGTTTTGCTTTTGATA
Organism: Musca autumnalis; assembly: GCF_047663935.1. Classification (NCBI taxonomy): domain Eukaryota; kingdom Metazoa; phylum Arthropoda; class Insecta; order Diptera; family Muscidae; genus Musca; species Musca autumnalis. The sequence goes on from NW_027412088.1 coordinate 202,423,175, forward strand.
TACCTCTTAAAGAAACAGAGATATTGGCTTTGAAATAAAATGTTGACTTTATCCAAATAAGTGTTTGCCCATTCCGACCCCTAAATATTATCGGACCATCACCAAAATCAATAGGCTTCTTCATCTGTGAGACCCCTATTAACCCTCAAATTTTCGTGACGATCCGATCAAAATTGCGACCTGTAGCATGATTTCCAAAAAAATGGATAAATGGGATGTATTAACGACTATTGCGATATCTCCGTCATTTGGTTACCTACGCCGACCTAGTTTGCATCATTGTAAAGGCGGGATCTTCTACTTTCATAGCCAGGCTTTGCTTTTGGAAAGTTTACAACTTAAGCTGTGATATTCGTCAATATAATTAAAATCGCAAAAATTAAAATTGGTGTTTTATTTGCTACTATTGTGATATCTTCGTTGTTTGATCACCTACAAGCACCTACTTTACATCATTAGAAAGGTGATATTTTCTACTTTAATTGTCAGATTTTGCTTTTGGTATACCCCATATAGAGATATTCGCTTTGGAAAAAAACGTTGTCTTTTTATCCACCTAAGTTTTTTGCCCTTTCCGACCTCTAAATATTATCCGACCATCACCAAAATCAATAGGCTTCTTCCCCTCCGGGACCCCCATCAACATGCAAAATTTCTTGACGATCCGATCAAAATTGCGACCTGTAGCGTGATTACAAGGTTTAGATGGACAGACGGACGGACTGACGGACGGACACACATAGCCAGATCGACTCAGCTCGTCGAGACATTCATTTTGGTATATATAAGTATGGGTCTACGACCATTATTTCGATGCGTTACAAACTTTTTGGGCAAAACCAACTTATAATACCCTCCCCACATAGTGGTGTAGGGTATAAAAATGTAAAGAACTTGAAAACATGCTAAGTCGACTTAGCATACTATTGTTTGGAGGCGTCGAAATAGCGTATACGTGTTGTCACTATTTATACGACCTTTCTAGGAAGCATTACTTTTTCTTCTTCTTTATTTGCCTATTCGTTTTACGAATTTATGGTGGTTAATGCAGTTACATAAAATGTATTACAGTATATTCGGAAAATATATATGTATTTATAAGTTGTTTATTATTTCAGCAAAAGATTGTTGATTTCTGCACTCGCTGAGTAGAGTTGCAACATCATTTATACCGGTCCATTCCTGAATATTGTTTATCCAAGACTTCTCTTTTCTTCCCCTGGACTGTCTTCCCACTATTTCCATCGGATAATGTTTTGGAGTAGTCTGTATTTGTTGTTTCGCATGATGTGTCTAAGATATGCTGTTTTTCGTTTCTTTATTGTACGTATAAGCTCTTTTTCTTGATGTATTCTTTGCAGCACTTCATTGTTCGTTACAAACTTGGTCCATGGTATTTTTAGAATTCGTCTGTAGGTCCACATCTCGAAAGCTTCAAGCTTCTTCATTATCATTACTTTTTGCTGTTATTAAATAAAATATATTTTCATAAAATCTCTTACTTTAAGGTTGACTATTCAAAAAGGAACGCGATAATCTAAATACGTAATTCATATTATAACAGGCCCTAAAAATATGCAACAATAAATACTCATCTTAAATAATGTTTTTATTGTCTTTAATACTTTGTATCATTCATTCAATGTAATAATAAAATTCTGCAATAATAAACCCATTTAACAAGCATTCGGAAGTGATAATTTGCTACTTAATAATGCTATGTATAAAGAATGTAAAACAATAAAAATCATTTTAAGAAGGCAATGAAAGAAGATGATAGAAAATGATGAACTTAACAAAGATGTGAAAAACATTTGCACAATTGCTAATTAAATAAAGTGAATAAAAATTTAAATAACTGTTTTAAGTTGAAGTAAAAATGTTCGAATGGAAACCGGAAGAATGAAGGATTTAAATGGTAATTGCATATTTGTAACATCATAACATGAGTTGCGGCCGCACGTATACGCACATAGTATAACTATGTTAATTTATTTATTAAATAGAATTAAATTTTTTTATTATTTCATTCCATTTAAATCACTTGTTTCACATTGTATAGAGTATTTGTATTTTCGTTCCACCCTAATACATATTTCAGTACGATCCATCCTAATGTGCAGTATGTGATCTTCTTCTTCTTTTAATTACTGTATGCAGTTACAAGTATCATTTACTCTCACTCTCATCTATTTATCTCTGAGTGATAAAGATACATGGTCTTGTATATGCATACACACATAAACATACATATAACCACTTGTTAGTTTTAAGCTAGTTATGTTGTTGAATTTAAAATAAAAGAACATTAAGCATTTGGAGTTGAAACAAAGAAGTTTCTTTTGTGTAAATACACTACAATTTGGCGACGAGAGAAAAAGTTTTTAAAACAACAACAACAACATATTTTGTGTGGTTAAATAACCTAAAAAAAGAACATTGTTATATGTACATACATATAATTAAATTAAAATAACTAAAAGAACAATTTAAAAAGGAAAGTAACAAACGTTACCAAACAAATTTAAAATTGGAAAATTTTAAATAGAAAATACGTTACCAAACAAATTAAAAGCAAAATAAATTAAATAAAAAGCCACCACTAAACAAAATAAAATAAACGCCAAACTAAATTAATAAAAACGAAAGTGAGTGCCGTACAAGATGGAAGGTGAAGGCAATCACAGTTTTAATGCCAGCCAAATTGCTGTGTTCCAGACATCAAATGTTTCGGAGTTTAACCCCAATTTGGAATCGTGGAGTGTATGGAAGGAGCGTCTTGAGATTCACTTCTGCGAAATTAATTGTACGGATGATAATGTGCGGAAGTCAATTTTATTGAAGTCGGTTGGTGCTGTGGCTTATAAAGTTCTACATAGCTTGTGTAGTCCCGATTCTCCTGTGTCAAAAAAATACGAGGATTTGTGTGAAATTTTGGACACACAATACACACCACCGACAATTGTCTTCAGTGAACGGAAGAAATTTCATGTGGCAACTAAAAATGAAAGTGAATCGGTTGCAGAGTGGTACGCCAGAGTGAAGTCGTTGGCGCTTAATTGCAAATTTGGTGATCATTTGGAAGCCTTTGTGTTAAACCAATTTGTGATGGGCTTGCCAAATTTCATTTTTGAACGGTTATGTGAAGAGGACGAGAAGTTGACGATGCAAATGGCGTTGCGAAAAGCCATGATTATGGAAACAAAAAATATGTCAAGGGCAGCAGAGGCAGAGCAGAGTTCAGTGAACTATTTAAACAAACAGAAGTTTATGAAGAAAAATTTTGGAAATGCAAATGGCGGTTGCAATAGAAGCAGTGGTAGCAGCGGTAACAGAGGCGGTTCAAATGGCAGCGGCAGAGGCAATGGAAGCAGAGGAAATTTTGGCGGTGGCAGAGACAACAGAAATGAAAGTGAAAGAAAGCCTGTATGTTCTCATTGTGGTTGGCGCAATCATAAGTCGCAGGCATGCAAATACAAAGACAGTAAATGCCATTCTTGTGGTAAAATTGGACATCTTGCATCTGTTTGCTATAACAAAAAGAGAAGTGTCAATTATGTTTGTGAAGATGAAAATAATTTTGATGATGATGTTTTTAATTATTCTATTTTTAGTGTGTCGGAGTGCAACACTAGTGGAGTATATTCTCTTCCGGTTATTATTGATGGAGTTGAATTAAAAGCAGTTTGTGATACAGGTGCTCCGTGTACGTTGTTGCCAAAATCGTTCCTTGAGAAGAATAATATTCAGAAGAGGCTTCGTCCATGCCTTGTGCCATATGTTGATTATAGTGGTGATAAATTGAACCTAGTTGGTGAGTATGATGCCTCGGTTACTTTTCAAGGTAAAACAAAATCGATAGTTGTTGTTGTTGTAGATTCATCGAATCCTCCTTTATTAGGTCGTACGTTTTTACGTTCATTTAATTTTGAATTGTTGCAAGTCAACAAAATAGATTGCTCGAATTCTAATTCAATGATTATTAATCAAATTAAAAACGAGTTTTCGAGTGTTTTTGAAGAAAAGTTGGGAGAGTTTAATGTCAACAAGATTTCGTTGAGAGTTGAGGAAAACGCAGTTCCTATTTTTTGTAAACCGAGACCTTTACCTTTGGCTTGGAAGAGCAAGGTTGAAAACAAATTGAAAGATTTGATTAAATCCGGTGTTTTGGAACCGGTTGATAATTCTGATTGGGGAACTCCTTTAGTTCCAATTTTGAAGCCTAATGGCGATTTAAGAATCTGTGGTGACTATAAAGTTACCCTTAACAAATGTTTATTGGATTTTAAGTATCCATTACCCAGAATTGATGAAATTTTTGCATCATTGCAGGGAGGTGAACTTTTCACGAAGCTTGATTTGTCAAATGCTTACAATCAACTTGTTTTGGATGATGAATCACAATTGTTATGTGCTTGGAGTACACACATTGGTACTTTAAAAGTAAAAAGATTACCTTTTGGTGTCAAAACAGCTGCGGCTATTTTTCAAAAAACTATGGAGAATCTTCTTCGAGACATTCCATACGTTGTTGTTTACCAAGATGACATTACGGTCACTGGTAGAAATATGCAAGAGCATATCAGAACTTTAAAATTGGTTCTCCAGAAGCTTCAATCATCTGGATTGAAACTAAATGTCAACAAATCATTGTTTTTACAATCTGAAATATCCTATTTAGGATTTAATATTGACAAAAATGGTCTTCGTAAGAATAATGAGAGAATTTCGAGTGTGATTTCTGCTCCTATTCCCAAAAATGTTTCCGAGTTGCGAGCTTTTGTCGGTATGGCAAATTATTATTCCAAATTTATTAACAATTTTGCGCAAATTATGTCGCCATTTTATCATTTACTCAGTAAAGATGTAAAATTCGATTGGTCAGAAAGATGCAAAAAGTCTTATGATGAAATTAAGAAGGCTATAACCTCAGACCAAGTTTTGGTTCATTTTAACGCTGATCTGCCAATTGTTTTGACTACAGATGCATCAAATAATGCTGTAGCTGGGATTTTATCTCACAAGTTTCCTGATGGTTTAAGACCAATTGCTTTTGTTTCAAGAGCTTTGTCAAAAAGTGAACGAAATTATAGCACTCTTGAGAAAGAAGCTTTATCAATTGTGTTTTGTGTTACAAAACTTCGCCAATATTTATTGGGAAATCCATTCGTTTTACGAACGGATCATCGTCCACTTTTATGTTTGTTTGGTAGCAACAAAGGTTTGCCTATTATGGCTTCAGCGCGGATGCAACGCTGGGCATTAATCCTTTCAGGATTTGTTTATACCATTGAACACGTCAAGGGTGTTAAAAATGAAGCTGATTGCATTTCAAGAATGCCTCAAAAATGTTTTGAATCGAAAACTATTGAAAATTCTTACATAAATTTTATTGAAAGTCAAGAGAATAACTTGAACTTAAATTTCAAAGATGTATCTCGTGAAACAAGACGAGACCCAATTTTGTCAAAAGTTGCCGATTTGGTTTTAGAAGGCACTTTACTTAATTGTCATGATGACAATCTTTCACCTTTTCGTGAAAAGTATACTCAACTTTCAGTTGAGTATGGATGTATTTTGTGGGGATATCGGACAGTAGTTCCTAAAACCCTAAGGTCAAAAATTTTGGAAGAACTTCATCGTTCTCATTTGGGTATAGTCAAAACGAAAGCGCTTGCCAGATCATATGTATGGTGGCCTGGTCTTGACAAAGATATTGAACATTTGATTTCAAATTGTATTTCGTGTCAAAAACTTCAATCAAGTCCCGGAAAAAGCACATTAATTCCTTGGATGCCTAGTGATTCAGTGTGGAGTAGAGTTCACATTGATTTTGCTGGCCCAATCAAAAACTTTTACTTTTTAATAATCATTGATTCGTTTTCAAAATTTGTTGAAGTGTTTAAGACAAAGGATATGACAACAAATTTCACTATTGTCAAGCTGAGAGAGATGTTTTCTCGTTATGGACTTGTTGATACACTTGTAAGTGACAACGGTTCACAATTTACTTCCCATGAATTTCAAAAATTTCTATCTCTTAATGGGATTAAACATATATTGACTGCTCCTGGACATCCATATACGAATGGACAGGCAGAAAATTTTGTTAAAACTTTCAAAAAGTCTATTTTGGCCAATTTGGACCAAAATAAGGATTCAAATTTAGATCAAATTTTGTGTCGATTTCTAATGGACTACCGAAACATGGTACATTGTAGTACTGGCGAGTCTCCAGCAAAAATTTTCTTTGGTAGAACATTAAAAACTCGCTTTTCTCTTCTCAAACCTCCTAAAACAAAGGAAAGAATCATGAATTCTCAACAACACAACATTTTAAATCATAAAGGTAACCGTGACATCCAGTTTTGCGAAGGTCAGGAAGTTATGGTGCGTGATTATCGTAACCCTAACAAACCTAGTTGGACTCAAGCAACTATAAAACATCAACTAGGACCTCAATCTTATTCCTGCATTTTAAACCATAACAAGTAGGTCATAAAACGGCATCTTGATCAAATCCGAGGACAACGTAGACAACAACATCCACTCGTCATTGAACCTGATTTACAATCACATATAAATAATAATAATTCTTCACTTGTTGTTAATGAAAATCATGCTCCAGAAGAGATTATACAACCTAGAAGAGAACTCAGACCAAGAGAAGGAGGTAGAGTTGTGAAGAAAAATTAAAATAATAATTCAATCAATTGTTTTAAAAATTTTTAAATTTTCCTTTAAAATATCATATTAACATGATCTCATAATTTAAAAAAAAAAAAAACGATTTATATTAAAATTTGTTTCATAAATTGTTTTATCATTATATATTTTTATGATTCAATCATTAAGTCAACAACTAAATATGGAATTCAAAATAATGTTATTTATTTATTATTTACGTTCAAAGAATTTATATTGTACCTAAATATTCATATTTTTCAATTTTATTTTAATTGCCAACTTTAGGGGGAGCATATAGAGTATTTGTATTTTCGTTCCACCCTAATACATATTTCAGTACGATCCATCCTAATGTGCAGTATGTGATCTTCTTCTTCTTTTAATTACTGTATGCAGTTACAAGTATCATTTACTCTCACTCTCATCTATTTATCTCTGAGTGATAAAGATACATGGTCTTGTATATGCATACACACATAAACATACATATAACCACTTGTTAGTTTTAAGCTAGTTATGTTGTTGAATTTAAAATAAAAGAACATTAAGCATTTGGAGTTGAAACAAAGAAGTTTCTTTTGTGTAAATACACTACACATTGAATTTAAAAAAAATTAAATAATGAACAAAAAAACCTGTCATTTACAAATCGTATCTATTAATGCCATAAAAAGGTCAAAAATAATAAGTTTTTAAATATTATTCCAAAGACAACAAAAACTATATGTAAGAATGTGCCAGGCACATGTTCTACAACAAGGATAATAAATTATATTCCAATAGACAGGCAGACCAGGCATGCATGAATTTCGTTTTTTTATCTCACATTTTTTTCTCTGCTTTGTTTTGTTCTTTGTCAAGGACTTAACCATCGAGTAGATGACACTGATACAAATACATTACATTGTCTGATTTAATATAATGATACGCCCAACTATGCACAAGGGTAGTCAGACGACTGACTGCCTAGCAGTCTGCCTATACTTTTACATAATTAAATAGTCTCATGGCTGCTGACACATACAGAAGTGTTGTGAAAGTGATGTCCTTGCATGTCCTCGGCTGATAAATTCTAACAAATCTTTTTTTATTATTATTGTTTTTTATTCTTGTTTTAATTTAACCCTAATTGCAACGACGAGGCGATAATATTGAGGTGTTGATAAAAATCCCATAATTATCACGTCATGTACGGCGCCTTGAGGTACACCATAAGATCAAAGCTTAATACGTTTTACGAGGAAATTAAAAGAAATTCATGAGAAGTTAAAACAAAGGATAAATAAAAGAATTCATGGAATTAAATTAAACAACTTTTCATGAATGAAATATTGTTGGAAAAAAAAAATTAAAAATTAATTATTTCAATACAGATAAATTGTCACCATAGAGCGTATTAGTTTGTAATATTATAAATGTAAATGGCAACAATTGAATGTCACACAAAACACCTCTTAACTTACAATTGTAATGAGTTTTATTGTAGACAATAAGTTAAGGAGATTAAAGCCTAATGCACTTAAATAGTGAAAGTACAAAAAATATATATGCATATTAAATTAAAAGTGTGCGGAATTAATAAAACTTTTTATAATTGAAAAATATAAATTAAAGTTTAATTTAGTCAATAATATTAAATTTTCAACATAAGGCGTATGAGTAGCGGCAGCTTGTATACGCACCAGCATATGATGGAGTTATTTTAAAATGCAGAATTTACATAACAGCAAGTCTCCTAAAATACTTCTGAAGTTAAAATTTTATTGAACTTATCGACCTTTCCAATTCATAAAAGTTATTTTGCAAAATTCATCTATTTACAGTTCCCAAACTAGAAAAAAGACAAATTTTGAATTTTAAAAGACATCTCCAAGGCCTTCCAAAATTATTTGTCCTAACCATCATCTTAAAATTACTGTGGACAACTTTAATACGAAAATTTCAAAAGAAAAATTAAAAATCGGATCTAAAGGAGTTCGAATTGAGCCCTAGTCAGAACGACAAGTCCAAGCTTCAAAAAATATATTTAAAAATCCAGGTCTTAAGGCCTTTTTCGGTCCTTCAAAAATACATTTAAAAATCCACGTTTTAATAGCTTTTATGGTCCTTCAAAAATATATATAAAAATCCTCGTTTTAAGGGCTTTTTTGGTCCTTTAAAAATATATTTTAAAATCCTCGCTTGAAGGCCTTATTAGGTCCTCTAAAAATATTTTTAAAAATCCACGCTTGAAAGTCTTTTTAGGACCTCCAAAAAATTTTTAAAAATCCACGTTTTAGGGCCTCTAAAAATATTTTTAAAAATCTATGAAGGTCCTCTAAAAATATTTTTAAAAATCCACGTTTTAGGGCCTCTAAAAATATTTTTAAAAATCTATGAAGGTCCTCTAAAAATATTTTTAAAAATCCACGTTTGAAGGCCTAATTAGGTCCTCCAAAATATTTTCAAAAATTTACATTTTAGGGCCTTTTTAGGTTATCCAAAAATATTTTTACAAATCCACGTTTTAGGGCCTCTAAAAATATTTTTAAAAATCTACGTTTTATGGCCTTTTTAGTTCCTCCAAAAATATTTTTAAAAATCCACGCAAAAATATTTTTAAAAATCCACGCTTGAAGGCCCTTTTAGGTCCTCCAAAAATATTTTTAAAAATCCACGCTTGAAGGCCCTTTTAGGTCCTCCAAAAATATTTTTAAAAATCCACGCTTGAAGGCCCTTTTAGGTCCTCCAAAAATATTTTTAAAAATCCACGCTTGAAGGCCCTTTTAGGTCCTCCAAAAATATTTTTAAAAATCCACGCTTGAAGGCCCTTTTAGGTCCTCCAAAAATATTTTTAAAAATCCACGCTTGAAGGCCCTTTTAGGTCCTCCAAAAATATTTTTAAAAATCCACGCTTGAAGGCCCTTTTAGGTCCTCCAAAAATATTTTTAAAAATCCACGCTTGAAGGCCCTTTTAGGTCCTCCAAAAATATTTTTAAAAATCCACGCTTGAAGGCCCTTTTAGGTCCTCCAAAAATATTTTTAAAAATCCACGCTTGAAGGCCCTTTTAGGTCCTCCAAAAATATTTTTAAAAATCCACGCTTGAAGGCCCTTTTAGGTCCTCCAAAAATATTTTTAAAAATCCACGCTTGAAGGCCCTTTTAGGTCCTCCAAAAATATTTTTAAAAATCCACGCTTGAAGGCCCTTTTAGGTCCTCCAAAAATATTTTTAAAAATCCACGCTTGAAGGCCCTTTTAGGTCCTCCAAAAATATTTTTAAAAATCCACGCTTGAAGGCCCTTTTAGGTCCTCCAAAAATATTTTTAAAAATCCACGCTTGAAGGCCCTTTTAGGCCCTCCAAAAATATTTTTAAAAATCCACGCTTGAAGGCCCTTTTAGGTCCTCCAAAAATATTTTTAAAAATCCACGCTTGAAGGCCCTTTTAGGTCCTCCAAAAATATTTTTAAAAATCCACGCTTGAAGGCCCTTTTAGGTCCTCCAAAAATATTTTTAAAAATCCACGCTTGAAGGCCCTTTTAGGTCCTCCAAAAATATTTTTAAAAATCCACGCTTGAAGGCCCTTTTAGGTCCTCCAAAAATATTTTTAAAAATCCACGCTTGAAGGCCCTTTTAGGTCCTCCAAAAATATTTTTAAAAATCCACGCTTGAAGGCCCTTTTAGGTCCTCCAAAAATATTTTTAAAAATCCACGCTTGAAGGCCCTTTTAGGTCCTCCAAAAATATTTTTAAAAATCCACGCTTGAAGGCCCTTTTAGGTCCTCCAAAAATATTTTTAAAAATCCACGCTTGAAGGCCCTTTTAGGTCCTCCAAAAATATTTTTAAAAATCCACGCTTGAAGGCCCTTTTAGGTCCTCCAAAAATATTTTTAAAAATCCACGCTTGAAGGCCCTTTTAGGTCCTCCAAAAATATTTTTAAAAATCCACGCTTGAAGGCCCTTTTAGGTCCTCCAAAAATATTTTTAAAAATCCACGCTTGAAGGCCCTTTTAGGTCCTCCAAAAATATTTTTAAAAATCCACGCTTGAAGGCCCTTTTAGGTCCTCCAAAAATATTTTTAAAAATCCACGCTTGAAGGCCCTTTTAGGTCCTCCAAAAATATTTTTAAAAATCCACGCTTGAAGGCCCTTTTAGGTCCTCCAAAAATATTTTTAAAAATCCACGCTTGAAGGCCCTTTTAGGTCCTCCAAAAATATTTTTAAAAATCCACGCTTGAAGGCCCTTTTAGGTCCTCCAAAAATATTTTTAAAAATCCACGCTTGAAGGCCCTTTTAGGTCCTCCAAAAATAGTTTTAAAAATCCACGCTTGAAGGCCCTTTCAGGTCCTCCAAAAATATTTTTAAAAATCCACGCTTGAAGGCCCTTTTAGGTCCTCCAAAAATATTTTTAAAAATCCACGCTTGAAGGCCCTTTTAGGTCCTCCAAAAATATTTTTAAAAATCCACGCTTGAAGGCCCTTTTAGGTCCTCCAAAAATATTTTTAAAAATCCACGCTTGAAGGCCTTCTTAGGTCCTCCAAAAATATTTTTAAAAATCCACGCTTGAAGGCTAGTTTAGTTCCTCCAAAATATTTTTAAAAATCCACGCTTGAAGGCCCTTTTAGGTCCTCCAAAAATATTTTTAAAAATCCATGCTTGAAGGCCCTTTTAGGTCCTCCAAAAATATTTTTAAAAATCCACGCTTGAAGGCCCTTTTAGGTCCTCCAAAAATATTTTTAAAAATCCACGCATGAAGGCCTTTTTAGGTCCTCCAAAAACATTTTTAAAAATCCACGCTTGAAGGCCTTTTTAGGTCGTCCAAAAATATTTTTAAAAATCCACGCTTGAAGGCCTTTTAAGGTCCTTCAAACTATTTTTAAAAACCCACGTTTGAAGGCCTCAGGGACGTACGCAGGGGGGGGGGGCACGGGGGGCCCGGGCCCCCCCCCCCCCCCCCGAAATGATTTGGTCCGACAAAATTTTTTGAGCTACTTTAACAAATTATTACGATTTTTTTCTCTAAAATTATTTTTGTTTCTCAAATTTCAAATGAAAACTTATATTGTTCTGAAGGTTCTGTACTGAAAATGTACTTTGTAAACAAGTTGTCTAATAAATATTTAAATTTTTTTAGTACTCTTTTTAGAGAAACTTCCAGTAAAACTGAATTCCTTCTTTATGCCATGCCAGTATTTCGGAATTCTGTAATGAATTTGTATTCAAAACGATTACAAACTCAGTATTGTGCGGATTAGATGTACATAAAATGTAATGACTTTTGGACAATATGTACGACATATCAAGGGTTTTCCGTGGATTATATCTCGAAATCCAGTTAGAAAATTGTTTTACTGCTTTAATCAAAATTTTGTATTCATATTTTATATCAGCTTGTTGCTAAACAATGGGATAAAATAATGGAGAACAAGTAAAAAAGTATCAGTCGGCTTTGCCGACAGAGATATAGCCTCAGCCTGTGCATATTGAAACAATTTTTTCCCAAAACCGTATGTGTTTAGGGGGTTTTAAAAATTTTGGTCGTTTGAACCGACAAAAATGTTGATTAGGATTAAAGATCAAAAGTTTTGCGGAGGATATACTAAAAGGAATGGATCTACATTGACCATTATGGAAGTGGATCTCCAGCCACTACATATGGTGTCATAGGGAGTTTTTACACCCTTCGTGATGTTTGCTCAAGAAGTTTGAACTTGCCCCTGAAAAAACGTTTACCATCGTAATTGAGGCAGCGAATGCAAGTTGCTTCAGCAAAAATCAAAGTGATTCGATAGCAGGTCTTAAAGTGAACTTATCCGGGCTTAAATCTAGTTTAGTAAAAACGCTCCGATTTTTTCGAAATTTTTTCCATAGGTAGATATTTTTACGCTGATTACGGGAATGTAAAATTTTCTTGGGGGACGGACCCGGTTACCCGGTTATTCGACCCAAAAATCCGGGTACCCGGTACCCGATAGACCCGGTTCTACTGAACCGATTCTTACAAAATGGGTATCGTTGGAAAGCTTATGAAAATACCTATCCAACAAGTGGTCATATGATGGGGTTATCTCCAGGGGTTCAGTTATAACCAAAATACCTCTTTTTGGACCCGGGTTTTTCCATAAAACCCTCAAAAAGTCGAAAAAGGGCCCATTATGTGTGCTCAATTAATTCACGTAATTTTATAGCTCATACTTCAACCTTTCTAAATTGGTGCCATTTGTTATAATACCTTCACTGGGTCCAGAGATATTGACCTTAGAATGAGAGAAAAATTTAAAATTTAGAAGAAAATGTTGTTCCCATTCCCTAGATTTGAACCTGTCCATAGGAGAAAGTCTTAAATCCCCGGCCGAAGGCCGGCTACTTAGAGAAAATTTATAATTTAAAAGAAAATGTTGTTCCCATTCCCTAGATTTGAACCTGTCCATAGGAGAAAGTCTCAAATCCCCGGCCGAAGGCCGGCTACTTAGAGAAAATTTATAATTTAAAAGAAAATGTTGTTCCCATTCCCTAGATTTGAACCTGTCCATAGGAGAAAGTCTTAAATCCCCGGCCGAAGGCCGGCTACTTAGAGAAAATTTATAATTTAAAAGAAAATGTTGTTCCCATTCCCTAGATTTGAACCTGTCCATAGGAGAAAGTCTTAAATCCCCGGCCGAAGGCCGGCTACTTAAAGAAAATTTATAATTTAAAAGAAAATGTTGTTCCCATTCCCTAGATTTGAATCTGTCCATAGGAGAAAGTCTTAAATCCCCGGCCGAAGGCCGGCTACTTAGAAAAAAATTTACTTAAAAAAGTGATGAATTTAGAAAAACTTTTTTTAATTTATATACATATGTACATTTAATTTAAACAAAAAACAACATATTTTTAACAATTTAAGTTTCCAAATCAATTTCTTCCTCATATGTTTCTTGGCGGAATTTTTCAAGTTCTTTCTCCGCCTTGGGATTTGCAGGATTATAAAGCATCCCTGCATATTTCAGAAATTGTTCAAAAATATCCATCCCATTCATGCCGCACCACCTTGAAAAAATAAATTTTTGAACATAACCGTTGAAAAAAATTTTTCTTCTGTTATATTCCGGTAATGAAGCCTTCAAATGGCGCCAAAGTCCCTCTATAGTGTTAGTGTGGCATCCCGTTAGGGGATCCACAAAATTGAGGGTGTGGTTAACATTTTCATGTATATAACCAACTTCCGACAAAATGTTGTAGGCCTAAATACACATAATATTAATAAAATTGCATAAATAGGGAAATATATCATAAAAAACATACCTTCCAGCAATCTGAAAATATGGTAGACCCCGGAAGGACATATTTTTGGATGATAGGAAGGAGACTTTCAGTTGATCTCTCCTCAACCGGGACAATAAAGCATTTGTTGGAGCCCCTTTCAACTCCTCCGAACACCCATTGTCCCTCCACCCAGTGCCCTCTATTGTATTTTCGTCTTCCAATTTTCGATTCGTCAATTTCGACGATTTTCCCCGGGCCTCCAAGACGAACAATGTCCTGGAACGAACTGTAAATAACCACCTCTCGGCAGAATTTATTCCAGTCCGTTCCAGACTGCAGCCCACTTATGTTGGCCTCCCGCATAATAAATGATATCGGCGTATTGTGGCACCACAAATACGCAAACACCAATATTTGGTATGCTGACAGGTGGGAGTTCTCTAAGAAGGTGCCCTTCCGTATTGATTGGCTATATCGGCACGTCCCAGCCCTTTTGTGACCCTTTAAATAACGTTCGGTGCAACTGATAAGAAACCAAAATTAATTTTATATTAAAAAATCTTTGTATGCATATATTTACCGCCAAGCCCATCCATCCACTGTTGTGGTACTTTTTGTCAACCGCAACGAATGTCCCTTGTCGCATTTTAACTTGCCCTCAGGGGGAATAATACCCCAACCAATTAATGCTTTAAGGGCATTATCGGGTATTTTGCCCCAAATTTCGCAATTAAATAAGTCGTAAATTTCGGTAACTCTTTCCACTTTCATTTTTATTTATTTATTATTTATTTGTTTTTGTTTACATCGCCTTTCTTATAACGGTATTTTTACATATGTTGCCATATTTATATGTTTATAAGTACATTTAATTACAACCTTGTTGACTTTGTAAGTTTAAGCGATGTAAATAAACTTACATGTTAATGATTGTTGTACAACATATTCAGGCAGATGAATTTTATCAGTGGGTACGATGGTTCTAAGGTCAATATCTCTGGACCCAGTGAAGGTATTATAACAAATGGCATCATTTTGGAAAGGTTGAAGTATGAGCTATAAAATTACGTGAATTAATTGAGCACCCATAATGGGCCCTTTTTCGACTTTTTGAGGGTTTTATGGAAAAACCCGGGTCCAAAAAGAGGTATTTTGGTTATAACTTCTGAACCCCTGGAGATAACCCCATCATATGACCACTTGTTGGATAGGTATTTTCATAAGCTTTCCATTTCGTAAGAATCGGTTCAGTAGAACCGGGTCTATCGGGTACCGGGTACCCGGACTTTCGGGTCGAATAACCGGGTAACCGGGTCCGTCCCCCAAGAAAATTTTATATTCCCGTAATCAGCGTAAAAATACCTACCTCTGGAAAAAATTTCAAAAAAATCGGAGAGTTTTTACTAAACTAGATTTGTTCCCTTATCCGAAATTTTGCGTGGGAGGTACCGGATGGATTGGACAAATTTAGTCCATATTTTAACCTTTAGTCCATATTTAACCAGATATATTAGGATGTGTACAGTATGGACCAATTCGGCCACTCTAATCTATGTTTGGACAAAATATTACTAAGGCCAAATTTTTTACCGAATCGGTAGATCCGATCGAGAGTTATCTTGCGCTCCAACCACCTCACGTGGTGTCATAGATTTTTTTGCAACTTTCAGGCTATTTTCTCTGGAAGTACGGACTTGCCCCTAATGAAACTTGTACCGTCGTATGGAGGGCAGTCAATACAAGTTGCTAAAACAAAAATCAGAGCGATTCGAGAGATGGCTCTAAACTGAACTTTTCCGAAATTTTGTGTGGGAGGTACCCGAAGGAGTAGACCGATTAAGCCTATATTGAAACGTTATCTAAGTCTGGTACACATTTTACGATGGGCAAAGTATTGACCAAATCGGTTACTCCCTTCAAGAGTTATCGTGCGCACAAATTTTCCGAACATTTTCGAACTTTTGTGGGGGAGGTACCGGAAGGAGTGGACCGATATAGCTCATCTTCGAACTTAAACTAAGTTTGGGCAAAATATTACGAAAGCCAAAATTTGAACCGAATCGGTTCATCCGTTCAAGAGTTATCGTGCGCACCAGCCAGCCAGACAGACGGACAGACAGACGGACGGACATTGCTCAATCGACTCCAAATTGTCTGAAACACATGTATATACCCTCGTTAGCATAAATGCTGAGGGTATAATTACGAACCCCAATCTTGTAGTTCCATTTCGATAAGACTTACTGCTTTGAAGCAAATCGTGAAAACCTAACAAAAAAACTAAAAATGTGACTTCTATATCTCAAAAATGGTAAAACCTACGAACAAATCAAACAAATTTACAAAGTTACAACATTATCTTTAGCCCCATTTCGAGAGGACTTGCTATTTTCAAGCAAAATTGCGAAAACCTAAAAAATGTGAACTTATTTAAAATTCCCTCCGCCGATTTTTTCTTGTTTTTGGATTTTTCTAATCTCATCAACTTTCCAGTTATAAGCTCCTTTCATTTAACGTTGGTACAAGAGCACCGCGATATTGAAACCTCAGTCGTTAGGCTAACGATAAAAATGTACCTCATCGAAATAATGTTCTTAGACTAATCATGTGTTTTGACGAAACCCGCGTCAAACAATTTGGAGTCGATTTATCCCAGTTCATCTGTCTGTTTGGGTGGGCTGTTCGAGGAGCCATTGCACATTTTGACCAATGGTACTTCTTGCTGTCTTGTTTACAAAGATATTGTATTTTTAGTGGGTAAGTTCATGGTTATGTCAGGATTGGTCCAAAATCTCTAAATCTTACCTCGATCAAATAAATTGAATTCCAAAGTTAGGTCCACTCTCAAAATGGACTATATATGTAAGTCGATTCTTTCAGGTATCGTGTGTACAAAAGTGCAAACCTTTTGCGCTTTCATCAAAGTCACATTTTTGAGCACAACATAAGCATTTATTCGTAACGCCAACAATCGTACAGTTGTACAACCCAAATGTTTCGAAATTATTGTCGTCCAAAAAGGAGACGAAATTCTGAAACTTCTTGGCTATACAATTTATATCTATGTCTATATATAAAAGTCACAACTCTCACAGGCTGAGGGTATATCTCTATAGGCAAACCCGACTGTTTTCCAGAAAACAGAAGCTATGAATTTTCATAAGTTTGTCTCCGCTGTGCCGACAGAAGTAAAAGTTTTTAAGGTCATCGAGTCCATAAACATCTAGTCATACAATTAAGATAGAAATAAGCGGGAACAACAGCCATTGATGTATCAGATGGAGTTTTTCGGCTAACCTACTTTTTTCAGGATTTAGCTTATTTATATCCTCCAAACACTGCATATATCTATTCGACATATTCGCGAATGCAATCCCTGTGTTCGAACATGGATCTATTTGCACCACTTTTTGCACCACCAAAAGGATTTCCAAAATCCATATTACTGACGATATTTTTAAAAACTATGCTATAGTCTTCGAAATCTTTTGAAAGCTATTCGCTGCGGGATTAAGAACCCAAAATGCCAAATAAGAGCTAATGTGGTTGAAAATTCTGGGATACACCAAAACGTACATCTATATGGGTAATATTCATTTGAAAGATTTTTTAGTTATTACTTCAATTCTGTTGGAGAATTTGGACTAATTATATTATAATCAGTTCCAAATTTCAATCTTGTATCTAAAATATTGTGATCTCTCTCTATTGAATGTATATACTTTGTGGCAATATTGAATATACATAAAATCAACTAAAAACCTTTAAAATAGCTTTACGTAACGATATACAACATTTTTAATTTAAAAATCTACGATTGAGGGAAGTTTTAGGTCCTCAAAAAATATTTTTAAAAATCCACGTTTGAAGGCCGTTTAAGGACTTCCAAAAATCATTTTAAAAATCCACGATTGAGGGAATTTTTAGGTCCACAAAAAATATTTTTAAAAATAAACGCTTGAAGGTCTTTTTATGTCCTCTAAAAATAATTTTAAAAATCAACCCCAAAGGCTTTTTGAAGCCATTCTAGTAGTTGCTTTAAAAATCCATGTTTAAAGGCCTTAAGAAGATCCCCAAGAATAGTTTCCAAAACCTACGCTTAAATGCCTTTTGAAGTCGTCTAAAAATAGTTTCAAAAATCTATGTTTAAATGTCCTTTGAAGTCCTCTAAAAATAGTTTCAAAAAACTCCCCTAATGCCTTTTGAAGTCCTCTAAAAATAGTTTCCAAAATCTTCGTTTAAATGACTCTTAAAGTCCTCTACAAATATCTTTAAAAATCAACACTTAAAGGCCTTTTGAAATTTTCTAAAATAGTTTTAAAAATTTACGTTTGGATGCCTTTTGAAGTCCTCTAAAAATAGCTTTATCTCCAGGGTTCAGTTATCTCCAGGGGTTCAGTTATAACCAAAATACCTCTTTTTGGACCCGGGTTTTTCCATAAAACCCTCAAAAAGTCGAAAAAGGGCCCATTATGTGTGCTCAATTAATTCACGTAATTTTATAGCTCATACTTCAACCTTTCTAAATTGGTGCCATTTGTTATAATACCTTCACTGGGTCCAGAGATATTGACCTTAGAATGAGAGAAAAATTTAAAATTTAGAAGAAAATGTTGTTCCCATTCCCTAGATTTGAACCTGTCCATAGGAGAAAGTCTTAAATCCCCGGCCGAAGGCCGGCTACTTAGAGACAATTTATAATTTAAAAGAAAATGTTGTTCCCATTCCCTAGATTTGAACCTGTCCATAGGAGAAAGTCTTAAATCCCCGGCCGAAGGCCGGCTACTTAGAGAAAATTTATAATTTAAAAGAAAATGTTGTTCCCATTCCCTAGATTTGAACCTGTCCATAGGAGAAAGTCTTAAATCCCCGGCCGAAGGCCGGCTACTTAGAGAAAATTTATAATTTAAAAGAAAATGTTGTTCCCATTCCCTAGATTTGAACCTGTCCATAGGAGAAAGTCTTAAATCCCCGGCCGAAGGCCGGCTACTTAAAGAAAATTTATAATTTAAAAGAAAATGTTGTTCCCATTCCCTAGATTTGAATCTGTCCATAGGAGAAAGTCTTAAATCCCCGGCCGAAGGCCGGCTACTTAGAAAAAAATTTACTTAAAAAAGTGATGAATTTAGAAAAACTTTTTTTAATTTATATACATATGTACATTTAATTTAAACAAAAAACAACATATTTTTAACAATTTAAGTTTCCAAATCAATTTCTTCCTCATATGTTTCTTGGCGGAATTTTTCAAGTTCTTTCTCCGCCTTGGGATTTGCAGGATTATAAAGCATCCCTGCATATTTCAGAAATTGTTCAAAAATATCCATCCCATTCATGCCGCACCACCTTGAAAAAATAAATTTTTGAACATAACCGTTGAAAAAAATTTTTCTTCTGTTATATTCCGGTAATGAAGCCTTCAAATGGCGCCAAAGTCCCTCTATAGTGTTAGTGTGGCATCCCGTTAGGGGATCCACAAAATTGAGGGTGTGGTTAACATTTTCATGTATATAACCAACTTCCGACAAAATGTTGTAGGCCTAAATACACATAATATTAATAAAATTGCATAAATAGGGAAATATATCATAAAAAACATACCTTCCAGCAATCTGAAAATATGGTAGACCCAGGAAGGACATATTTTTGGATGATAGGAAGGAGACTTTCAGTTGATCTCTCCTCAACCGGGACAATAAAGCATTTGTTGGAGCCCCTTTCAACTCCTCCGAACACCCATTGTCCCTCCACCCAGTGCCCTCTATTGTATTTTCGTCTTCCAATTTTCGATTCGTCAATTTCGACGATTTTCCCCGGGCCTCCAAGACGAACAATGTCCTGGAACGAACTGTAAATAACCACCTCTCGGCAGAATTTATTCCAGTCCGTTCCAGACTGCAGCCCACTTATGTTGGCCTCCCGCATAATAAATGATATCGGCGTATTGTGGCACCACAAATACGCAAACACCAATATTTGGTATGCTGACAGGTGGGAGTTCTCTAAGAAGGTGCCCTTCCGTATTGATTGGCTATATCGGCACGTCCCAGCCCTTTTGTGACCCTTTAAATAACGTTCGGTGCAACTGATAAGAAACCAAAATTAATTTTATATTAAAAAATCTTTGTATGCATATATTTACCGCCAAGCCCATCCATCCACTGTTGTGGTACTTTTTGTCAACCGCAACGAATGTCCCTTGTCGCATTTTAACTTGCCCTCAGGGGGAATAATACCCCAACCAATTAATGCTTTAAGGGCATTATCGGGTATTTTGCCCCAAATTTCGCAATTAAATAAGTCGTAAATTTCGGTAACTCTTTCCACTTTCATTTTTATTTATTTATTATTTATTTGTTTTTGTTTACATCGCCTTTCTTATAACGGTATTTTTACATATGTTGCCATATTTATATGTTTATAAGTACATTTAATTACAACCTTGTTGACTTTGTAAGTTTAAGCGATGTAAATAAACTTACATGTTAATGATTGTTGTACAACATATTCAGGCAGATGAATTTTATCAGTGGGTACGATGGTTCTAAGGTCAATATCTCTGGACCCAGTGAAGGTATTATAACAAATGGCATCATTTTGGAAAGGTTGAAGTATGAGCTATAAAATTACGTGAATTAATTGAGCACCCATAATGGGCCCTTTTTCGACTTTTTGAGGGTTTTATGGAAAAACCCGGGTCCAAAAAGAGGTATTTTGGTTATAACTTCTGAACCCCTGGAGATAACCCCATCATATGACCACTTGTTGGATAGGTATTTTCATAAGCTTTCCATTTCGTAAGAATCGGTTCAGTAGAACCGGGTCTATCGGGTACCGGGTACCCGGACTTTCGGGTCGAATAACCGGGTAACCGGGTCCGTCCCCCAAGAAAATTTTATATTCCCGTAATCAGCGTAAAAATACCTACCTCTGGAAAAAATTTCAAAAAAATCGGAGAGTTTTTACTAAACTAGATTTGTTCCCTTATCCGAAATTTTGCGTGGGAGGTACCGGATGGATTGGACAAATTTAGTCCATATTTTAACCTTTAGTCCATATTTAACCAGATATATTAGGATGTGTACAGTATGGACCAATTCGGCCACTCTAATCTATGTTTGGACAAAATATTACTAAGGCCAAATTTTTTACCGAATCGGTAGATCCGATCGAGAGTTATCTTGCGCTCCAACCACCTCACGTGGTGTCATAGATTTTTTTGCAACTTTCAGGCTATTTTCTCTGGAAGTACGGACTTGCCCCTAATGAAACTTGTACCGTCGTATGGAGGGCAGTCAATACAAGTTGCTAAAACAAAAATCAGAGCGATTCGAGAGATGGCTCTAAACTGAACTTTTCCGAAATTTTGTGTGGGAGGTACCCGAAGGAGTAGACCGATTGAGCCTATATTGAAACGTTATCTAAGTCTGGTACACATTTTACGATGGGCAAAGTATTGACCAAATCGGTTACTCCCTTCAAGAGTTATCGTGCGCACAAATTTTCCGAACATTTTCGAACTTTTGTGGGGGAGGTACCGGAAGGAGTGGACCGATATAGCTCATCTTCGAACTTAAACTAAGTTTGGGCAAAATATTACGAAAGCCAAAATTTGAACCGAATCGGTTCATCCGTTCAAGAGTTATCGTGCGCACCAGCCAGCCAGACAGACGGACAGACAGACGGACGGACATTGCTCAATCGACTCCAAATTGTCTGAAACACATGTATATACCCTCGTTAGCATAAATGCTGAGGGTATAATTACGAACCCCAATCTTGTAGTTCCATTTCGATAAGACTTACTGCTTTGAAGCAAATCGTGAAAACCTAACAAAAAAACTAAAAATGTGACTTCTATATCTCAAAAATGGTAAAACCTACGAACAAATCAAACAAATTTACAAAGTTACAACATTATCTTTAGCCCCATTTCGAGAGGACTTGCTATTTTCAAGCAAAATTGCGAAAACCTAAAAAATGTGAACTTATTTAAAATTCCCTCCGCCGATTTTTTCTTGTTTTTGGATTTTTCTAATCTCATCAACTTTCCAGTTATAAGCTCCTTTCATTTAACGTTGGTACAAGAGCACCGCGATATTGAAACCTCAGTCGTTAGGCTAACGATAAAAATGTACCTCATCGAAATAATGTTCTTAGACTAATCATGTGTTTTGACGAAACCCGCGTCAAACAATTTGGAGTCGATTTATCCCAGTTCATCTGTCTGTTTGGGTGGGCTGTTCGAGGAGCCATTGCACATTTTGACCAATGGTACTTCTTGCTGTCTTGTTTACAAAGATATTGTATTTTTAGTGGGTAAGTTCATGGTTATGTCAGGATTGGTCCAAAATCTCTAAATCTTACCTCGATCAAATAAATTGAATTCCAAAGTTAGGTCCACTCTCAAAATGGACTATATATGTAAGTCGATTCTTTCAGGTATCGTGTGTACAAAAGTGCAAACCTTTTGCGCTTTCATCAAAGTCACATTTTTGAGCACAACATAAGCATTTATTCGTAACGCCAACAATCGTACAGTTGTACAACCCAAATGTTTCGAAATTATTGTCGTCCAAAAAGGAGACGAAATTCTGAAACTTCTTGGCTATACAATTTATATCTATGTCTATATATAAAAGTCACAACTCTCACAGGCTGAGGGTATATCTCTATAGGCAAACCCGACTGTTTTCCAGAAAACAGAAGCTATGAATTTTCATAAGTTTGTCTCCGCTGTGCCGACAGAAGTAAAAGTTTTTAAGGTCATCGAGTCCATAAACATCTAGTCATACAATTAAGATAGAAATAAGCGGGAACAACAGCCATTGATGTATCAGATGGAGTTTTTCGGCTAACCTACTTTTTTCAGGATTTAGCTTATTTATATCCTCCAAACACTGCATATATCTATTCGACATATTCGCGAATGCAATCCCTGTGTTCGAACATGGATCTATTTGCACCACTTTTTGCACCACCAAAAGGATTTCCAAAATCCATATTACTGACGATATTTTTAAAAACTATGCTATAGTCTTCGAAATCTTTTGAAAGCTATTCGCTGCGGGATTAAGAACCCAAAATGCCAAATAAGAGCTAATGTGGTTGAAAATTCTGGGATACACCAAAACGTACATCTATATGG
The DNA here is from genome assembly GCF_047663935.1 of Musca autumnalis. NCBI lineage: Eukaryota > Metazoa > Arthropoda > Insecta > Diptera > Muscidae > Musca > Musca autumnalis. Next base: position 202,446,231 of record NW_027412088.1, read on the forward strand.
GTAATATTCATTTGAAAGATTTTTTAGTTATTACTTCAATTCTGTTGGAGAATTTGGACTAATTATATTATAATCAGTTCCAAATTTCAATCTTGTATCTAAAATATTGTGATCTCTCTCTATTGAATGTATATACTTTGTGGCAATATTGAATATACATAAAATCAACTAAAAACCTTTAAAATAGCTTTACGTAACGATATACAACATTTTTAATTTAAAAATCTACGATTGAGGGAAGTTTTAGGTCCTCAAAAAATATTTTTAAAAATCCACGTTTGAAGGCCGTTTAAGGACTTCCAAAAATCATTTTAAAAATCCACGATTGAGGGAATTTTTAGGTCCACAAAAAATATTTTTAAAAATAAACGCTTGAAGGTCTTTTTATGTCCTCTAAAAATAATTTTAAAAATCAACCCCAAAGGCTTTTTGAAGCCATTCTAGTAGTTGCTTTAAAAATCCATGTTTAAAGGCCTTAAGAAGATCCCCAAGAATAGTTTCCAAAACCTACGCTTAAATGCCTTTTGAAGTCGTCTAAAAATAGTTTCAAAAATCTATGTTTAAATGTCCTTTGAAGTCCTCTAAAAATAGTTTCAAAAAACTCCCCTAATGCCTTTTGAAGTCCTCTAAAAATAGTTTCCAAAATCTTCGTTTAAATGACTCTTAAAGTCCTCTACAAATATCTTTAAAAATCAACACTTAAAGGCCTTTTGAAATTTTCTAAAATAGTTTTAAAAATTTACGTTTGGATGCCTTTTGAAGTCCTCTAAAAATAGCTTTAAAAATCTACACTGAAATGCATTTTGAAGCCCTCTAAAAACAGTTTCAAAAATCTACGCTTAAAGTCCTTTTGAAGTCCTCTAAAAATAGTTTCAAAAATACACGCTCAAATGGCTTTTGAATTCCTCTAAATTAGTTTTAAAAATTCACTCTTTAAGGCCATTTGACGTTCTATAAAAATAATTTTAAAAATTCGCGCCTAAAGACCTTTGGAAGTCCTCTAGAATAGTTTTAAAAATTCAAACTTAAAGACATTTTAAATCTACGGTTAAAGACACTTTGAAGTCTTCCAAAAATACCTTTAAAAATTCTCCATTAAAGGCCTCTTGAAGTCTTCCAAAAATACTTCTAAAAAATACGGTTAAAGACCTCTTAAGGTCTTCCAAAAATTACATGTTCAAATCCACTGTTAAAGACCTGTTGAAGTCTTCCACAAATACCTATAAAGTCCACGCTTAAAGGTTATCCAAAAATACTTATAAAATCCACTCTTAAAGGCTGTTTAGTTTATCCAAAAAATACTTTAAAAATCCACGCCTGAAGACCTTTAACAATCGACATTTAAAGCCGTTTGTCCTCTAAAAATAGTTTCAAAAATCCACGCTTAAATGCCTATTGAACTCCTCTAAAATAGTTTTAAAAATTCACTCTTTTAGGAAGTGTTCTAGAATAGTTTTAAAAATTCATACTTAAAGATCCTTTTAATTCTACGGCTTAAGACTTCCAAAATACCTTTTAAAATTCCCTATTAAAAGCCTTTTGAAGTCTTCCAAAAATACTTCTAAAAAATTATGGTTAAATACCTCTTGAAGTCTTCCAAAAATACATGTTCAAATCCACGGTTAAAGGCCTGTTGAAGTCTTCCAAAAATACCTATAAAATCCACGCTTAAAGACCACATAGGTTATCCAAACATACTTTTAAAATCAACGCTTATAGGCTGTTTAGGTTATCCAAAAATGCTTTAAAAATCCACGCCTGAAGACCTTTAACAATCAACATTTAAAGCTGTTTGAAGTCCTTCAGAAATAATTTGAAAAAATTAAAATTTTAAAATCGTTTCCTAAAAAGTCCTAAAAAATTACATTATTTTGCCTGCGAAATCAATCTTTCTTATGTGGCGTATAAGTAGTGACAGCACGTATACGCAGTAACACTTTCCATAATACTATTTTAGCTTCTCAAAACTTTTTCTTTCGTTTGAATTTGCCTTTAAAAGCTAAGACCTCAAAAGACCCCCTTCAGCTCTTATTATTACAATCAGTACCACAATTGACACGTAATTATGAAACGAACCCCCTAAAAGTATGCAATATTTCCAACATCACTTAAAATGAACCCCACTGAAACAAAATCACTTTCAAGGCAAGGCGAAACTATGTCATAATGAAACAGTAACGGTTTCCTGTGATATCTTAACTTGATTGTTCTAATTAGCATTGCTAATGCAATGCCAAGACTCAACACAATTATTAAATATAGCATTAAAGTATGTTGATATATATGTATTTCTGCAGTATTATGTGCGATAATATTTCCTTAATTTACTTGTCTCATTAAATCTAAAAGCCCACATTTATCTCTCTACCATTCTCAAAGCAGAGAAGAATGATAAAAACAAAATACACTAAATTTCATAAAGTGTTCCTAAAAGTATGCTACAGTTTATTAACATTATTTATCATAACATGTACATACATTTAGGCTGTTACAAATACATTACATTTAACGTTACGTATTTTCGTGGCAAGAAGAAAAAAAAAACGTTTTCCAAAACAAAGCAACATGTTGGCCTCGCCAGCATGAAAACACAACTGAAATTGAAATTTCTGAATAACGGAATGAATTGTGCTACTACACGCCGGCTAAAATGTTTCAGTTTCAATAACGTTTCATTTCAATAACGTTCCATTTCAATAACGTTTTATAAAATTAGAGAGATGTAGAGAGTAATTTATTTCCAATGTTCGCACTGGAATGTGTTAGAGAGAATCCAAAAGAGGCGGAGAGAGTCAGAGAACGAAAAACTGTTATACCCAAAACAGCTAACAACAAGTGTGTGTTATATAGCATAATTTTAGGCATTGCAAAAGTACTTGCTTATTCAAATATCTATCTTTATTTATATGTATGTGTGTATTTCTATGTAGTCAAAGGTCAGGATCATAAACTGTTATAGCTAGCAAATAACTTTTTTAATTAGAAAATTTGCTGGCACACATAAAACATGTGAAACTGCAAAATTTATTTGATTAATAACTTCAAGGTGCTGTCACCCAAAGAAGTCAAATATAATTAGTAAAATGTTTGCATTACAAATTTGTATTTTTTTTTTCAAAATATGAAAAATTGTACAAATTTGCAAGTCATAAGGCCATATGTTTTGTGAAAATTTATAGGAGAAAGTCATAATCATATGTGACGTTTGCTTAAATAAATTAAAATACATAATTCAATGGAGTTTTGTCATTTGCAAAACTGCAAAGGTTTTAAGGGTAGATGGTTAAAGATAGGCTAAGGCATTTGTTATATGGTTAGTTTTGGAAAGCTCTAAAATGCTTAAAATCTAGCCTCCAAAGCTATACGTTAAATAACCTGTTTCTTCCTAAGGAGCGAATACGTTATGGCAAAACGTATACGTAATCATGCACCTTATTGTCGTTGTTGCATGGTTACGTATAAGTTTTGCCATAACGTATTCGCTCCTTAGGAAGAAACAGGTTATTTAACGTATAGCTTTGGAGGCCTTGGTCATTTAATCTTGTGTTTTTTTTTAACTGACACTTATTTAAGTTTTGCCGTAGAAACAAATTGATGATGAACGTACATTTTTAGGAATAATTTTAGAACACTTTAAAAAATTCTGTAAGCGTGATTTTAAACAAGTAAGCAAAGACTATAGTCGGACGGGGCCGACCATGTGATACCCTACACCACTACCCCTGGAAATTAGCTTTCAGCAAATCAAAATTCATTTATGGAACAAATAAACTTATTGTAAGAAATACCTTTGTGGATTCTGCCACCTTATCACATCAAGCTTAAATAATAATAAAATAATTGTTCCACCAATTTCCCATAAGGGACAAAGGAGACTTCTCTCATATCAATGAGTACACCCCGATTCATATTTCCTGATATGGGGACCTACAGTTTATCGCCGAGTCCGAACGGAGTGCCCTAAGCCACCTCTTGTAGAGAAGTTTTACATGACTGAAATACTCAGAAAATGTCGCCAACATTACTGAGGGGTATTTGTTCACCGTTTGAAGTTGCCTGGCCGGTAATCGATTCCATCAATGGTGGCAAAATACCTCTTAGTAATGTTGACGATATTTCCTGAGTATTTCAGCAATGAAACCCTTCTCTACAAGTGGTGTCTTAGGGCACGCCGTTCGGACTTGGCGGTAAATTTTTGTATGTATAAATCCCAAAATTATACGCCAGGAGGAGGTCAGTGGGTGCCTTCACCTTCACCAAAATTAATATTTCAAAAAAACTTTAACGGCAGCGACACCGAGTACATTTTGAAAAAAACGTGGCGAACCGACCCCATGCTGCAACATATCGCACCTGTTCAACAAAAAGGCAGTAACTCAAACTTTTCTTTTTTTCAGTATGCCCTCCAGAAATTAAAATATGGACCAAATATAAAATGTTTCAATTTTTCATACAAAAGTAATGGTCCATTTCACCCGCTAAATAATATCATCATTCAAAATTTTTGGCATCTTCTTCGACCTAAAGTCTTACCTCGTGCACAATTTCGTGAAAATTGAGTTATAATTGCGACCTCTAGCGTGTTTATTACTACAAATAATTGGAAATATAAGGCTGCAACTCTGTTTTCTTATCATGTACTCCAACATAATTGGCAAGTATAGCTTACTTAGCCAGAATATGTCTTCCAAGAATAAACATATAAGCTGTATATTAATTTTTTTTTTTAATTTTCAAACAAAAGTTGTGGTCCATTTAACCTCTAAATATTATCTGATAATCATCTCAAGTTGCAAGCTTCTTCTTCGTCATATACTCTTACCTTGTTTAAAATTTCGAGTTGATCGGACTAATATTGCGACCTACAGAGCCGCTAAATTAGATAAAAATTATGTTTTGGTCCATTTCACCCGCTAAATATTTCACGATCATCACCAATAAAAATAGGGATCTATTCTGGTCTGGACCTCCATACAAAATTTCGTGACGATCGGTCTATAATTGCGGCCTGGAGTTTGATTACAATTTATAATGGAGAGACGGACGGACGGACACACATCTCAAAATCGCTTTATCTCGTCGAGATATGAAGATTGGTATACCACATTGGGGGTCTCCGACGAATATTTCGCGGTGTTACATGAATTTTTACCAAAACAAACTTATAATACCCTTTCCACATAGTGGTGTAGGGTATAAAAATAATTTAAGAATAGTTTTAAAAATCCTTGCTTGTAGGTCTTTTAAAATTCTAAAAAAATCTTTCTCTAAACGCCCTTAGAAGTCTTTAAAATAGTTTTGAAAAATCTAAGTTCCTTTTTAAAGTCGTCGAAAACTAGTTTTAAAAATAAACCGTTCATGGCCTTTGGAAGTCGTCGAAAAATTGTCTAATTCCCTGTCTAACAGCATTTTGAAGTACTTCAAAAATAGTTTCAAAATCCACGTTTCTAGGTCTATAAAGTTTATCGAATATATGTTTTAAAATACCCGTTCAAAAGCCAGTGGACGTCCTTCAAAATAGTTTTAAGGATTAACATTACAAGACTTTTTGAAGTTCTCCAAAAATTGTTTTAAAAATCCCGGTGTCAAAGTCTTTGGAAGTCCTTCAAAAATATTGTTTAAAAATTCACGTCTATTGCTGACGGCCATACCTGCTTCTGAATCGGTTGATTTCCTTGTGCAAGCAGTTTATTAAATGGTCCCACTTTGTGAAGGATACTGTCGTACCTGTTGCTGCGATCCGGTGTGACATTATAGCCTTACTGAATTTAGTCGAAAAGCACAAGGCTTTTTGGTCCTTCAAAAAATTATTTAAAAATCCACGTTTTAATGGCTTTTTCGGCCCTTCAAAAATACATTTAAAAATCCACGTTTAGTAGCCTTTTTGGTCCTTAAAAGGCCTTTTCAGGTAATCCAAAACTATTTTTTAAAAATCCATGCTTGAAGGAGTTTTATGGTAACTAATCAATTTCATATCCACTGTAAAACATTTTGTTGTTATTCAAATACTTGAATACAACAAAATATGGACTAAAGCTGAAATAAACACAAAGATGTAAAATTCTGCAGTCCAACAATAAAAAACGCCAACAACAATAATAGGCATCAGCCCGGCCTTGTTGATCAATGCGTAATGCAAAAACAACAACTTTCTCGTTGTTTTACCCCCGCTTATTGAAGCAACACTCCTATGTTCGTATTCTTTGCAAAGCAAAGACGACATAAAAACAGTGGTGGATATAAAATTCTTTAGTTCGACGCAAATTGTAGGGTAATCAGTTTTAGGGCCATATAGCAAATTTCTCATTTTGTTTAATTTGCTGGATGGGCTTATTGACCTGTTTATCGATACAGAGTCGGCGGAAAAGGGAACTGATGAAGTTGTTTGGTGACAACTGAAACTATAGTATTCCCTACCCTCCGCCCGCAACTAATCAATTTCATATCCACTGTAAAACATTTTGTTGTTATTCAAATACTTGAATACAACAAAATATGGACTAAAGCTGAAATAAACACAAAGATGTAAAATTCTGCAGTCCAACAATAAAAAACGCCAACAACAATAATAGGCATCAGCACGGCCTTGTTGATCAATGCGTAATGCAAAAACAACAACTTTCTCGTTGTTTTACCCCCGCTTATTGAAGCAACACTCCTATGTTCGTATTCTTTGCAAAGCAAAGACGACATAAAAACAGTGGTGGATATAAAATTCTTTAGTTCGACGCAAATTGTAGGGTAATCAGTTTTAGGGCCATATAGCAAATTTCTCATTTTGTTTAATTTGCTGGATGGGCTTATTGACCTGTTTATCGATACAGAGTCGGCGGAAAAGGGAACTGATGAAGTTGTTTGGTGACAACTGAAACTATAGTATTCCCTACCCTCCGCCCGCAACTAATCAATTTCATATCCACTGTAAAACATTTTGTTGTTATTCAAATACTTGAATACAACAAAATATGGACTAAAGCTGAAATAAACACAAAGAGGTAATCCAAAAATATTTTTAAAAATCCAAGCTTGAAGGTTTTTTTAGGTCCTCCAAATATATTTTTAAAAATCCACGCTTGAAAGCCTTTTCAGGTCCTCCAAAAATATTTGTAAAAATCCACGCCTGAAGGCCATTTTAGGTCCTCTAAAAATATTTTTAAAAATCCACGCTTGAAGGCCTTTTTAGGTCCTCTAAAAATATTTTTAAAAATCCTTTCTAGGACATCCACAAATATTTTTTTAAAATCCACGCATCGAAAATATTTTTAAAAATCCATGCTTGAAGGCCTTTTTAGGTACTCCAAAAATATTTCTAAAAATCCACGCTTAAAGGCCTTTTTAGGCCCTCCAAAAATATTTTTAAAAATCCACGCTTGAAAGCATTTTTTGGTCATCCAAAAATATTTTTAAAAATCCATGCTTGTAGGTAAAAATGTTTTTAAAAATACACGCTTGGAGTCCTTATTAGGTCCTCCAAAAATATTTTTTAAGAATCCACGCTTGGAGTCATTATTAGGTCCTCCAAAAATATTTTTTAAGAATCCACGCTTGAAGGCTGGGTGCACCAAAAATATTTTTTAAGAATCCACGCTTGAATGCTAGGTGCACCAAAAATTTTTTTAAAAATCCACGCTTAATGACCTTTTAAATCCTCCAAAAGTATTTTTAAAAATCTAGGCTAAAAATATTTTTAAAAATCCACGCCTGAAGGCCTTTTTAGGTCCTCCAAAAATATTTTTAAAAATCCACGCCTGAAGGCCTTTTTAGGTCCTCCAAAAATATTTTTAAAAATCCACGCCTGAAGGCCTTTTTAGGTCCTCCAAAAATATTTTTAAAAATCCACGCCTGAAGGTCTTTTTAGGTAATCCAAAAATATTTTTAAAAATCCACGCTTGAATGTTTTTTTAGGTCCTCCAAAAATATTTTTGAAAATCCACGCTTGAAGGCCTTTCTAGGTCCTCCAAAACTATTTTTAAAAATCCACGCTTGAAAGCATTGTTTGGTCCTCCAAAAATATTTTTAAAAATCCACGCTTGAAAGCATTGTTTGGTCATCCAAAAATATTTTTAAAAATCCATGCTTGTAGGTAAAAATATTTTTAAAAATACACGCTTGGAGTCCTTACAAGGTCCTCCAAAAATATTTTTTAAGAATCCACACTTGAAGGCTAGGTGCACCAAAAATATTTTTTAAAAATCAACGCTTAATGACATTTTAAATCCTCCAAAAGTATTTTTAAAAATCTAGGCTAAAATATTTTTAAAAATCCACGCTTGAAGGCCTTTCTAGGTCATCCACAAATATTTTTTTGTAAAATCCACGCTTGAAGTCCTTTTCTGTCATCGAAAAATATTTTTAAAAATCCACGCTTAAAGGCCTTTTTAGCTCCTCCAAAAATATTTTTAAAAATCCACGCTTGAAGGCATTTTTAGGTCCTCCAAAAGTATTTTTTAAAAATCCACGCTTGATGGGATGTTGGTGTATTCTAAATTCCTTTCCGCAGAATGACAGATATGTCTTAAAATTTGCTACGGATCAAACTGGAAAAGACTATCTAAGACGTCAAGGGAGATTGTGAACTTCGGGTTAAGAAGGATATACTTCCGGATTCCGTAGCAGCAGTAAGTTGCATCATTGCAAAGCTGTTGCTGCTGCTCTCCTTCAAACCCCCTTTGACCATAGGTATCGACATCGCCCTAGTCAAGGAACTTTATTTTTATAAAAATGAGGTGAGTGGGATAAGCGAAAAGACTTATGTTGTGTTCTCTGTCTCAAATGGAGGACGTAACAGACATATAACCTTGTCTTCGATCTAAATGCCGTATGAGACCACGACCCTCCAAGCAAGGTAACTCAGGAGTTTTTAAATGCGCTGGAGAGCATAGGTCTGTTAATCCTTTTATGTGACGCGAATGTTCACCACTTCCACTGGGAAGGCAGTGACATACATTCCAGAGTATAACCACAACATTATCCCGGAAATGAATTCATCGTCACCCTCAATTTCAAGAAGGAAAAATCATGGAATTTTCACTTTATCATCTTCAATCCTATCCAGAATAAACAGAGTCGACCAAAGGTTTTTAATTTAGGCGGTCATTGCTTATTTTGGTGGCTGTGTCCTTAAACCAGACCTAACTTCGGGCGGATATGAGTTGGAAGCTAAAAGTAACGAGCTGTAAAAAGTAAAAAAAACACATACCTGTCTTTAAGATAAAAGCTTGGAACTGACTATCTGGCTAACAACTGGGAGCATATGATGTAGCTACGAGAGATAATCAGGCTACGAGGAATGAGCCCTATACAAACAGTCTGCTTGCTATGATTAATGAACTGGCAGTGAGCTAGCTAAGGGGATGAAAGTAATTCATTTCCAAAGCGCAGAAAGATAAGCGATCAGTGAGCTTCGAAAAGACTTAAGCGTGGAACTGCGTATGAACAATAGCTTGCAACGAGCTAATAGAAGTCAGAGAAGACGAGATAGGTGAAAGTGTGGAGCTAACTATGAGCAGTCTTCTGTTGGGCAATCTAAAGGTCCCTTATGAGGTACCTATAATTGTTCCACAAACATCCCAGATGGGACAAGAGAGACTTCTCTCATATCATTGAGTGCAACCCCGATTCATATTAGCTCAATGATATGGGACCAACTGTTTATTGCCGAGTCCGACTGGCGTGTTCTAAGACGGCAGAAGTTTGACATGGTACACATTTCACGATGTAGAAAAGTTTTACATGGCTGAAATACTCAGGAAATGTCGCCAAAATCACTGAGGTGTATTTTGCCACCGTTGAAAATTTGATGTTGCCTGACCTGGGAATCGAACCCACGACCTTTCGCGTGCAAGGCGGGTGTGCATACCATTGCTCCACGGTGGCACCTACCCTTACGAGATACCTATTTTACTATAATTTAAAAACCTATTAATCCATTATTGGTACAATGTTTGATCTTCATTGAGAATGCCTATTGGTCATCTAAGAGAACAAATGTTGACCTCATGTTCCGGAAAACCCACTGGTATTTTATGAGACCCATTGGTCTCCATGAGAAGCATATTGTTCTTGTGTTGGAAAATATGTATATTTTTCTTCTGTTGGTTGAACTATTGGCCTCTTATTGCTAGACCAAAAGGTCTCCTGCGAGAATATCTCGAGAAGTTGTATGAGAAGTCCCATCACTCTTGTAAGAGGTATTTTATTGATCTCCAGTGTGAAGACCTTTAAGTCCCCTATGAGAACACGTGCTGGTTTTTAGCTTAAAGATCAATTGGTCTCCTATGGGAAGATCTGTTGGTATTCTATTGGAAGATGTTATATTAGTTTTCCATAAGAATAACTATTGGTCTTCTATAAGCAGACATATTTAGGACAATAAGACGTATTGGCTTTCTTTTGGTTTTCTATGGGGAAAATTACTGGTGTCCTCTGAAAATATTTATTGGAATTTTATTAGAAATTTTACTAGTCTTCCATGAGAAGGTTATTTGTCCTTTATGAAAAAATTTGTTGATACACCCCAGTGGATTTTTTCAAATGTTGGGGGCCCATTGCCTACTATTATCATAGAACAATACACTTTCCTTTAAATTCCCTTTATTCAAAACATTTATTGGGAAAGTACCCCATTGTCATTTTAACATTCTTTGTTCTTTTCAAGTCATTTGATTATATTTCCTGTAATATTAAATATTGCATTGGCTCCCCTAACACCACATCCCTTTACTACAAATATCAGTGATACTGCCATGTTTACCTGTTTAGTTCAACCCTTTTACCCAAACAACTAAAAACGGAGAATAACAATAAGACAATACCAACAAAACAAAAAACTAAACAATGGAAACCAGACAATAAATAGAATGTTCAAATCCTTTAATTTTTTATTGCACTATGGACTTCAAGGGCCTGTGGAAGAAGTGGGACTTGACATTGCAATGAAATGTAATTCACTGTGTTGGCAGAACAGGTGTTCTCAACGGCTTTGTGTCTGGGTTGTTGGCTGGCTGGCTGACTGGTTGCATGTTATTGTTGTATCAGCACTTAAGATGCTGCAAATGAACACGTTGTACATTGTTCAATATGGGCATGTATGTGTGTGGGAATTCTCACATAAACTAAGAAGCAGCAGAGAAAAGCATGCATGTCTTACATGATGATCGGATTGTTAGTATCCTTTAGCAATGGCATACTGCATTTGGGGAGAAAAAAATACCAACCGTTGATACGATATCGACAGCAGATATAAACTGGAGATATTAACTAAAACGATGCTTCTGCTGCAGTTGCTGCTGATGATTATGCTGTTGTTGTTGATTTGAAAAGTATTGGTGAATGTCTGTAAATGCCATTAATTGCATGTCATGTTGAAGGGATATAGTCAAGTGCGGACGTTTCAAGTGTAAATAAAACCCAAATCGAAGGGAAAATAATCAATTCTCCGTCTCTTTTTCAAATATTTTTTACACAGTAAATTAATTAAATGTTCAACTGCCCCAGTTGTTCGGGTAACTAGGGAATAACTAGCAATTTTGCTGGCTACTGGTAAACACCCCTAGTTACCGTCCAATCTACTCGCAATGTTATAGACTGGTGAATTTAACATGGGGATGTCATAGGAAGGGGTCTATTGCCCCCTCACTGCATTACCAGTAACCAGGCAATTCGATAGTCTTGAAAAGTCAATTGTCCCTTCATTGCATTACCAGTAACCAGGTAATTGGATAGTCTTGGGAAACTCAATTGTCCCTTCATTGCTATTTTGTGTGCCATTTTTGGGTGTAAAGTAACTAGGATCAATGAGTAACTAGTTACATAACTATGTCAAAGTAGACAATTGCTATTTCTTGAACAACTGGGGTGTAACTGTCTGAGTGTGTGTGTGTTTTTTGTGTTCCTGCATGTATGTATTTGAGAGTAAACAACTTGAAAAGTCAAGCAGCTGTTAAACAAGTTGAGGAAATATTTCAAGTGTCATGTCGTCTGCTGCTCTATACGGTATTTAGGAACGAATAAAATAAATAACAAAAAATCGATCAATTGTAAACAGATGTTCAATGACCAGATGACCAAACATCTTATAGAAGTTATTGAATTTGGTTTTTTTGGATTCTTATTTTTTGGTTAGAGGAATGAACTTTAAATGGAATATATTGTCATTTAGAAACAATTTAATATGACAGTATGTGTTTAAAAGGGACTTAAAGCAATATAAATCAGTATCACAAAAGCAGAAGCTAAAGAGTTTGTTTGTTCTGTCGGAAGACCACTTGTTTTTAAACGATCTATTGGTCTTTTATTAGAAGGTCTTCTCGGTCTTGCATTGAAAGATATATTGGTATTCTATTGGAAGAACTATTGGTATTATATCGGGACGAACTTCTGTGGTTGTATAATACGAACTATCGTTCTATTGAAAGACCTATTTATTTTTATTAGACCAATTTATTTTATGGTACTAACTATCGTTCTATTGAAAGACCTATTGTACTTCTATTGGATGACTTATTGGTCTTATATTGGTAGACCTATTGGTTTTTTATTGGAAGACCAGCTGGTCTCTTATTATGAGTCCTACTGGGATTCCATGAAAAGATCCATTAATCTGTTGATCTTCTATTGGAAGTCTTACTGAGGTTTTTGGTCTTTATACCCTACACCACACTGTGGTAAGGGTTATTATGTCTTTGTGCATTTGTATGTAACACACAAAAGAAAACGAGATAGACCCCTAGTTCTTTCTAGGTCCGTTCGCAACGTACAGTGAGTCTATTCTGTAACTTTTAACAACTATCGATATTGTTTACATTTCTTTTGTTTTTGTAAGAACAATTAAACAAACAAATGAAATTTTTGAAAATAAACAATGAGTAATGTTGTTAAAAAGTTGCAGAATAGGCCTACTGTTCGATTAAGCTGAAAACTGGGGAACATCATTTTTTTCGCCATAGGAAGAACGCTATTGCTTATGGTGAAAATCAGCAAATAATAAAAAAAAATTGAAGTAAATCCAAATTATCCTGTCCCAGAGTAAAAAAATAAATTAAAAACGAGTAAAAAAGTATCAGTCAGCTTTGCTGACAGAGATATACCATCAGCCTGTGTTTATTGAAACCATTTTTATCCCAAAAAACGTATGTATTTTGGGGGTTTTAACAATTTTGGATGTATGAAACAACAAAAATGTTGATTAGGATTAAAGATCAAAAGTTTTGCGGAGAAGATAATTAAAGGAATGGATTGACATTGACCATTATGGAAGTGGATCTCCAGCCATTATGGTGCCATGGGGGGTTTTTACACCCTTCGGGCTGTTTGCTCAAGAAGTATGGACTTGCCCCTGAAAACAATTTTACCATCGTAATTGAGGCAGTGAATGCAAGTTGCTTCAACAAAAATCAAGTGATTCGATTACAGGTCTTAAAGTTAACTTATCCGAAATTTTGTGTGGGAAGTACCTGATGGAGTGGACAAATATAGTCCATATTTAAACCTGATCTATATCTGGTAGATATGTTAGGATGTGTAAAGTATGGACCAATTCGGCCACTCCCTTCAAGAGTTACCGTACAAACAATTTTTCTGAACATTTATTGAACTTTTATGGGGGAGGTACCTGAAGGAGTGGACCGATATGGCTTATCTTCGAACTTAAACTATGTTTGGACAAAATATTACTAAGGCCAACTTTTGGACCGAATCAGCAGATCCGTTCTAGAGTTATCTTGCGCTCCAACTACCTCATACGGTGTCATAGAGTTTTTTGCAACTTTCAGGCGATTTTCTCAGTAAGTGTGGACTTGCCCCTAATGAAATTATAACCGTCGTATTGGGGGCAGTGAATACAAGTTGCTAAAACAAAAATCAAAGCGATTCGAGAGCAGGTCCTAAACTGAACTTATCCCAAATTTTGTGTGGGAGGTACTCGAAGGAGTGGACCGATTGAGTCCATAGACATCTGGTAGACATTTCACGATTTGCAAAGTATGGACCAAATCGGTTACTCCCTTCAAGAGTTATCGCACGTACAATTTTCCGAACATTTTCGAACTTTTATGGGGGGAAGGTGTGGACCGATATAACCCACCTTCGAACTTAAACTAAGTTTGGACAAAATATTACGAAAGCCAAATTTTGGATCGAATCGATTGATCCGTTCGAGAGTTATCGTGCGCTCCAGACAGACGGACGGACATTGCTCAATCGACTCCAAATTGTCTGAAACACATTTCGTCCAAACATACTTGGGGTCTAAAACCATTATTTCGATGAGGCACATTTTGCCCGTATGAAAGTGTATATATCCTCGTTAGCATAAATGCTGAGGGTATAAATATATGCGGAATCTAGACAATGAGTAGAAAAATATGATATCAAATTTATAGAGATTGGGTACATAAATTGCATATTTTAGCAACAACAAAAGAGAAAAACTTATTGTTGGAAAATATTGTTGCAAATATATATACTCTCAGCATTTATGCTAACGAGGGTATATGGGAAATGTTGCCAATTATTTCATATTCCATTTCCAAAAAAAATGGATTTTTCTCGCTACATTAACGATTTTTGGTACATAGGTTAAGAAAAAATTCCCAAGTACAAATCCGCTCGCGAGCAAATTTTTGGTTGTTGCGGACAAATGTTATCGCGGTTTTATTTCTGCTTTTAAGAAAAAATTATTTTAAAAACGCTAATTATTTTATTGGGCACAATTGTCACTAAAATGTTATCACGAAGTGACGTCATTAAGTAGATTGCATAATATTTGTAAAATGTTACTCAGCATTCGCGAAATTGACAAAATCTTAAATGTAATCCAAATTTTTTGAAAATACAGGTGCATTTACCCGTCAAAATTTTCAAAAAAATTTTCAAGAAAAATTCTATAGGAGTACTTCTTCTATTTTTCTTGAAACTCGCAAGAAAATGGGCGGATTTTGCCCAACGTAAAAATCTAAAATTTGCAATCAAGTACCAGTAAATCTAATGACAATTGTAAAAATTAGGCCCGAAAAGTATGATTTTTAGAAAAATGTTAGCACAAAATTTTCGTGTTTGGATGCAGATTTCTGTGAAGCTGTGTAGGCTAAATTCACGACACATATATAAAATAACTCAGAATCGCGGGATCTACAATCCTATATACGATTTTTTGGAAAACCTGTTTGCGGAACGAAATTAGAAGAAAATTTCAAAAAAGTCTTAAAATCTGGCTTCAAAATGTCAGCATCATTTAATGGTAGACGCAGATCAAATTTTGAGCAGTTATACACTAGTGAGATGATCCCTATTTAGTTGCCTTCTACTTTTACTTTGACGGGAAAATCGTGATAAGTGTAGTTTAATCACAAATCGGGAGAAAACAAAAAAGACACGTTGGCTTCAACCCATTTTTACCCATTATTTAACATAAATGTAGCCATAGCTCCCACGCAAATTAACTTTTAAGGCCAATATTTTTTGCCAAGTCTAAAAACATTTAATTTTATCGAAAGCATTTAACTAATTTAATAATCAACCACATTTTGCGAGTTATTAAAGGCTAAACCTTGGCTTCAACTATGTTAAATTTTCAAAAATATTGCCCATATAAATATTCACAGTGGTGTAGAGTATCATATAGTCGGCCCCGCCCGACTTTGATCCTTTTTTAACTGGTTTTCTATTGGGTTTTTTTTATTGGAACACCTATTGATATTCTTTTGGGATGCATACTGATTTTCTATGGGGCTTCTATTGAAAGACCAATTGGATTTCTATTGGATGACCTATTGGACTTCTCTTGAAAGACCTATTGAACTTCTATTGGAAAGCAGATTGAAGTTTTATGATCTTCTATTAAAATATTTGTTGTTCTTATATAGCAAAACCTACTGGACTTATATTAGATGACCCACAGATCACCTATTGGAAGGACTTATAGGGTTCTATAGTCTTCTTTCGATTGGACTTCTATTGGATGAGTCATGGATCTTCATTATAAGGCCTACTGGAGTTCTATTTGATGACCTATTAATCTTATATAGGAAGATATTACGACCCTTTATTGGAAGACCTCTTGATCTTCTATTGTCCGTTGGACTATCCAATAGTCTCGAACAGATTGGCTTCTAAACCGTAGGATCCTGTGGACTTATTATTCTTCAGCCGGTATATTACTGTTCTTACCCCATTCTGGCCGAGCGGTAATCATTCAGTACGATCTTCTTGTATTGAATCTGTGATATCTTCACCATCTTTGTTAGCATTGGATACCAACAGTTCGGAAAAAAACATATTTCCATTTACTTACTTACTTAGCTGGCCCATTACAGAAAATTTGTTCCATAGACCGAACTAAGCAAAGATCTCCAATTCTCTCTGTTTGGAATACCGCGACTTGTCATCTCTTCATTCATTTGTTTACGCCATCTACTCTTTAGCCTGCCAATTCTGCGTGCACCGCCATGTGGCTCGAATTTATACGCCTTTTTAGCGGGTTCATCATCGCTCATTCTTATGATATGGCCTAGCCTATGCAATCGCTGCATCTCGATACGTTTAACTTTATTGAAGTCGTTGTATAGCAGATACAGCTCGTGGTTCATACGACGTCGATATTCACCGTCAACGCAGATCGGTCCGTAGATCTTACAAAGAATTTTTCTCTCAATCACGCCAAGCACTGCCTTATCTGCTTGCGCAAGTACCCAGGCTTCGGAGCAATACATCAGCACGGGTAGTATCAGTGTTTTGTAGAGCGTTGTTTTTGTTTGACGAGTTGTGGCTTTGTTTTTGAAGGCTTACTTAAGCCAAAGTAGCATCTGCAGAAAAAGGGGTTATTGACAGACTTAACCTTCCATGCGTTAGCGATGAAACTGCACTGTTCTTACATCAGGAGTATGAGTAGGATGATAAACATAACCTCTTGTTTTTGGAAACCCCAAAACATGGCAAAAGTGTCGCTGTTTCCGCACCATCAACATAAGTTGACGTCGTTTCGCTCTAAACTGCTCCTCAAAGACATTCGTCCCTTTGTTCATTATGTGTCAGTGTTGAGGACAATAATCCCTGTTTGCCTGTCAAAAAGTAAATTTACTTTTATGTTGATACACTCGTCAACAGTTATTCCTTACCCTGCATCACCCTCGCGCTCTTGTCAAGCATTTATCATGGAGCAGCGCAACGTATGCACGCACGGGTTCTTATGTCTTCCGTTTCCTGTTACAAAACTGGTTTAGACCTTTTAAAGTGCCTGACATGGCAGGAACATGGTGGTTTCATTCGTTCTGCTCTTCAGCAGCAACATCAATGCGTTAGTATATGAAACTATAAAACAGGGAATCAAGAGAAAGGTTGAGCGTGTCGGCTGGGTGTTCTACCCAAAAACTTGTTCGTCCATTTTTGGTGGTTATATCTACATGCCAGTCATGACTTTTATGTGGTCGCAACATTTTCACTTCGTTTTAATAAGTCGTTTGCCTTTTGGGGATCACAATTTCGGTCTTAAATGGATGACTGTGAAAGTGAACGAATGCTTGGCTGGTTGGTTTGCTGACTGGCTGGATGTTTGGCTTTGAATGGCTGACTGGTTAAGAAATTTTATGGTGGATCTAAAGTTGAGCTCATTGAGTGCAATGAACAATGGCCAAAAAAGAAGAAGCTGAAAATTGATTTCCATCTAGCCGTTTTTACTGATAGCCGTACAGACTTTTGGAGGATTTTAAAAGCTACGTGCCACTAACTTGCGCACATTAAATACTTAAGCAATGTCTGGCTGACAGTACTGGAGAGTAAGATTTAATAATACCTATAATGGGCGAACGGCAACATATTTTCGTTAGTAAATTATTTATTTTTGCTCAACGAGCATAGCAAAGTAAATTTTAGTTAAATGGGCATTTTCAATGGCTTAGTAAGTAAATAGCAGTTAGGTGAAATATTGTGAGAAATTTTGAGGGGGGAAATTACCAATTAAAATACATTTCGACATGATGCTTTGTTAAAATTCGCAATTTAAATCTTAAAAGATTTTTAAAATTTTTTTCAAATTTTAAATGTTAATAAGTTGTAATACAATTACGCATTAAATCTAATTTATTAAATCTTATTTATAAATTTAAATATTTTATTGATTCCTTAAAAACAGAAATTCAAAACAATTTTTCAAATTCGAAGTCCATGTCGTATAACTAATACTAATACAAACTGAACCGAGAGCGTATGCTTAATATCCACCTCACCAATATTTATCATACGCACCATCCTGCAACATGTTTTAAAATTAAATTTTGAATTTCGAATAAAATTATACAGTTTTTCTCAAGGTCTCATTGCGTATATTTAATAAAACAACACAAAAAGTACTATCTGACTCTTCGAAAACGGCACGACACACTTATAATCGTAACCTTGTTTGCCTTGTCGACCTTGTCAATACAATACAGATTTATTTCATATCACATGCCACTCACACTCAAAGGGAAAGGGGGCCAACAGCAACTATCGCTGCTTGCGAGAAAAAGTTCGAAATAAAATTTATTGAAGTAGGCTTTGATGTCTATGAGAATAATAACTACAACAACAAAACAGTTGTTGTTAACATAAGATAACAGCGACAGCGTCAAGTGTTAACGAAGGTTGCCTCGTTATGAATGGGAAAAACACGGAAAGGTTATGTCATGTCGATGAAGGCCCATGCTACGCATAAACATATTATCTGAATTAACAAATGCTGTGGCATACCAACGTACACAGAAATTCATTTCAGGTTGGGGGCCACCACACCAAACATGACTTTTTGAAAGCAAAATGTTCAAAAAGTGTGTGAAAATTTATCATTTCAGGAAAGGGTGTCTAGAAAACACCCTGCGAACGTCCCCACGGTGGCATGTTTCAAGGATGGTTGTTGGTTGATATCTGTCATGTTCAAAAGAATACCAAACATGATTGATTGAGTGCTATCTTAAGGGTAATCTAATATATGGTAAACGACAATAGAGGTCATATACTATGTGGATCATCTATCCTACGGCAGACGACTAAGAGTCATCTAATCAAAAGTAAACGTGCCACCAATTCTACAATGGACCGGCCCCTATAGTAGACGGCACTAGGCGCCATTTACTCTAGATAAGGCTACCCTAGGGGCAATCTCCATTAGAGTAGACGACCCTAGGGGCTATGTACTCTACAGTAGAGGACCCTACTATAGTAGTTGACGTGAAATCTATAGGTCACCTAATCTACAGTAGATTACCCTAGGGGTCATCTTCTCCACAGTAGACGACCCTAGAGGGCACCTACTCTACAGTAGACAAATCTAGCGGCCATCTACTCTGCAGTCGACGACCCTAACACCCCTATATTCCACTGTAGAGGACCCTACTATAATAGGTGTCATGAAATATATAGGACACGACCTAGGGGCCGTCTAATCTACAGTATATGACCCTAGGTGTCATCTACTCAACAGTAGACTACCCTAGGGGCCATCTACTCTGCCGTCGACGACCCTAGGGGGTACCAAATCTACATTACACTACACTAGGGGAAATTTACTCCACAGTCGACCCAAGGATCCATATGCTCTACAGTAGACTGCCCTAGGGGCCATCAACTCTACAGTAGGCGACCCTACTCTGCAGTAGACGACCCAAACACCCACATACTCCACAGTAGAGGACCCTACAATAATAGGTGTCACGAAATATATAGAATACGACCCTAGGGGTCATCTTATCCACTGTAGACGACCCTAGGGCCATAAACTCTGCAGTTGACGACCCTAGTGGGCACCTACTATACAGTAGACTACCCTAGGGGAAATCTACTCCAAAGTAGATGACCATAAGGGCTATCTGCACTACCCTAGGGGAAATCTGGACTACGGTAGATGATACTAGGGGTAATCTACTCAGCAGTAGACAACACTACGGGTCATCTAACGCCCATCTGCTCCACAGTAGAGGACCCTACTATAGTAGGTGTCATAAAATCTATAGGAGACGACCCTAGAGGCCATTTACCCTACAGTAGATGACCCCAGGGACCATCTACTCTACAATCTTCTCCATCGTAGACGACCCTAAGGGCAATCTCCACCAGAGTAGACGACCCTAGGGGTCATCTACACCGCACTAGGCTACCCTTGGGGCAATTTCCACTACAGTAGATGACACTAGTGGCCATTTTCCCTACAGTCGACCACGCTAGTGGTTATCTACTCTACAGTAGACAACCCTAGGGGAAATTTACTCCACAGTAGACGACCAAAGGGGACATCTACTCTGCAGAAGACGACCATAGGTGCCATCTACTCTGCAGTAGACCACTCTAGGGGCCACCTACTCTGCAGTAAACGACCCTAGAGGCCACTTACTCTACAGTAGACAACTACTACTGTAGTAGGTGTCATGAAATCTACAGTAGACGACCCTAGGGGTCATCTTCTCCACAGTAGACGACCCTATGGAGCACATACACTACATAAGACTACCCTAGGAAACCGTCTACCCTACAGTAGACAAACCTAGGGTTCATCTTCTCTACTGCGTACGACCCTAGGGACAATCTTCTCCATCGGAGACGACCCTAGGGGCAATCTCCACTATAGTAGACGACCCTAGGGGTAATCTAAACTGCACTAGGCTACCCTTGGGGCAATTTCCACTACAGTAGACGACACTAGTGGCCATTTACTCTACAGTCGACAACACTAGTGACCATCTACTCTAGAGTAGACGACCCTATGATCCGTATGCTCTACAGTAGACTTCCCTAGGGGCTATCTACTCTGCAGTAGACGACCCTTGGGGCCATCTAATCTGCAGTCGACCAGCCTAGGGCACATCTACTCTGCAGTAGACGACCTTACTATAGTAGGTGTCATGAAATGCATAGGTGACGACCCTTAGAGGAATCTACTCTACAGTAGACGACTCTAGGGGCCAGCTACTCTGCAGTCGACGAACCTAGGAGGCAGTAGACTACCCTGGGGGAAATCTGCTCCATAGTAGACGACAATAGGGGCTATCTATACTACCCTAGTGGACATCTGGACTACAGTAGATGATACTAGGGGTAATCTACTCAACAGTAGACAACCCTAGGGGTCATCTACACTACAGCAGATGACACTAGGGGTCACCTACTCCACAGTACTCTACACTGGACGACCCTAGGACCCTTATGTTCTACAGTACTCTACAGTAGACGACCCTAGGATCCTTATGTTCTACAATACTCTACAGTAGGTGACCCTGTGATCCTTATGTTCTACAGTAGACTGCCCCAGGTGCCATCAACTCTACAGTAGACGACCCTAGGAGCCATCTAATCTGCAGTAGACGACACTAGGGGCCATATACTCTGTAGTAGACGACGCTAAGTGTCTTCCACTTTACAGTAGATGACCCTAGAGGCCAGCTACTCTACAGTAGACTATCCTAACGCCCATCTTTTCCACAGTAGAGGACCCTACGAAGTAGGTGTAATTAACTCTATACGAGACGCCCCTAGCGGCCATCGACGACCCTAGAGGCCATCTACCCTACAGTAAAAGACCAAAGGGACCGTATGCTTTACAGTAGACAAACCTAGGGTTCATCTTCTCTACCCTATACGACCCTAGGGCAATCTTCCCAGTCGTAGACGACCCTAAGGGGCAATCTCCACTAGAGTTGACGACCCTAGGGATCATCTACACCGCACTAGGCTACCCTTGGGGCAATTTTCACTACAGTAGACAACACTAGTGACCGTTTTCTCTACATTAGACAACACTAGTGGCCATCTACTCTACAGTAGACAACCCTAGGGGAAATTTACTCCACAGTAGACGACCATAGGGGCCATCTGCTCTGCGGTAGACGACCATAGGGGCCCTCTACTCTGCAGTAGACGACCCTAGAGGCCACTTCCTCTACAGTAGACTACTACTACCATAGTAGGTGTCATGAAATCTATAGAAGACGACTCTAGGGGCCATCTACTCTACAGTAGACGACCCTAGGGGTCATCTACACTGCACTAGGCTTCCCTTGGGGCAATTCCCACTACAGTAGATGACACTAGTGGTCATTTTCTCTACAGTAAACAACACTAGTGACCATTTACTCTACAGTAGGCAACCCTAGAGGAAAATTTACTCCACAGTAGACGACCATAGGGACTATTACACTGCCCTAGCGTACATCTGGAGTACGGTAGATGATACTAGTGGTAATCTACTCAGCAGTAGACAACCCTAGGGGTCATCTACACTACAACAGATGACGCTTGGGGTCACCTAGTCTACAGTAATCTATAGTAGACGATCCAAGGATCCATAAGCTCTCCAGTAAACTGCCCTAGGCGCCATCAACTCTACAGTATACGACCCTAGCGGGCATCTAGGGTAGAGTAGATGATCCTAAGGGTTAATCTACTCAGGCGTAGACAACCCTAGGGGCCTATGGGTTTGTCATTTGTCAATTTAGAAAAACTGAAGTTCCGAATTCCCTAAATATATGCAACTATTAGTAAAGACTTTAGTTATCTGCCCCATGATATATTTTATTTGCTATATGAAATGCAATACAAGGTTATTTGTCCTACCCCTTTTTACCAAAAAAATCCCCATAAATATTGTTACACAATGAAAATATGTTCTTTTTACCATCATCAAAGCTATCATCGTCAACATTAGCAACAGTAGCCGTAGTTGAAAGTGTTTAACAACATAATTTAAGCCCTACCAACTTGTTCTACATAACAATGACCCCTCTCTAACGACCTTTTCTGCCTATCTTTTAGAGCAATTCATGTATTAACACGAAGAGAAGTGGTAACTTAGCTGGTTTAAATAAATTGCTAAATATTTGGCCCAAAACTGGATAAACAAGCAATACCACTAACGAATCCATGATAACCGCCAGCAGCCTGCTACTGGCACAATGTGCGAATGTGGGTGTGTGTGTTGAATGCAGCAAGCGATTGATGATAAGGTTTAAAATATCGCTATTTGTGGCCATTCTTGTTAAAAGTGGCAGTACACACAAACACATGTGTACTCTATCAATGACATACTAACCACACATACGTACAGATACACACACAGATACACACTGCATCATAGAGGCGATTACCTCTTTACAAATGTATTGCCTTTTGAAAGAGTAGCACAAAATTCCAAAACCAGTAGCACGGACAGCAACATAATTTATATTGTTATAACAGACCTCTACAGTTCGGACCAGCAAAAGTGGTAGAAGAGGCTGTGGTCGCGATTGTGGTCCTAACAGTCTCCGGGCAAACCAAAAATTCCAATATCCAAATTTCCACGTTTATTAAGCTTCTTTATTGTATGTTATTTTTAGGAAAAAAACTATGAACATGGCCATGCAGTGGGAATACTGGACCTCTAACACGTTCGTTTGCTTGTTCTAATGCCCCACCCTGCACTTCTCTATCCAACCAATTTCCGTTAACAACTAACCACCCTTTCGATCATTCATTATTTTATTTTTCTGTGGTTATTTACAGAAAATATTCATAGTTGGAAATATTTTGAATAATTTATGGCCAACTGAGTTGTCCGAATTGTGGAATTTGTTGTTCGTTTTTTTTTCTGTGGCTTTTAGAGCAATTTAACTAGAAGCTGTTTGGACACAATTGCCGGGGAAGATACTCTTATTCATAGCTCAGGGATTGGAATGTTTTTTAGTGGGTTATTTAGTTGAGAGAAAATTTTGTTGAGGTAGGGGTAAGGGGGATATTAAATCATGTAATTCTGTATGAATTATGATAAACATAATGATAACGGGATTGCAGATAAATTATAGTAACGACAAGCTGTACAAATATTTGCAAAATTTATAGACATTAAATGGATTGTTTTTCTTTTTCTATACATTGAAAAATACTGGAATACAGAGAGACTGCAATGATTTTAATAATCGAATTAAGACCAATTACCATATGCAGAAAGTTCATAAAGGTCTTCAAGCCTGACGTAGACCACCTACTGTGATATATGTAATCCAGGGGCAATCATCCTTGAAATATTGGATCATGGACTCTAAGCGGCAGGTCTATATCCATGAGCATGAGGTAGACGATCCTATGAATTATCATTAGACAGCGTAATCCTATAAAAATGCATATATGGTTAGGATAGTCGTGGAGAAAATCTGATTAGACAGAAACTCGTCACAAAATAAAACGAATTACGCCCAGAAATGTTTGCATATTTTGCATATCGGGCATATTTTGACACATTTTTACAAATTTGCATAAAATTAGCATATGAACAAGTAAAAAAGTATCAGTCGGCTTTGCCGACAGAGATATACCCCCAGCCTGTGTAAATTGAAACGCCCATCTATTGATAATATAGAATCTACGGATTTTGTAGCCAATTTTGAAATTTGGCGACAAAAAAATTTGGTTTGAAGCTCAAATGTGTTGCGGAGAATGTACTTGAAGGAATGGACCGACATAATCCATTTTGGAAGTGTATCATTTTTTGGGATTCATTCCTTTTGATAGATTTTGTGCCCACCTGTCATTTCAGTTGGTTACCGTATAACTTAGAGGTTTTGGGCCACGATGTCAGGATTTGCCCTTAAAATCGCTTGAATAGGACCACAAAGAATAGCATCGGTAGAATTTTAAACAAAACTCTTAAACAAAAATGTTGAACTTTTGTGGGAGAGAAGACCGATTTCTGAAGTAAAACTACATTTGGACAAAATATGAATAGATCAAGGGTTTGGACGGTTGCTCCGTTCAGCAGATATAGCGCGAACTACTTTAGTGCAATTTTTTAACATTTGAGGGTGGGGGGAGGTACCGAAAGTTGCGCACCGACAGTACCAATCTTCAAACTTAAAGTTAGTTTGGACTAAATGTTAAGAAGCCCAAATTTTAGACGGAAATGGCTGATCCGTTCGAGAGTTATCGTATGCATAGTGCCGTAAAAATTCTTATAGCTTTCAGGCTGTTTTCTCAGTAGCTATGGACTTGCCCCTGAAAAAGGAGGTAGCAAATACAAGTTGTTGCAACGAGGATAAAAGCGATTCGATAACAGCCCTTAAAATGCATTTTCCGAAATTTTGTGTGGGAGGTGCCTGAAGGAGTTGACATATATAGTCCATATAGCCAGATCGATGACTCATAGAAATATGACGATGTGCAAAGTATGGACCAAATCCGAGTTATCGTTGGCACAAATTTTCCGAATATTTTCGAACTTTTTTGGGAGAGGCACCTATAGGAATGGACCGATATGGCTCATCTTCGAACTTAATCTTGGTTCCCGGTATAAAACTTTCCGACCGAAATTTTCCGGTATTTGTCCACGTCTTCATATAGCCCCCATAGAACGGTACCTCCCGATTTTCGGTATTTTGAAGGCTATAGTCTCAATATTCCACCGAAATGTCTGAAATTTGGTATTTTGTCTTCGTTGGGGGTATAAAACGTTCCACCTGAAATTGTCCGCTATAGGTCTACGTCTTCAAATAGCCCCCATTGGACGATACCTCCCGATGTTCGGCATTTTGAAGGTTATGGTCTCAATATCCCACCGAAATGACTGAAATTTGGTATTTTGTCTTCGTTGGGGGTATACAACTTTCCACCTGAAATTTCTGGGTATAGGCCCACGTCTTCATATAGCCCCCATAGAACGGTACCTCCCGATTTCCGGTTTTTTGAATGTTGTGACCTCAATATCACTCTGAAATTGCTGAGATTTGGTACTAAGTCTTCCTTGAGGGTATAAAACTTTCCGCCTGAAATTTTCCGGTATAGGTCCACGTCTTCATATAGCCCCCACAGAACGGTACCCCCCGATTTCCGGTATTTTGAAGGTTGGGGCCTCAATATCCCTCCAAAATGGCTGAGATTTGGTACTAAGTCTTCTCTGGGGGTATAAAACATCCCACCTGAAAGTTTCCGGTATAGGTCTACGTCTTCATATAGCCCTCATGGAAGGATACTTCCCGACTTTCGGTATTTCGAAGGTTGTGGCCTCAATATCCCTCAATTTTCCACCTAAAATTTCTCGGTATGGGTCCACTACTAATACAGCCCCCATAGAACGGTACCTCCCGATTTCCGGTATTTTTGAGGTTGTGACCTCAAAATCCCTCCGAAATGGCTGAAATTATGTATTAAGTCTTCCTTAGGGGTAAAAAACTTTCCACATAAAATTGGCTGTTTATGTTCAAGCCTACATATCCCCCATAAAACGATACCTGCCGATAGTTTGAAGGTTGTGGCTGTGGTTATACATTTCTCCATTTCTCGCCTGAAGGAGTTGACATATATAGTCCATATTCAAGCCAGATCGATGTCTCATAGAAATATGACAATGTCCAAAGTATTGACCAAATTCGAGTTATCGTGGGCACAAATTTTCCGAATATTTTCGAACTTTTTCGAAATAAGTCTTCGTTCGGGGTATAAAACATTCCACCTGAAATTGTCCGCTATAGGTCCACGTCTTCATATAGCCCCCATAGAACGGTACCTCCCGATATTCTGTATTTCGAAGGTTGTGGCCTATATATACCACCGAAATGACTGAAATTTGGCATGTTGTCGTCGTTGTGGGTATACAATCATCCACCTAAAATTTCTCGGTATAGGTCCATGTTTCATATAGCACCCATAGAATGGTACCTCCGGATTTCTGGTATTTTGAAAGTTATGGTCTCAATATCCCACCGAAATGACTGAAATTTGGCATTTTATCTTCGTTGGGGCTATAAAACATTCCACTTGAAATTTTCCGGTATAGGTCCACGTCTTTATGTAGCCCTCATGGAAGGGTACCTTCCGATTTTCGGTATTTCGAAGGTTGTGGCCTCAATATACCACAGAAATGCCTGAAATTTGGTATTAGTCTTCGTTGGGGGTATGAAACTTTCCACCTGAAATTTTTGAGTATAGGTCCACATCTTTAAATAGCCCCCATTGAACGGTGCCTCCCGATTTTGGGTATTTTGAAAGTTGTGGTCTCAATATCCCTCCGAAATGGCTGAAATTTGGTACTAAATCTTTCTTGGGGGTATAAAATATTCCACCTGAAATTTTTCGGTATAAGTCCACGTCTTCATATAGCCCTGATGGAAGAGTACCTCCCGATTTTCGTTATTTCGAAGGTTGTGGCCTCAATATACCACCGAAATAACTGAAATTTGGTATTTTGTCTTCGTTGGGGGTATAAAACTTCCCACCTGAAATTTCTGGGTATAGGTCCACGTCTTCATATAGCCCTCATGGAAGGATACCTCCCGATTTTCGGTATTTCGATGGTTGTGGCCTCAATTTGAAATTTGAAATTTGGTATTTTGTCTTCGTGGAGGGTATAAAACTATCCACCTAAAATTTCTCGGTATAGGTCCACGTCTTCATATAGCTCCCATAGAACGGTACCTCCCGATTTCCGGTATTTTGAAGGTTGGGACCTCAATATCCCTCCGAAATGGCTGAAATTAAGTATTAAGTCTTCTTTGGGGGTAAAAAATTTTCCACATAAAATTTGGCTGTTTAGGTTCAGGCGATACCTCCCGATTTTCGGTATTTTGAAGGTTGTGGTTGTGGTTATACATGTCTCTATTTTATTGGCTTGTGTAAAGTGACAGGTGTCACATACATACAACAACACCTAGGGTCTTCCCCTACCATCATAGTAGCAATGAGTCGATATGCACTCAACAGCACCTCCATCTACGCCAGACATGCATCGAAGTCATTTGCTTGCTGTAATCAATGCACAATAATTCGCATTCACCTCATTCCAGTTGGACCTTTAGTATTCCAGTTTTCGCCGTAGAAGGTAGCTTGCTACTGCTGGGGCTTGCTATCCACCAAGGCAATTCCTGGGTGGCTTGTTGCGTTTGCAAATTTTGGAAGGGACTACCCATTGTGGCTGTCCCAGTAACACTTTGCACACAGTGAATTCCTGTTTACTTTCCCTCACAGAGACTTCGGTTTCCTGTTCCACACAGACACTTCGGTTTCCTATCCCACATAGAGCCTTGGGGTTTCTGTCCTACACGGAAGCTTCGGCTTTTCCGTCCCACACAGAGACTTCGGCTTTCTGTCCCACACGGAAGCTTCGGCTTTTCCGTCCCACACGGAGACTTCGGCTTTCTGTCTCACACGGATGCTTCGGCTTTCCGTCCCACAGAGGTACTTCAGTAGTCTGTCCCCCACAGGAACGTCGGTTCCCTGTTTTTTAGAGATACGTAGTAGCTTGTACGACATCGTAGCAGTAACTACTGTAGCGTTAGCTAGTTATCACATCGGCATACCCACTCGTCGTCAGCCGAGCTCCCGAAATCATCAATCAACACGTTCCCGATCATAGGTCATCGACAGTTGTCATCGATCATAGTCGTTCATCAGCCGAGTTTCCGAATTCCATTATATTGTCGTCAACCGAATGATCAGCAATCAGCAATCAATACGAATGACAATCAGCTTCGTCTCCACAATCAGCGCAGAACCCGATGGTCAATCAGGCTCGTCGTTCCCGATCATCAACGCAGTTCGTCATTAACGATCATGGTCTATACTGAAACATCAATCAACATCAACATCATTCCCAATCACTCCTAGCAGTTAGTCACCCTTACCACCGGCCTTACTACAAGCCTTCTCAAGCCTAGCAATATCGCATTACATTGAATTAGAACATACTAGTATTTAGATCAATAAACATCCGATTGAACCCCTAGAAGGGATAAAACTAGTCTTTTATTTCGTAAGGTTTAGTGGGTCATTATGCAGACCCTGGACGCGACTGGACTTAGAAAAACCAGCCGACGAGAAAACCACGTTACACTTGTCTTGTCCCAAAATTTGACATCAATTGGATCAAAAATAGGGGTTGCGAAATTTTCGCTGTCCAATTATCATCTATTCTATAGTAACCAACCCCACAGATGATGTCCCTTATGTTGGAAGACCCATTGTGTAATCTACCATATATACTACACAGTGGATCATAGGCCACTACCCTCCCCAAGCGGTCATTCGTTCTATGGTAGTCTATCGAAAGGACCATTTTCTTTATGGTAGTTTCCTATGGAACATATTCTCTATACTAAAAGAATTTGCAGGTCAATTAATCTATCATGAACGACTCAGCGTGTCTCTACTGTACTGGAAGGCACCACAGGTCATCTACTCTATGGTAAGCGACACATTGGTTCATGTTCTCTGCGGTTGATGAACCAACGGATCATCCAGCGTCTTCTAGACCTCCCAAGGGATCTTCTATAGAATACATGGTCGCCCTTGGAATCTGTTATAGAACAGAAAGAAGACATCTCTATGGATATTATACGGAATAGTTGACATATTACAGAAGAATGTAATGGAGGTATTTTATTGTACAGAAGACCACTAAGAAGGACTTCTATTCAATAGAAGACCCTTGGGAA
Organism: Musca autumnalis; assembly: GCF_047663935.1. Lineage (NCBI taxonomy): Eukaryota > Metazoa > Arthropoda > Insecta > Diptera > Muscidae > Musca > Musca autumnalis. The sequence continues at coordinate 202,475,648 of NW_027412088.1, forward strand.
GGTCTTTTATTCTATAGAAGACCACTAGGGAGATTAGGTATATTTTTAAAATACTATGGAGGTCTTTCCTCTCTTACCTCTTAGAGGGACTTCTAATATGCAGAAAATCACTTGGAAGATCTTCCCCTCTTTGGAAGACCCCGTAGTATAGTCTTCCCTTCCATAACTGACCAAGAGTGGTCTTACATTCTATCGAAAACCCCCTTCAATCTTGAAAACGTAGCTTTTACATTCTATAGAAATCCCCTGCGCAGGTCTTCTTTTGTGTATATGACCCCTATGAAGGTCTTCTATTACATAGAATACCTCTAGGGAGGTATTCTAATCTATAGAAGCCACCTATTTCCTGAACTGATATACCTCATCGAAGCCATCTTGCCTTGTCCTTGCAATTTCAAAATAAAAAAATAATTTTATTACCTACGTTTAGGCTCATTGAAATAAAATTAATTGCTGGCTTTTGGAACAGGAAATAAAAACATAACAAAATTTAATTGCCTAAGAAGAAGAATTCTTATGTTCCCTATTTATTTTTTTTTCTAAAAAAACAAATCAAAATAGAATTTGCAGATTTGTTTTTCTGCTTTTTCTGCCCTGACCTTTTTTCCATTTCGCCTTGCTTTTACTTCCATGCATCCGTTCGTTTGTTCGTCCGTCTTTACTGTGCGAACACTTCACTCTCTTTCTTAACAACATGCCCACAATTTAATAATCTTATTTTCAGCAATTCATTGTGGTTGTGTAAAACTGCAATTAGAGGAAATCCAAATGGAATAGAAGAAAAGAGGAAATTGAACTTCCTGCAGCACAAATACAACTGCGGCATGCAACGACGCTATTTTAACGAAATGAAAAATTGTGCAACGGAGGCAGATTTCGAACAAAAAGCAAGAACCAAAATACAACATACAACAGTCAAGGACAATTGTAGATGTGTTTTCATCTACACCGAAGCGTGAGTGTTTCTATTTTATTATTATTCTACGCGGGCGAACGCACATACAGAGAAAGAGACCGAGAGACCGAGCCAGGACAAGGAAAATGTTATTGGGTCAATTTGTAAAGGAAAATGTTTCAAATATTCTTACACACAATACACAAACACACTCACGAATAGATAAAAAACAAGCATCTATTGCAGGGCCGATCAGACAGTATTACTCAGCGATCCCACTGAGACCTCTTTGCATTTGTTTTTCTCCCTCACGTACATTATGCTTGAACAAAAACAAACAAAAAAACATCACTTGGTTGTTGCATTTTTCACTCATACATTCACACATGCATTTGTTTTGTTTGTATTCCTATGGTCGGCCCTGATTTTCGCACTCCCTCGCCTAAGAGGTCACTCCGGAGACACGCCAAGGAAGATCGTTGGTGAATTACGAAAACAATTTCTATAGCCTTATTGTGATTACGTTTTATCGCGTATGCCGACACTTCGGAGTGACTTCTGAGTGACTTCCAAGGCGATTGTTTACATTTATTTAATAACTAGCTGACCCGGTCCGCGATGCTGGCCCGTTGTTTGGGTTCTCTGTGTAAACTTTAGTTATCTGTGCAGTATTGATGTCAATGTTTTGACATAAATTCCATGTAATGGTATCTCCCAAATTTAAGATATAAAATCTCTTTTATTATACCCTTCACCATAAATGGACAGTTTAAAGCGCTTTGTGACCCACATATAATGGTCGGTGCAGGTCAATTAACATTGCTATATATTGGTTTGTTGGTCTCGGTTGGGGTCATAAATATTACTGCAGAGAATTGTCAGTATAGCTCCACGTTTTGATATACATAGCTCCCATAGAACGGTACCGGCTGATTTTCACTATTTTTTTAGGATTTAACATCATTATCACACCAAAATGGCTGTAATCTGGTTTTAATATAATTTAAAGATGAGAACATAAATATTCGGATCGACCGAAAGACACGCCTTTTTCTTTGCGCTCGGTATGCAACAGCTATAGGTTCACGTTTTGATATATCTCCCAAAAAACAGTACCTCCCGATTTTCGATAGTTCGGAGATATAGCCACTGTTGGGGGTCGTAAACAGTCTTGCAGAAAATTTTCAGTATACGTCCTCGTTTTGATATACATAGGTCCCATAGAACGGTGGCGACTAATTTTCGCTATTTTTGGTGGATTTAACCTCATTCAGCCCGATCGAACTTAACGCCTTTTTTCTTCGCGCTCTATTTTACCACTATTGCATGGTAAAATACCCCTCAGCGAAATGTATGTTCCTTCGGTATATGTATGGCACCATTTATATAATTCATAAAAAATTACTTCTATAAACTATAAACTGAAATCAATGCTCATGAAGTTTCACTTCCTACATTTTGAGATTTTATCCGTAATTGTAATATTTTCAAAAATCGGACACTATCGCGGTATTCTGTTTCTAATGATGATATTGTTTTGTATATCAATAACTTTGTCTGGTGTCCAATCATTTTTCTGGAATTTCGGTCTAGTGACATCTCAAGTTATCGGGATTTCACTGTATTCCAAAATGTGGAGTTGATCGAGCTATCCCACTTATTGTTAAGTGTTCAGGGTTTGTAGCGTTTTTTATGCACACTTACAAAATTATGTATATTATCTGAAATAATAAATGTTTGAACATTTTGTGATGACCATGATATTTCACTTCCGCGAAGACCATTCAGGGTCAAGACAGTATTACAGTAGTATTGCAAACAATCTGTAAACAATACGTTCAAAAATATCATGGACTTCAGATTTTTTTTTTAAATTTTGAAGGAGAACCTCCGGTCACTACCTCCGGCCACTACCACTTGTTCGAGCTAGTGTTTATATCATTTTTGTGTCACGCTTACTAAAATTATGTATATTAATTGAAATAATACATTTTTGAAAACTTTGTGATGATCGCGATTTCAGATTTTATTAAAAACATTGTAGGGGAGGACCACCGGTCACTACTCTTAGTCGTATAAAAACAGCTTACGAACGTTCTAATTAATTGAAATAATAAATTTTTGAAAATTTTGGGATGACCGCGATATTTCACTTCCGCGACGACCATTCAGGGTCAAGACAGTAATTACCATAGCATTGCAAACAATTTGTAAACAATATATTAAAAAGTACCTTGAATTTCGCGGTTTTCTTAAAAAATTGTGGGGAGGACCACCGGTCACTACACTTAGCGGGTTAAATAAATAGATTACGACCTATTCTCAGACCTAAAAACTTCACATACAAAAGTTTATAAGATTTCCGAATCGATTTTTCGGAATTGCTTTATCGTGACATCTCAAGTTATCGGTATTTTACTGTATTCCAAAATATGGCGTTGACCGCGTTATCCCACACATAGAAGCCAGTGTTATAGCGGTTTTATAGTCACGCTTACTAAAATTTGCTATACTATCTGAAATAGTACATTTTTGAATAATTTAGGATGACCGCGATATTTCACTTCCGCGACGACCATTTAAGAAAATATATAGCCTATTTTCACCACCGGTGTTCCCAGTACATTATCGGCAATTTTCCAAAAAAATTTATTCAGCCGTTTTTGAGTCTTTTCGTTTTTGAATAATTTGGAATGACCGCGATACTTCACTTCCGCGACGACCATTCAAGAAAATATATAGCCTATTTTCACCACCGGTGTTCCCTGTACATTATCTGAAATTTTCAAGAAAATCTGTACAGCCGTTTTTGAGTCTATTCGGAACATACAAACATACAAACATAGTAACATACACACATTGTCTTTTATATATTAGATTCAACACATTTGAACAAATATAGAACATTTTCTATCTGATGATTATATGAGACGGTGGTGCAGTGGTAAGCATACTCGCTTTGCACTCTGAAGGTCCGGGTTCGCTTTCCAAGTCAGGCAATAAAACATCACATTTTTAAAATGACAAAATTAATGTAAGCGGAAACTGCAAAGAATAATTAATCTAAAAGGGAACAGAAAAAAAAAATAAATAAAAATAAATAGAAAAAAATAAAATTTCTTTTTTTAATTTCTAGAACTATCGCGGAAATGTTCTTCTAGAAGTATCGCTGGAGTGACTTCCAAGACGACACGCCGGTGTGGTTCATATCTTCACAACGGAGGTCACTTCAGAGTGACTTCTGCGACTATCGCCGCGACAGTTTTCATCGTCCTGGGCGACACGCCTAAGTCAATTCCGCGATAGTTTTTGCTTGCAGGGATAATACATCTGTCATGTTGGAAACTTCTCGTTTCTGTCCTCTATGCACCCTCACGACTAAATACCGTCCAACGCGTACAAACACACTCACGTTCTGGCAACACCACACAGTGCTCGAAAGATGAAGTGCAAAAAATCATGAAATGAAAATAACCAAGGATATGTTTTGAATTACAGTTCCGTTAAATTGCAAATACTAAAATGAAGGAAGGTGGGTGAGTAAAAGGAGTTGCCGCCGGATATAAAAACCCAGCCCCAATTGCAGCAGCTAATAATAAAATCTAAGAAAGCACAAAACGATGGTGATTTACGAAGTGAAAGGATTGGGATTTTTTAAAAATAAATACATAAATTCTTCATGAACATCCTTAGACGGATCCGGTAGACTTAAAAATAGTCGAAAACATATGAATGATTTGCAGTGTCATTGAGCGTATACGTGTTGGCATTACTTATACTCACCAGTGATAAATATTTATTTTTCATATTTCATGTCATATTAAAAATATTTCTTCTCAACTGACATTAATACATGACCTTTGTTATTCTTTTCCCATCTGAAAGATATCTCAGGAATTTAACCCTCGATTAACTCTTATCGCCTTTGCAAAACGCCTACATTGCCTTGTGCTTGGCTTAAGTGTAAACCAAAGGTCACATTGCGTTTGGCCGTTATGCAAATATTCCGAATAGGCCACACGCAATGTGCATTCCCATGGTGACACATTGAAGCCTCGTTATTGGAATGTCGGAATGAATGCAGGGTAAAGACAAGCAGGCAGTCACAATGGTACACTAAAATTATAAGCTTGAGATGAGAAACACGATTACAACAAACAAACAGTAGGACAAGTAACAGCAGTAACATGCAGCAACAGAAGATGAGGAGGAGAAACAGTTGACATACTTCTTCCTCACGACAATGGAAAAATCATATAAAATAACTAAATACGAAAAACATGAATTCAAAGATCCAATACTACTTCCCATGGTGTGCCTTGCTTCGTAACCCTGCATCACCACCACGTGCTGGAAGGTTGTTTTGCAAAACATAGAGATTCAAGGAGAACAAGTAAGACCATGCTACATGCCAACTACGAACAGCAGTTCAAGTGCTGAGTATTCATTTCCTTTTCAATTTGAAGCGTTTTTCAGCAAAGCAAAGATGTTGTTATGGCAACAGCAACATACAAACGTCGACACTGTCATAACCACTACAACACCACATCACAAGCAGAAGAAGAGCTTTACGTATACTCCTTCTTTTTTTTCTTGCTAAAGGTTTGTAAATTTAATTTAAATGCACAAATAAGCAAACGCACGACATAAAAATATATTTTAATTTTAATAAAAAAAATGTTTATCTGTTTTCTCACTCTTTCTCCTGGTTTGACTTTACCATTGAAATGTAGTTATGTTTGTAATTAATTCTTATTGTAAGGAGACAACGAAAGACGAAAGAAGAGTTACATTGTTACATGGAATTGTAAAATAGATTCCTCCAAGACACCTTTCCTCTTATTGTATATCTTAAGGCAATGTTGGCAAAAACTTACTTATTCAATACTGAAGTTTTCAATTCATACGTTATATTTTTTTAGTATTTGGAGCGTATGCATGTTTTCGTTATGTATACGCCAGTGAGCAACTCTTTAGGGCTTTATTTTACCAAAACATTACTAAGAGCATTTGAAGTTCTTCTCTTTATAAAGAAAATATATTCCCGCAACTTTTCTTAATGAATAGCAACTACAACACCAGCAAACTACATTTATTGTAGTTTAAAAAGTTTTTCCTTGAAATTATGGAAAATTTATTTAATTTTTATGCAAAAGGGAAAACGCAATTTTCCAAATTTTAATTGCTTACTTATGGGGAGTTGTTGGATTTGTTTTACATTGTTACTTTTGTCAAAATATTTGAAAGTTCAGGTATTTTTTTTATGCCCTCAGCCTTTAGGCTAAAGAGGGTATTTACACTTTGATACGACCAAAAATGTGCCTCATCGAAATAATGGTTTTAGACCCCAAGTATGTTTGTACGATATCCGTTTCAGACATTTTTGAGTAGATCTAGCAATGTCCGTCTGTCTGTCTGTCTGTCTGTCCGTCTGTCTGGCTGGCTGGTGCGCACGATAACTCTCGAACGGATCAATCGATTCGGTTCACATTTTGGGTATCGAATTATTTTGTCCAGATTCGATTTAAGTTCGAAGATGGGCCATATAGGTCCACTCCTTCAGGTACCTCCCCCACAAATGTTCAAAAATTGTCGCAGAACTTGTGTGCACGATAACTCTTGTAGGGAATAACCGATTTGGTCCATACTTTGCACATCGTGTAATTTCTACCAAACTTAGATGAGGTTTCAATACGGACTCAATCGGTCCACTCCTTCGGGTACCTCCCACACAAAATTTGGAAAAGTACAGTTTAGGACCTGGTCTCGAATCGCTTTGATTTTTGTTTACGCAAGTTGTATTCGCTGTCCTCTATACGACGCTGTAAGTTTCATTAGGGGCAAGTCCATACTTCCTGAGAAAATAGCCTGAAAGTTACCAAAAACCTTATGACACCGTGTGTAGTGGTTGGAGCGCAAGATAACTCTCGAACAGATCTGCCGATTCGGTCCAAAATTTGGCTTTCGTAATATTTTGTCCAAACTAAGTTCAAGTTCAAAGATGGATTATATCGGTCCACTCCTTCCGGTACCTCCCCCACAAAAGTTCGAAAATGTTCGGAAAATTTGTGCGTACGATAGCTCTTGAAGGAACTAACCGATTTGGTCAATACTTTGCACATTATGAAATTTCTACCAGACTTAGATGAGGTTCCAATATGGACTCAATCGGTAAACTCCTTCGAGTACCTGCCACACAAAATTTCGGAAAAGTTCAGTTTAGGACCTGCTCACGAATAGCCTTGGTTTTCGTTGTTACATCTTGTATTCACTGTCCCCTATACGAAGGTACAAGTTTCCTCAGGGGCAAGTCCATACTTCCTGAAATATAGCCTGAAAGTTGAAAAACAAACCCTATGACACCATGTTTATGGGTGGAAGCGCAAGATAATTCTCGAACAGAAATGCCGATTCCGGCCAAAATTTGGCCTTCGTAATATTGTTTCCAAACTTAGTTTAAGTTCTTAGATAAGCCATATCGGTCCACTCCTTCAGGTACCTACCCCACAAAAGTTCAAAAATATTCGGAAAAATTGTGCGCACGATAACTCTTGATGGGAGTGACCGATTTGGTCCATACTTTACACATTCTCATAATATATACCAGATATAGATCAGGTTCCAATATGGACTATATTTGTCCACTCCATCCCGTACCTCCCACACAAAATTTTGGATAAGTTCACTTTAAGACCTGCTATTGAATCACTTTGATTTTTGTTGAAGCAACTTACATTCGCTGCGTCACTTACGATGGTAAAAGTTATTTCAGGGGCAAGTCCATACTTCTTGAGAAAACAGCCCGAAGGGTGTAAAAACCCCCTATGGCACCCCCATGGTCCATGTCGGTCCATTCCTTTAAGTACCTTTTCCGCAAAAATTTTGAACTTTAATCCTAATTAACATTTTTGTCGGTTCATACGACCAAAATTTTGAAACCCCCTAAATAAATAAGTTTTTTTGTGAAAAAAGTGTTTCCATTTGCTCAGGCTGAGGGTATATCTCTGTCGGCTAAGCCGACTGATACTTTTTTACTTGTTTTTTTAAATCGCATAATAATGCTTCATAAGGATGCCACGCCTCAAGACGTGCCTTCGGACTCGCCGTTAAAACAGTAGAACTCATTTCATTGAACTACTATGAATCGGGGTGCAATCATTGATGTGAAAGATGTTTCTCTTGTCCTTTCGTGGATGTTTATGGCAACAACAAGGCAAATCCTATTGAATCCTTATTCTACTTGGAAAAAATGTCGGCGAACTCATTTTTAACGTTTCGCCTAAGGGAGATATAATGTATGTCTACAGTACATATCATTTTATATATTATCTTAGGTAGTCTAATATCTGGTTTCCAACGGTCATAAAATCGATATGTTGTACAGTGTGGGCACACGAAGGTCGGTATAATAATAAAGACTGACGCCACGCACAAACATACATATGTACATGTCGATGTACTGCGTAGGACAATGCGACATACAAATTTGTTCTCTATTCACCATAAGATACGAATTATTGTTAGGCTTCATTAGGTTAATACAGGTTATCATAAGTAGTCCACAACGAGTAGATGTCCATGTCTTTTCTTTTTAAAATGTTGTTCTTGGAGCATTGTCGTGTGGTCCCAAACCACATGCCTGGTTTGGGCATGTGCTGACGCATCGATAAAACCTTCATCTCCTCATGAAGATGGTCCACTGGTGTCATGAGGAGGCACCCAGTTGCAATCCTCAGGGCGGCATACTGGCAGGTTTGAATCTTCTTCCACTGTGTAGCGCTAATATTTGTCTACCATGCTGGCGCCGCATAGCTTACCACAGACCGGCCTATTGCATTGTAAGAGATCAACAAGGTTTCATTGTCTGCACCCCAAGTGCTGCCGCCCAGCAACTTGACGACTTTGTCCGTACTTCTGATCTTATCGCAAATAGCTGTGGCTTGAGCGGACGACTTAAATATGCTATCGAACCTTACACCCAATATTTTGAGGTAGTTAGTGGTCGGAATCAGTACACCATCCACCAATATGTTCAGTGGGAGCCTCATTTCAGCCGTCCATGTGGTGAACAATGTGGCAAAGGATTTAGCAGCGGATACTTTCATATTCATCAGATGAAAGAACAGCACTAGGTCAGCTATGTAGACATTTAAATTATCACATATGTCATGGACCTCCGACCACTCTCCTCTGAACTTCGGAACAACTTCCTCTGGGCATCCGACCACCCTCCTCCGAACTTCGGAACAACCTCCTCTGGACCTCCGACCACCCTCCTCCGAACTTCGGAACAACTTCCTCTGGACCTCCGACCACCCTCTTCCGAACCTCCGACCACCCTCCTCCGAACTTCGGAACAAACTCCTCTGGACTTCCGGCCAACCTCCTCCGAACTTCGGAGCAACTTCCTCTGGACCTCCGACCAACCTCCCAAGAACTTTGGAATAACCTCCTCTGGACCTCCGACCACCCTCTTCCGAACTTCGAAACAACTTCTTCTGGACCTCCGACCACCCTCCTCCGAACTTCGGAACAACTTCTTCTGGACATCCGACCACCCTCCTCCAAACCTACGACCACCCTCATCCGACCATCATCCTCCGAACAACTCGCCCTTCCCACAACAACATCAAAACCTGTTCGCCACCACACACGCACGAGCAAACGGTCAAAAAACAAAAAAAGTTTTCCTACTCAATTATACTCTTCGAGCAAACTTGTACTCTATTTCGAGTATTTTCACTCCCAATCTTATTTTTACATCCCGAGTACCCGCGAGTACTCCCAAATAAAACAAAAGAGTGGAGAGTAAACTCCTTTTAAAACTCGTACTCTTCGAGTACTCCCACTCGCAGGTTCTTTTCACTCGCGAGTAAAAACAAGCAAATCGCACTTTTTGCTCGCACTCTTCGAGTACTCCCACTCGCGAGTACTTTTCACTCGCGTGTAAAAACGAGCAAATCGGAGCTCTGATCTTGTACCTATGTTGTATTGATTCTGATGTTCTAGCCGCTTTTCCGCTTATTTTTGCCTACTAGCCTGTTGACTTCAAGAGTAAAGGTCTGGGTACATAAGCTGCCTCGCCTGGTTGCCTTGCTTCATTTCGGACATAACAAAAATAAAAGGTAAGCAGGCGAGGCAGCTTATGTACCCAGGCCTTCAGTTCTCTAACTCTCGGGTCTTCAGGGTTCGTACGTCTAAGCTCATCACGCTCATTTGCTAGTCCCGTCGCATCTGCTGAGAAATTTGGTCTTATTTCGGTTATTCGACCAGCACGTAAGTAGCGAGCGGTAATTGGTAAAATCTCTGAACCCTTGTCAATGAGCTTTCCAAGGTTCAGGAAATTACGGCGTTCAGAGGTCATGAAATCGGGTGGTCTATTTACGGAGACGATGATAGGGAGGTGGCACGGACCAAGGGAAATGCCGGGTTGCCAGGATACATCATCATCGTCAGACCTGGTGCCACAATGGTGATATCTGGGGAACTGCAACAATCTCCTCCAATCATTCACCGTGCAAAACGTGGAACTATCAATTTGCTAGGACGGAATGTCAAAGCTCAAGATGAGCATAAAGTCCCCTAGCACCGGACGGTTATTGCCCTGTAAAATCGGGAATATAACGGCGGGCATGAACGAACCGATTCAAACAATCAATGATTCAGTTAGCTACAATAGTTCAGTAAATCAATGGCTCATATGGTTCATCTCGTTCTTTTAGCTCCTGTGGTTCTTTTTGCTTCTTTCGTTCATATTCAAAACAATCACCACCACCATTTTTTGCACACAGACAAACTCACACAAGCTGCGTCAGCGCTAGCATCACAAATTTGCACACACACAAAACAATCAACGATTCAGTTAGCTCCTCCTGTTCATTTCGTTAATTGGCTCATATCGTTTCGTTTGAACGAAAAAAGCCAACGAACGAAGTGAACGGCCCGGATCTTTTTGGTGAAGGGAATGAAAAAGATCGATCCGATCAATGAACGAGATTGCCCAACACTACTATTCATCATTATCGGCAGTACCACACCTTACTGCTACCCCATATAAGTACTGGAACAGTTCATAATTATTGGAGAAAATTTAGCAAACAAACCATTACCACTTAGTGTTCGCCAGAAAACCTCAGGGTCCTTTAAGAAAGATCCCTTGGTCTTCCGTAGGAAATGTCGAAGTCTTCTATAGAATACTAGTATGCCATCTACAGCATACCTATTAGTCATTTGCAGGTGGGCGATAAGTCTCATATAGCAGTCTTGTAAGTATTCTATAGAAGACCTATTCGGTATTTACTTGGTTCCCATGGCATATTTATCTATAAAAACTTTTTTTCTTCAAAAGAACGTTCTTTTTATAGCTTATTGTAGACTTTGCGATCTTTTGTAAGACCATTGTTTTCTCCAAGATGCCTCGTGACATTCTAGTGGAGACTGTTATCCGGAAAATAATGTGGTTACTAAGTCGTTTTGTTGTAGCTCATTTCTATTGGAGACCAATTATGTCTTGACATGTTATTGCCTGCGGTTTCTCCTAAGGCTAATGTAAGCTCCTTCGCTGCCATTGTAGACCTAAGAACCCACAAACTTAATGGAAGACACGCGTTCTTACGAGATTTCAATTTTTATTACACTGTGCAACATTTTTAAGGTGATCTTGTGCAAACAATTCGAACTGAGGATTTTTTGAAAGTACAGACCCAATCGACAAGAAACCCTAGTTGGGTTTTGTTGTGTCAGATCCAGCTCGGATTTTATGGCCCCATCTAAACATGGTTAAATATTGAGTTTTTAAAGAAATTCGGGGCTATATATCTGAAACCAATGCGAATATTCTTCTGACCTCTGAAGCAAATTTGTAGATAAGGACAAAAGTAAAATATTTGGAGAAGTAATGAACTCGAAAAACTACATATATTGGAATGTAATTGGAATTTAGCCCGGTTTAGATGAGGCCATAAAATCCGAACTGGATCTGACAGGACAAAACCCTACCAGGGTTTTTGTAGTCTAAATATGTACCTTCAAAAAGTGCATACTAGAAGTTGTTTGCATTTTCAGTGTTGCATAGTGTTATATTACTCTGGTGATTATAATACGATTAATGTGTGGATAGAGTATGAATTTGATAATCACCATCGGCTCGAAGATAATCGTGTTGTTGTCGGCTCAATGATAATCGGATTGTTCCTGCCGGCTCGATGGTGATCGGGTTGACGATGATCGGATTGATACGATAGGCTAGATGGTAAACGGGTGGTGGCCTTCGGGCCGCAAGGGATCCGGTTGATATGATATGCTAGGAGATAATTGCGACTGCTGTGAAGTAATGGAATGTCGTCTGCTCTAAAGTATTCGCCTGCTGTAGTCTAACCCCCATTATTATAAGTCTTCTTTTGTTATAGTTTGGATTTACCGAACAGATTTATAGCGTTCCAGTTAACTTAAAGTTAAAAGTGATCATTAAATTTCATGGAGGACCTTCTTGGCATTAACTTTTAACGTTAAAATTATATTTTTAATTCCTCCAAATTTGTTTATTTTGCGTTTTAAAATCCATCCAATATTAAAAGAACACATATAATAATGGCCCATAGAGTATTATTTAAAACATATTTTTTTCAGAGTTTAATAAAAACAAGGCTCTGCGACAGCGATTGAAGCTATCTTCGGACTATCGATACTTTGCCAGCTCTAAGTTATTTAAAACGTGCATACCCACATTCTCTATAGGAATATTTTATATCGATATCGAATACAAAGTATCCAATTTCAGTAATTTCGATGGGATAATGAGGCTAAAACTTTTAAAATACTGTTCTATCAGGGCTATATCAGAACGTGGACCCACACTGACAAATTTCTGGGAGAGTGTTTTGTATCTTCAAAATACCGAAAATCGGGAGGTACCGTTGTATGAGAGCTGTATCAAAACGTGAACCGATAGAGCCCCCATTTTCAGTACCAAACTTCCTAGGAGTAATTGAAGCTTCTGTACAAAATAAAAAGCTCAATATAAAATATTGAGAGCTGTATCTGGAATTCAACAGACACGGACCTGGTTAAATACTTTATAGGGCCTCCGACGAATATTTCGATATGTTACAAAGGGAATGACAAAGTAAATTATTCCCTTCAGTATGGCTTAAAAATATATATTCTTCAGATTGCATAGATATAAGCCTTTTTTGTTGTTTTTTTTACTGAATAAAAGTTTTTATTTTTTCTTAAAAAAATAAAAAAAGTAAATTTTAAATGAAAAAAGTACCACTTTTGTACTGTTTGAAATTTTTAATTTTCCATCTCTGATTTCGGTTTTTATATGATACGCTATGGCCGAATAAGGCCTCTTAATTCGTGGTCTTTTTAAGAGACTCCATAGTCTTGTATAGGATACCTCATGTTTTCATTAATTTACTCCGGGGCCTTCTATAGGATGGTCTTGTATAGCGGCCCCATGTTTTTCCACTGGAAACCTCGTGGTCTATAAAAACAACCTGCTCTATTTTAGTAGACCACGTCGTGAATGCCACGTCAGTCAAAAAAATACTTTTTCCCCAAAGCTTGGCCTTTGAAACCATAGTCCGGAGTAAAAAAATATTCATAGGGTGTTCATATGTTCCCGCATGAACTTTATTAAAATTTTGGGAACATTTCTGAAGGTAATTGCTCCCTTGAAATTTGAATAGCTCGTTTTTTATATACACGAAGAGGGAAAATAGATTAAAATGGCATCGTAGGAGCTTTGGAAAACAGTTATTTTTCAAAACTAGCAACCCAAAGACCCAAATCATGACAAGCCTATTAGAAAGGACATGACTTTGTGTACAGTTGAGAAACCCTGGTCTGTCTCTTTGCAGTTTTATCTTCCACTGATGTAGTTAAAAATTACACCCAGTGTTATCCATCGATATGTTACCATTCCACTTCTGCATGAATCATCATCAGGATTATATTCATCTTCACACATGCTTGCTGAATAATTTCTTTCGATTTTAAAATTTAATTCAGACTCAAAGCTATGGCTATAACAATAAAACTATATAAATATTAAATGAAATGAGACTAAATCTCTGTGAAGGCATATTCGCCTTTATAAAAATTCATATATTCAGCGTCTTTGAGCTCAGATAAGAAATGTGTTGTGTTGAATCTTACAGTATAAAGTTGGCAAATGCTTTTTTATATACACATATGGCAAATATAGATAAATACAGAACAAAAAAGGATCAATGAAGCTGAGTTGAATACTTATGAATCTTTAAAATATTCAATGAACGAAAACAAAACTCAATGGCAATAGTTGATTGTGTGGTCCGAACAAAGGAAGCAGCAGCTATACTTTTTTGTTGTAAAACGAACTTTTTCTTGGCTTTTGTTCCACATAGTGTAGCCAACATGGGCTAAAGATATCCATTCTGCATTGTTAGCAATATCAAAGATTAAGTCACAATGTTGTTGGCGGAGCGCTATTTTCTATAAAAAGGAAAGAAAAAAGGTGCCCGCAGAAAACCCGTCTGTTCACAGGATTTATCAAAAAACCAACTGACCATGTAGTTAAATAATATCCCATGGAGAGCAGTGTGTCATTTGGCAGAGATGGTAAAAACGACATGTTTTTGGACATATTACTTAGTTAGCCACCGAGACGCATGAGGCATCACGCCTTAAAGTCTTCACATTGTTGGCCAATGATATGTGAGTTTGTGCTCCCAAAGGTGGGCAAAAATTGTGCCACTGTAATGTGAAGCAAGCTATCAGTGTCCTATGAACGCGTTAGTTTATTTGTTGTTAATGTTCGAGTTTTATGTTGACTATGCTGTAGTTGTGTGTGTGTGTGGTTCGGAATAGAAAAACAGCATGGGTTTTGTGTATTGAGACCATGGGAGTAAATAAACTAAAGGAATATCCTTGCCTGAACTGAGCTTAATTCACTTACCTTTGCTTTTATACAATCTCATCATTTAAGTCCTTCAGCGTGTATGTGTCTGTTTGAGGATAATATACTCTACACTGTCCAGCCCGTAAGCATGTAATGAAATAAAATGTTTGTTGGTCGGACGCGTTGAGGGTTGATTGTAAATTATGCCGTTCACACATTTTTGCCTGCAGAGATGGTCTGTTAGAAAGTGAGATATATATGACACACTTTTCCGACGTATAATACATACGTCGAAAACGTCGTATACCTATCCAAAACCAATAGGTTTTTGACAAAAGTAAATTGATAGAAGATTAGATGGTTCCACATGAAGTGTGAAAATGAAAAACTCGGGAAAGGTAAAGAAAATATCGCATTAAAAAGCTGTCAGTCGGCAACGGCCCGTTGTAGGTGATGGAGGAACTTCGGCAGATTAGCCTGAAACTCAGTCATATGAGGAAACTTGAGAAAATGTATCCATATGTGATTAGCGCATTCTCAAAATACTGTTATGACGACATTTTTGAGCACCAAGGAAATCTTGAAATTGAAGATTATGTTGGTGCTCGTCTGCGTTGATAACTCAAAACGCCAAAAGAAGGATTTCCAATATAATCTTCTAATTTAATCCTCTCAGGAGGCTTACGCTCCAAGATATCAAGGGGACAGCAATTGGTGTCATAAAGTAAATATTTCAACAGATTCATCTTTTCCGTATGTGCCAGCAGCTACCAACGTTTCTGCATGGAATTCCATACCAAGAAGACTCTATTCTATCTGCCTTGAGTCATTTGTTTCATGACTTTATGGGAAATTTGAATTATTTCCCTTTAGAAATTTGAGGCAACAGTTCGTGTCTTATTTATCTAGGGAATTGACCCAAAATGTTTATCACAATTTTTAAAAGTTTACGACTATTTTTTACACCGGTATATGAAAACCTAACAAAATTGTACTACAGACCATCTCTGTTAGTCTGGTGGCCTGTGCTAGTGAGTGATTGTGTATGTGCCACAGAAGGACGATTATGGTCCATTGCAATATACTGACTATAAACTGGGCTTTATTGTCTGACTAACAACGATTCGAAACTACAATATAAGTCCAAAGAGTGTAATTTAAAGGATTTCAACGATTTATTATAACATAGTAGGGGAGGGAGGAAAAGGTGGGGAAGACAGAGGCAAAAAATAAAATTATATTTGTTTCTCCAACAATTTATAATATGATTTCAAATATAAATGTTCTCTGTGTATGTATGTCTGTCTGTCTGCCTGGCACTGACATTTAATGTTTTTATTGTAGAGTATAAGCGGTATGTGTGTATGTATGTACATTGTAAATATGTAATTGCCGTTATTCATTGGTTAAAGTATATATTCATTTTCATTTCAGTTGTGTGGGTCGATATCTCTTTCCTCTGCTGTCCGGTTGCTGTGTGTTTTTGTCTTGTTAAGTGGACTAACTACATGGACCATCATCAGCAGGTGTTGTCATTTCCGTTTCCGTTTACATATGAAAATGAAAAATGTTTTCACATTGTAGGTGGAAAACAAAACAGAAAAAATTAAAGAACTAAAAACGAAAAGAAAAACTAATTTCGGGTCTTATCAAACTCATTTATTTCTTTAGTTTTTTTCTCAGAGTTTGCGGAAACGGAAAGCTGAACAAAATCCAAGGAAACTTAGTTAGTGATATATTATTTAAAAATGAGATATATAATATATTTTAAAAATATTTTTTATTATTATTTAAAATTTAAAAACATTCAGAAATCTTAAATACGGCCTTAAATGATTCAGTGATTTTCTAAACACTGAAGATCCTAAATGTAATATTACCACCGATTTAATTCCGAGATGATGCCAAAACTCTCGATATAGCTAAAATCAGGAAGTATCGTTGTATGAATTCTTCACCAGTTGATGTCATAGGTGTCAAAAGTAAACGCTTCGTTTGTTCCAGCCTTCAGTAAGTTATACTAAAATTTAACACCCTGTCTTCCCCTCTGTATGTATTTAATTGACGAACAGTGACTCTTGATTCATTTTTTATATTTTAAAACATGTTGCAAATTTAAAATGTGGTCATAAATTTAATTAACATTGCCCCAAACTAAAATCAAATTTTCATTTTGTATTTATGTCACATGTTGTGAAGACGTATGCTTTTTCCTATCCAAAGAAACAAAATATGCAAAAGAAACCTAAAAAGAAAAAGTTTCAACATCTATACATTACACTATGGGCCAAATGGCAGGTTTTTGAGGCAACATATCACTGGAAGCTTCTGGAGCTTTCAAATTTCGTCCCCGATGTTTATAACGGGCATAAAAATACATCTGCAAAATTTGCAAGGAATCGCTTCAGATATAGATATAGCTTTCGTATATATGTTTCAACCGATTTTATCCGATTTCATATTTAAGCCGCACCGATCGCTTTAAAATTTTATATGGTAAATCCTGTTCAATTTAGAATCACGTTCGAAAATTTTGGTTCAGGTATATATATCTACATATATATAGAAAATTATTCAGGTCTGCCATAATGTTCGAAATATAAATTCTCTGAAATGGCTGGACCGAATGTGATAAAACTATAACTGTAGATTCTTTAGGCCTTAGAATAGATTGTAAGGTAGTTTTTATCCCGAAAAATGGAGGGGCGAGGGACCTCCCCCACACTGGGTTTTAGCCAAACGCGAAATCTCAGAGATTATTAGACGTATTGGTATACAATGCAATAGTAATTGTGACCTCCATCATTAATTGATGATTTGGAAGTAGAATACCGCGATCGCGTCTTTTTGAATACCTTATAATTACAGGTTATGATTTTTAAATTTAGTAGGTGTTTGTAGTCCCTGTTGCTAAATTAAAAAATCTTGAACATAAAAGATAGCTATCAAATTTGGTGACTTGTGTCATATTGACAAGTCCCACTCCCTGCCCAGCCCAATACTTAAAAACATCAAATTTTTATTTGTCATACTATCTATTAATAGGTTTCTATAAGTTTACGCGGCAAAACGCGGATAAATTTTTGTACACATGTAGTACTCACTATTACCTTCTACCACATATACATATATGGTTACGCGGATATGTCGCGATATCGAGAGTTCTACTCCAAAGAACATATAAACTACAATAAAAACTACACAAAAAACTCATCACATGTCTACGCCAACAATTTCTTATCGGGTCCAACTTTTTTTTAAAGAAGCAATAATGAGCTTCTCACCATACAAAGCAGCTGGACCAGACCAGATCTTCCCAGCCTTACTTCAAAGGGAAGTGGACTACATTTCGTCCAGACTGGTCGAGATTTTCAACGCTTGCTTAAAGTTTGCGTATACTCCAATAGCTTGGCAAGAGGCAAGGACGGTAGTGTTCATTCCCAAGCCTGGCAAAGCAAGTTACGCAATACCAAAAGCTTATTGCCCGATAAGTTTACTTCATTCTTACTCAAGACAATGGAACGGACGGTCGACACCATGATAAAGAGTAACATTTCCAACGATATGCTCAAATTCAAACAACACGCATATGTAAAAGGTAGATCAGAGGGAAACGCATTACATGAGGTAGTACACCATATAGAGAGAACTTTCGATGGATAAGCTGCTACAATGTTATAATGCTATGTAACAATGTTATAATACTTCTTAGGGGAAAGAATCCAAATATACTCTGTAGGAAGGGCCGAAACGGCTCTAAAAATAGCTTACAACTGGGTTAGACCTAGAGGTTTAAATGTTACCCCGGAAAAAAACAGAACTATGTATTTTCATTAGGAAAACGAAAATAGGAACTTACAAAGAACCCGTCTTCCTAGATAAGAAGGTAAACCTTTCTACAACAGTTAAGTACCTATTCTGGACAGGAAACTTTAATGGAAAGACCACATTCAAAAAAGGGCTAATAAAGCCCATAGATGTTGCTCAGCTTGTAGGAGGGCCATAGGCTCAAAATGGGGTGTCAATCCTGACACCCTGGCTGTACAGAAGCGTAATTAGACCGATTCTAACTTATGCTTCTGTGGTATGGTGGACAGCTATGGACAAGAAATGCAACGTGAAAGTAATGCAAAAAGTCCAACGTACGTGCTGCTTAAGTATTAGTGGCGCAATGAGGACTACACCAACCAGTGCTTTAGTGCTGTTCTGGGTCTCTATATTGAAGACCAAGAAACGAGGATCTCCCTTCGGCTGCCGGATCATAATACGATCCTCCAGGCCGAAATCCAAGCGATTACAGAGTGTTTGAACTGCTTTACAGCTAATACAAAGCCAATCACTGTCAATATCCTAACGGACAGTAAGGCAGCAATCAAAGCTATAACAAGCAAGACGGTGAAATAAAAAACTGTCTTACAGTGTAAAAAGTCAATCAACGACTACTCCCACCATGGTTCGGTTAACATTATATGGGTACCAGGACACGTGGGGATAAGGGGTAACGAGATAGCTAACTCCTTGGCAAGGCACGCCAGCAAACTACGATAAGCCTAGACAACTTGAAGCCTTTAAAAGCGGCTCGTCTAGAGTTAAAGGCATGGGCAAAAAATGCCCATATATCCCTCTGGAACACAGAAGAGAGAGGAAAAAAACACAAAAATCCTATGGGGCCACCCAGAGCGAAGGCTGGGCAATGACAGAGGGTGGCTGTCATTGCCCAGCCTTCGCGACGCTAAAAAATCAATTTCTGGGAAATAATATAATACAAGAATTCAGGCAAATTAGGGCAAACGAGTTCAAAAACTTACGAGATTACGTCAATGGTACAGAATTTCTAAACTGACAAATTTATTTTCTAATAAATTATACAAAACAAAATTTATCCTCCTTTAAGGCTTGGGTACATAAGCTGCTTCACCTGGTTGCCTTGCATTCCTGCTTCATTTCTGACATAATAAAAATAAAAGAATAAAGAAGGCCGAGCACATTTCGAATTGGGTTGCCTTTTCTATTTTATTCTTTTATCAGAAGTAAGCAAGGTAAGCAGAAAAGCAGCTTATGTACTCAGCCCTTTAGGCTTCCGACAACAGGCCTACTCTGGCTTAAGTGTATGCCTATACGGGTATGTGGCGAATCCCAAAACGCCCCTCTTTTCAACCTAACCTAACTTTTTTACTAAATTTTAATAAACATACCTTTCCACGTATTTTCCATTAAAAAAGCGTTAATTATGTTGACGGTGTTTAATTATCGAGCGAAAGAATTTTGTTCTTCTTTTGATTGAATATTATAAAATTTTACAATGTTAGATGTAATGTTTTTCACAGCCCGTTATGTGATCATGGATCGTTGTCAGGTTGAAATGTTTTTCTTATAAGGTGGTCCAAAATGTCAAGAATCTAATCCCGTTACTACTTTATTCCAATATATGACTTTAAAAATAGACTTTTTGCCTCAGAAACTTGCCATTGGGCCTATTGTGCATTATTTCAAAACACATGGGCTGGATTCTCGTTCTATGAAAATTTGAAATGCAAAATATTTGCCTTATAAAATTTTTCATTTGACATTTATTTCCTTTATAAAACTTTTCATTTCAAATTTCCATAGAACAAGAATTGAGCTCCAGATCTACCTTTATGAAAAAACAATTCATTATTAATAAAATATTCCAACAAAAATATTAGTTTGTTCTAAATTTTTGTCTTTTCCAAAATGAAAAAGAATATATGCATAAATAACCACATATCAGAAAATTGAAAAGCTGAGCATAATAAAACGCCTTTCATTCTGAATTTAGAAACCCTACAAAAGAATACCAAAGCATAATCCTGGAATAAAATATGATGACATTTTTTCTAAGAGGATAAACCAAAATCAAGAACAAAATATCACACATTTTGTTAAACACACAACTAAGCAAATTTTATTATGAATGAAGTGAAAGAAGTCAAAGGCAAATGGCATCATAAATAATAAGTGTGATTTGACAGACAGACATATAGATCAGTGGAAAGGGGTAAGCCATAGAGAAACTAGGGATAGTAAGTGGAGAGGTGGAGAAGTAAAAAAAACAAAAATAAAAACAGCAGTATAAACCAAAAATAGACCAAGAGTTTATCATTTATTTTTCTTGAGAATAAAAAATGAAGGAAAACTCCCACAGAGACCGGATACCTGCAGAGTAACAACCAAGCAACAAACCAACAAAATGACATTTTATTTTGACACATGTATAGTTTGTTGGCTAACTAACTAACAAATGATAAGACAGCAAGAAGAACCAACAGCAGCAGGAGATCTAGAGAAGAATAAATAATGTGTAGAAGCCGCATGTGTCACATCTGTGTGCAGGTGCGTATGTGTGTATGGAAGTTAATGATAAAGTTTTTAAATAAAATGGAATACAATAGAAAGTGTAAGAAAAAACTATGACGAATGTTGTTAAAGAAAAAGAAAAAAATTTATAAAACAAGTAAGAAAAGTCTATAGTCGGACGGAGCCGACCATGGGATACCCTATATCACTATCCCTGGACAATCGCTCTCCACGGAACTTCTTTTCAATGATTGTGAAAATTTAATTATCAAATATCAGAGATGTAATGTATAATACTTATGACCAAAACCAAAAAGTTATCTAGCATGACAAAGACATTTTTGTAGCAGGAAAGGAAAATTTAGTTCACACAAACTAAAATGTAATGAAACCCACTACTTCCGTTGTTTAACCGCTACGTTATTGAAATTTTTACCAATTTCAAACAAAAGTTTCAGTCCATTTAACCCGCTAAGTATTATCTGATCTTTACGTTGGTTTGTACGCTTCTTCTTCATCATAAACTCAAATTTTGTTTAAAATTTTGCGGGTTATTATTTTGACCTACAGAGCCGCTACAAAATTGGTAAAAATTTCCATTTCATCCCCTGAACATTTCACGATCAGCACCAAAAACTAATAATTTCTATTTTGGCCCGAACCCAACCTCTTTAAAAAATTCGTTACAATCGGTCCATAATTGTGGCTTTAAGCTTGTTTGCAATTTTTAATGGACGGACTCACATCACTAAATCGCTTTATCTCGTCGAGATATGAATTTTGGCATACCAAATAAGGGGTCTAGGACAAATATTTCGTGGTGTTACATAAACTTTTGGAGAGACAATATGTAGCATGGGATAAAAATGTGGTTCTCTACACAGAACCCATTATATATTAGGCAGTAGGCTCGTTATCTAGCAAACACTTTATTGCAATTTACATCAGAGGAAAGGTCAGTAGTCCTCAAGGAATTAAAATATCGACCAAAAATAAAATGTTTATATTTTTCATACAAAAGTAATGGTCCATTTCACCCGCTAACGAATATCAGATCATCATTCAAAATTGTAGGCATCTTTTTCGACCTATACTCTTAACCGGTGCAAAATTTCGTGACTATTGATGTATAATTGCGACTTCTAGCGAGTTTATTATTACACTACAAACTAATAACGGAATATATTAGGCTGTAACTCTGTTATCTGATCATCCACACCAACATAATTGGCATCAATTGAAAGGTCAAGCGTTCCACTTTCAAGCATATCTCACTTGTCCGGAATGTCACTTCCAGGAATTAAGATATAAGCTGTATATTAAAAATTTTCACAATTTTCACACAAAAGTTTTGGTCCATTTAACCCTCTAAATATTATCCGATCGCCATCTCAAATTGCAAGCTTCTCCTTTGTGATATACTCTTACCTTATTTAAAATTACGCGTTGATTGGACTATTATTGAGACCTACAGAGCCGCTAGAAAATTGGATAAATATTATGTTTTTGGTCCATTTCACCCGCTAAATACTTCACGATCATCACCAATAATAATAGGGATCTATTCTTATCTGAACCCGACCTCCATACAAAATTTCGTGACGATCGGTCCATAATTGCGGCCTGGGGCGTGTTTACAATTTATAATGGACAGACGGACGGACGGACGGACTGACGGACGGACACACATCTCAAAATCGCTTTATCTCGTCGAGATATGAAGATTGTTATATGACATTGGGGGTCTCCGACGAATATTTCGCGGTGTTACATGAATTTTTACCAAAACAAACTTATAATACCCTTTTCCACATTGTGGTATAGGGTATACATAGAAAGCTTTTTTAATCGAATTCACAAGAGTGAAATTGTGTTTGGAATATGTATTTTGAAAAATACAGTTCAGTTATCTAGTGCTGTTCCCTCTGAGAAAAGACTGAAAACTTTTGTAAATTGGACTGGCTGCCTCTATAAAGAATCAGGAGACAGGGTTTAGCTCGTCAGTTAAGATAATGTCGCTTATCGTGCGTTCCCAATTCACATGCAAGGCATCTGTTGGGTATCGTACCATCAATTCGGACCAATACGAACTAAAGCGGCTGTATCGTGCGGATCTTTACTGGGCTGTGATGGTTGCACTACCTATGCAGCTGCATCAGTGGGACTGATATTAAAGCCTGCTTGATAGGCTTCTTGATAAAGAGGTTTTAGGTTGTACCTTTGGGCCTCTCTCTCTCCAGATCATGAAGTTTTCTCCTAGCTGATCGAATCCTGTCCAATAGATTGTGGCAGGGATGTTCACAGTGGTAACACCCAAGCAGGTACTCCGTCGACAACATCTTGTTGTGCTGATGACTCCGTAAAATATTCGTCTCCTCCAGTGGTGTTTGAGGAGGCACCATGTTGCAAATTTCAGACCGTCATTCTGGCAGGTTTGAATATTTTTCCACCGAGTAGTGCTAACATTTACATACCACACTGGCGCCGCATTGCTTACCATAGATCGGTAAATTGCTTCATGAGAGATCAACAAGATTTCATTGTCTGTAACCTAAGTGACGTCGGCCAGCGACTTAAAGTCCTTGTTCCTACTTTTGGTCTTGTCGCGAAACGTTGTGGCTTGCGCGGACAACTTTAATATGCGGTGGAATGTCACACCCAATATCTTGAGTTAGTTAGTAGTCGAAATCAGGACACAATCTACCAATATATTCAGGGGAGTCTCGTTTCAGCCTTTCCTTCCTCAGATTGAAGAAGAACTACACTGAGTCAGCTATGTAGATGTGTCAATGCTGGGAACAGATCGTCCAATCATCCGCATACATTACAACCTCTCACGTCTAGTGGGTTTAAAATTTCACAAAGGTGAGGTTAAACAGTTGCGAAATCCTTCTTTAACACTACGGGTCTTAGACTTCTTATTTATTTTGAATTCCATAAACGACAGGCGCTCAACGTGTCAAACATGGCTTTGGAGAAAAACTTCTCGATGTTCTCTAACAGCTTGGCTTGGTTGATGGTGCAGAAGGGCTTCGATAGGTCCAGTGCCACCATGATTCTTCGGTCACACGGCCTGTTCCGGTATGACGTGTATTGCTGTTGTGGTACTGATGTTCGGCAACTGGGAAACTACTTCCCGTCATAGGGGCAAGTAAACCCTCCAGAATGTTTCCATGCTGATGTTGGGCAACAGGGAAACTGTTTCTCGTTATGGAGAGGACTAGTGCCTTTACAATCTTCGCTACTGGCTACAGGAGGGAGATCGGCCTCTACAATTCGCCTCTGCTGGTATCCTTGCCCGCATTCACTAACAGGATTACCCTGCCAAATTTCCAGAAATCTGGTACAATGTCGGTGGGTAACGATAAATTGAGGACCCTTGTCAAATACTCAACGGCGGGTTCGCCCTGTCGCTTCAGCATTATCATTGAATCTGGGTGTGGACCCAACGCTTTGGATGATTTCGCTTTGTGGATGATATCTACAACCTCGCCAAACGTAAATTGTGGTGATACTTCCTCAGCTGGGAGGGCTTTTATACGGCGTAGCACACTCCTCTTCACTGTATCACTCTCAGGTGCCCTATAAATACCCGGTTAAAATAACACGCGCACCTCTTCGGATATATCACTGTGACGTCGTTGAAATCGTTGGCCACAATTTACTTAATCCTGTACTAATGTTGCATTGCTTCAGACGGTCTTACCACTTTTTCCCTTATGTTAGCCTACTACATTGTTGACTTCAAAAGATAAATTTCCATAACTTATGGCTCTTCAGTTTTCGTACGTCGAATCTCATAACGGTCATTTGCTAGTCCCGTCGGCTCTGCTGAGAAATTTTGGTCTAATTCCGGGTATTCGGTAATAATGATATCTTGGAAAATTCTATCAACTACCCGATGATCTAAGCGAATGTGCAGCTCTCTGAAGCGGTGTTTGGCAAATTCTCTGAACCCTTGCCAATCAGTTTTGCCATGGCCAGAGGTTATTAAGTCGGTTGGTATGTTTATGGAGACGATGATCGGAAGATGGTCTGATCCAAGGAAGCTGACGGTTTGACAGGACACGTAATTTATAAGAACGGGTGCCACAATTGTGATGTCTGGCGACCTCCTCTTATCCTCGTAGTAGCGTCTTCAATCGCCGTGGCCAGCAATTTGCTTGGCCAGCGTATCTCTCTGTACCTCTCCGGTCATTGCCTAGGATGGAATGCCAAAGCTCATGATGATCATTGAAGTCCCCTAGCAACATACAGTCATTGCCCTCCAATAGCGAACCAATGCAGGGCACAACTATTTATCGACGGTGTGTACACATTAACCAACTCTACCTTGACAGTCCCACACTTTACTTCTACCCCCATACTTTTATATATATGGGTCACTAAAGTCAAGCTCAAGCAATGTTCTGAACAGACCAATGTATAAGAAAGGTAAGCCTTCCTCGTTCAGATTCTTGTAAGGTGCTTTCGCAAAACATTGTAACTAGCAAAACGTTGCAAGCTAAAGGTGACGGTGAGCTTTGTTTTCTGGTCGGGGCGACAGTGATATTACTTCGACGCATAAGGTCTACAACTTTTTTGCGGAGAGAGTTGTAACTGAATTGCTAAAATTGCATTGCCGGGCATCGATGGTGTAAATTGCTGTGCTTGTTGTTGTTGGAATGACTGTTGAGGTTTCTCGTATTTCGACGACGAGGAAGCGGAAGACGCATGCTGAGAGACGCTCTGAAGCTCGGAATTGCACCCATTCGCTACATCCTTTACATCTCACCGATGTTGACAAGTTCTGGATGAGTATGGCAAACGGAGCAGATCAATGGCCAGGGGATTATCTCTATCTCGGCTCGGACCAAACAAGCTCGAAGCAGGTTTTTTGGGATATATTGCCGTTCCCACGGCGAACAAATATACGAACACAAGTACATAATTGTTGAGTTGAAGGCCCCTGGCCGCAGATTCCTCATTCCGGAGCGTAGAACCGGCCTCCGTGGGATTTTTTGGCTCTTCAGATTCAACCCGCTTAGAGCAGAACATTTATTGTATTGCTGCTCGTCAGTCCTTTTCAAAGTTATTTTAAAAGTTTTTGGTCGTTGCTCGTGGTTGTCCCAGAAAAAAAATATTGTAAGTTTGTAATAGGGGCATCGGGACAACCTGCTGCACAAAAATTCTAAACAGTACTTAACATGTCCTAAAACGAATGTTTGAACCAAACCGTTTACTCCCTACCATAGTTATCGTACGCACAATTTTAGCAACAATTTGGGACTTTGTGAGGGTCGATACCCGAAAGAGTGAACCGATATTGTTCATCTTCATACATATTCTAAATTTGGACAAATATTGCTAATGGGCACATTTAGGAGAAAAGCGGTTGAGACAGTGCACTCCAGTCAGACAAAAAGACGGAAAGGATTGTAACGTGACAAAATGATCACGCACATAAGACCAACCACAGCAAGGCCCCACTCCCCAACAACGTCACAACCAGCCAACCAATACACCCTGTTGGGTTAATAACATGCATTTCTATGACAACTGCGGAGCAATTCTCATACACTTTGTATGACTGCATACTTAAGTATTTCAGAGTGTTGTTCCACTCCACCTTCGGGTTTGTTCCACTAGTCAGTACTCGTAGTATACTGTATAGGTTAACTTAGAACTAAACTAGCGACCGACGACCCGAACAACCGAGCCGAGTGCTGAATCACCGAGTGGTCGAACCCCTACAAAACGAGAGCCGAGGGCCCGAGCAACTATACGAAGGCCGAGTGGTCGAACATCTACGACACGAATCACCGAGTGGCCGAACACCGTGTGGTCGAACATCTTCAACACGAAACTCCGAGTGGCCGTACACATACAAACCCCGAGTGGCTGAACATCTACAACACGAATCACCGAGTTCCCGATTATATTCAAATCGCCTACTACCGAATAGCGAATCATCGAGTTACCTATTATCTTCAAATCGCCTACTACCGAAGAGCGAATCATCGAGTTCCCTATTACCTTCAAATCGCCTACTACCGAACAGCGAATCATCGAGTTCCCGATTATCTTCAAATCGCCTACTACCGAAAACGAATCATCGAGTTCCCGATTATATTCAAATCGCCTAATACCGAAGAGCGAATCATCGAGTTCCCGATTATCTTCAAATCGCCTACTACCGAAGAGCGAATCATTGAGTTCCCGATTATCTTCAAATCGAACAGCGAACAGCGAATCATCGAGTTCCCGATTATCTTCAAATCGCCTACTACCGAAAAACGAATCATCGAGTTCCCGATTATCTTCAGATCGCCTACTTCCGAACGGCGAATAACCTCGTTCCCGATCATCATCAAATCATTTACTACCCAGCAACGAATCCCCAAGCCGGTCGTTTTTCCGTCTATTACTGTACACCGAGTCATCCAGCTCCAGAGCGTCTGCGAATCGCCGCATCCGAACCTAGTAACGAGTCCTTGGACCCTATCACTACACCAGCTACAACCGCAAATACTGAATCCAAGTTGCCGATACCCCAGTCAATTATCCGATCTACCAGTTGCCATTTAAACACTTCTTATCGTATTTAAACAACAGTAGATTATAAATTAGCTTTACATCAATAAATATCCGATATAACCCCTAGGATTACTCGTCTTATTATTCCGTAAGGTTTAGTGGGCCCTTATAGCGACCCTGGACACGACTAAGTCTACCCCAGCTTACGACAAAACCACGTTACAGGATGAATCGAATCTAAATTGTCTGAAACGGATTTCATCCAATCCTACTTCGAGTCCAAACCACTAGCCTAAAGGCTGAGGGTATATCAAAAGACGTTTTTAAACCTCCAAGTTCTTCTTTTTTAAAGTTGTACAAAAAATTACTAAAGAACTATTCAATTTCCATTATCATCATTATTTATGGCACTTTCTCAGTTATTTTTTATTTTAAAATTGTACATTAACTAACGGTAAATTTCTTTAAACTGAATAAAAAACTGGATGTGTAATTTATTTAAAACGTCTGTTAAAGAAATAAACGGAAATGTGTAAAAGTCATAAAACATAAAATGTACATTTATTTTTTTTCTTTTCCCATATATGAATAAATTTAAAACACACACACTCGGATAAACATTTACACTTTCCGTGTGTAGAAGTAAATGTGTGCATTCACTTTCTTTTTATCGCCCTCTTCTTCATGTTGTACTTGTTATTCTTTGTTCATAAATGTCTACAATCTGGTTAAACTTCCGGTTTCCTTAATTGTCGAGTTGCAAGATTTCCTTCTCCCACTCTGTTAACTTTTTAAAAGGTGATTAAATCGTCCCACACTCTTCATACCTTACCTATATCATTTCACCTTAACATAAGGTGAGAGTATAAAATGCTTGCATGATATATGCATCCTCTTGCTCGTGTGTTTGTTTATGGTTGGTTGTATGAATGTTTACCACAACATTATCACCACCAGCACCATCATCTATACATGCTCTACAGGCAAACAAACAACTTCCTATAGTGCTAACCACAACACTAACATTTAAATCTCGTAAAAAAACAAAAACACATAAAAACATTTGTTAGATGCTAAAGGTAAACCACAGAAATCCTTAGGCAGTGCAGTAGACAAAAGGGAACTAATGAAGGAAGAATAGGTTTTCTATTAATAAATATTTCCTTCCTTTAGAGTTCTTTAAATGCTTTCACATTTAAAAATTATTTATTAGGTGTAATTCTCCTCACTAACATAACCAACCCTACTTACATGAAACCGCTAAAGTCTTAAAACCCCCATTAAAATATGTTTGTACTTTTATTTCTTTCTTTACCCCTCTTTACCCCTTATTTGCATGCATTTGTAACTCTTTAGTATACATATCCACAAATGAATCTTCATGTGCATTTCCGCCGCCATCTCTCCCTCATAACAAGCACGAATCTTCAACATCTACTTGTCGTTAAATAACTCCTAAACACGTAAATCAGGTGATGCCTTTATAACAAATAACAACAGCACCGAACATCAACAACAAGTTAAACATTTTTAGTAGAACAACAACAAAAAGAATTGCAATATTTCTTTCATTACTTGGTCGTTGGCATTCAACAAAACAGATAGAATATTTTTACACTCAAATACAAATTTATTTACATATTACACGTGTAGACAGTTCAAGCAATGAATGTGTTTAAGGACAGACAAGTAGGCGTCTGCATTGATGCTGTTGGTGTGTTTGTGTGCGTATTTGTTAGTAATTCTTCCTATTGAAACATTATTGTAACGTGACTAGAGTTAAGTCAAGCGCACAGTAAAATGTTGCAACATCAGCGAACAATAAAGTCACCTATGGGATATATAGTTTCTCATAGAGATATACACACCTGTATGTATTTTTACATGTGTATGTGTTTTGTATGGATGCATAATAAAGTGTTTTGATTTCATACACTCAAAGAAATTCGAAAAGAAGATGTTAACAACGGAAATAGTTGTTAAAACTACAATTAGAGTAGCATAATTTTAGGCTAGTATATGGTAGGAACAATGGAACGTATACATACTGGCAATACGTATACGCTCCAGTATTTATATTCTTCAGTTGAATAAAACAAGTGTGTTATAAAGGTGGCCCCAGACATAACGTTTGTGTCACAAACCGAACAAAACACACTCGTTATATCATCTTGACATATCAAAAGTGGTCCTACATGGGAACCACCATTCCAGGACCGCTCTCGCATAACTTCTGGATGGCGTTTGTTAACTGATATTTTCAGTTCTTATTTAATTTACTTCCGGCTCGTCCATAATGCGATAGCATTGTGATTAGGGGTTCGATTTTGTCGTTGGTAAACTGTTTTTTCTGCTAATATTTCTTGGTTGAAATCAGCATATTTTCTCCATTTCTCGTACGATTCCAGTATTTGGTTTATTACTTCCTTAACACTGGTTGTTACCTGAGGATCAAATCCGTGTAAAGATCTCTTTATTTCCCAATATTTACACATGAGAATTGTGTGTTCAGCGCTGCCTTCATTTTCGTAACAAAGTTCGCATGCTGAAGTACCTTTTATTTGGAACCTATGAAGATAGGTACCAAAATTACCATGACCGCTGAAGATGTTGTTAGGTAAAAGTTTAGTTCTCTATGACTTCGTTTCATCCATGCTTAAATTCAGGGATTGAGGTTGTAAGCGAACCTGCCATTAGTACAGATTTGACATTCTTGTTGCCACTTTAAAAAAGTCTTCTGCTGGCTTCTTTCGACTAGAAATGGTCCTAATATAGGGCCTTGTGGAACGCCAGATGTTATCCCATATCTATGATCAATATCAAACAACAGTGTTCTATCTTGTAGGTTGTTTTCAATCATTCTGAACAAATAGCTAGGAATACATTGGTCCCTTAATGTCTGTGTTAATCGCATTTTTATATCAAGGGTTATAACAGTACAAAAACGTTTTTGATGCATCAGTAACCTTGCTGTACTACATTTTTTATTGCATCTAGCGTCGACTTTCTCTTAATAAAACCAAACTGCAATTTTGAGAAGCCCCTGTTTTTGTTCAGTTCCTCTTCCAATGTATTTGATAATAGCTTTTCTAACAATTTTCCGCAAGAGTCCAGCAGTCCAGACCAATTCTTTACCCACAATTGATATTAGCTCGTTGAGGATTCCGTCAGGGCCTGGTACTTTTCGTTTTTTTAGTTTGTGGGTACCATTTCTAATTTCGGCATTGGGTGAAAAGCTTCACGGTTTCTGTTGTTGCAGAGGGCAAATTTTTTCTACTGTCAGTGCTCTTAGGCATTAACGTACTAATAATTGTACGAACCCATTAAGGAGTTTTTATTCCCGGAATCTCATTTCTGCTTCCAACCTTTCAAGGTATATCTCAGGAAGTTTGCCGATATAGTAGCACATCGGTGGCCTGACAGATTCATTAATTAGTAAATCGAAGTTCTTAGAGCCACCCGAGTTAGTTCATCTAATAATATATTTCCCATTATTTTATTATGTCCTGGAACCCAGCAAACTTTAACGTTATGGTCCATGACATGGGAGACACGGGTCCTCTGTGACTGGTTCACAATTCAGATAGAAAAATCTCTGCTTGAAAGATTTTTCAGCTGTCGCTATGCTTAAATGAAATGTTAAATTTTCAATTAATGATTTTCCGCAATAAACACCGACACCATTGCCGCCCTCCATCTTGGATCCATCTGTGTATTTTGCCAGACCTATAACCCAAATATCCCTGCTTAGTATACTTAAACAAACATGGAACAGGCATATAATTGCTTATAAGATTACTGTCGCCGGATTCAAGGTAATTATCTCTTATGAGAGCTTGCTGGGCGGATCTTTTTAAGATCTGTTTGCGAGCTACGGCGAAGAGTGTGTTAAGCGATTGGAACTTGAACCTTGAAGCCAATATATAGCTGGAAGAGTAGTTTTAGCTCAGAGATCTTAATATGGGAAGCGCTGTATTTACAATGCTTGATATGAACTTAAAACGCACTAGGCTTTGGGAGTTTTTTTATACCAAGAACTTTGCGCTGAGGGCTTCATTCAAGGAGGAAACACATTGGGCCAGAAAGCCTCCAAATCCAGTCGACCGTATTGAAAATATGATGCTTAAAATGGGCATAGAAAGCCATTGAACCTTGTTCAAGACCTGGAAATCCTCCTCCAAGTTAGCTTTGACGGCATTCGGTCACAAAACCGTGTATTGAGAACGTATTGTGAGTATACCTACTAGTCAGAGAAGAACTTTCAACGCCTAGTCAGATCATCCTGAACGAAGACTACTTATTTAGAATCATAGGGTGAGAATTAATCGAGGGTAAATTATAGCTGCCCAAAGGTAACTTACCTTTTTATAATTCAAAAAGGCATAAAATAGATTTGTTTTCCTTTATGAGGACCTTCAGTTCTGAACGGCTATAATACGAAGAGTTGTCATCAAATATATGGGTTCTAAAACTGCGGCCATATACGTGGGGCAGGATTTTTTCTATGGAAATTTGAAATGAAAAATATTTCCTTTAGAATTTTTATCATTTCATATTTTCATAGAAACATAATTGAGCCCCTGGTCAATTTACCACACTACTTCAATAAAATTTTAGTCCTATATAAAAATTCCTGGCAGTTATCTTCAAATCCTGCTCTGATTCTGGGCAAATGCTCAGTTTAGGTAATCAGTACACTATAAAGACTTCCTGAACATCTACTCTAAAAACGGTCTTCTTACATCTTTAAATTCTACCTTTATATTTTATACAAAAGAGCCTGGTCTATTTAAAGACATTACAATGATCTACAGCGATTCTTTTAATCTTTACAAAGCTTAATTTACTACCAAGAATCCAGAGCATTGTCTGCACAATTGGCTTTCGATTTTGCGTCGCAATATAACAACAGTTTTCATGGTACAAGTCAAACCCCATTTCTTTTTAAATACTGCCTTCAGAGACATCATTCAGTTCATTTGTAAAGACTACCATCGCGTCGGCTATAAAGACTGTCTTCGTTATCCCTTTCAAGACGTTTTAAAGATTCCGCAGATTCTTTTCATAGAATTTTGAGCTTAACTTCCTTGAAAAATACTACTTACGGCCTTCTAACATTTTCGTGACAATAAAGCATAAGTTTTTTTATATATACCCAGAATGTTTATGTGGGAAACGCTGCAGTGGCATCACTGTAGCGTAGACTGAACATACCCCACATAAACGTTGTTCCTCATTATCACCCATTTTTGTTCTCTTTCTCTCTTGTTATTTTAATATTATTAGTACATGCATATTGTTGTAGAAATAACATAACAGAGGGAAAGAGTAATAAAGCAAGGGAAAAGATTAAACTTGCTCTCGCAAATATCGATGTCATTAGAATTAGAACATCACTAGAAACATAACATCATTCGAGACAGAAGTAAATTGCCCTAAGAAAGGGTTGTTGGCATTTAATCAACTTAAATAATAATTAAGAAGTCGAGAATAGTAATATTTAATATTTGAAACTAAATTACCCGAACGAAAGTTGTGAATAAATATAATCCCATTGAAGAAGTCAAGTGTTTTTGTATTTGGAGATAATACTAATTGCCCGGTGAGCAAGTAAAAAGGTTGGGAATAATCATTGGATAAACCTGTGTCTTACTCGAGTTGGTGTTTTTACACGACGGGCATATTGTTCGTTGTCTTATGGCCCGAGACGGAAGGTTTGAATCTCTCGTGAACGGGAATTGGTTGCTGGCAAAACGAGTTGGCCAGGGATTGTGGATCCGTGGTGGTCAACTTTGGAAGAGTTGGTGAGTGCCCCAACACAGAAGATGTTATACATTTATTTACAATCAGTTCATAAGGTTCTTCAGATGTCCAAAACTCGCTTTTACAAAAGTGTTTCTCATAGAAAAGCTGATTGCGTATACGTAACGACAGCAGGTATACGCTATATTGTACCGAATAAAATAACTTACATAATTTCTAATATACGGCGAAAATAATGTTCTCTTAGAAGTGTCTTTAAGGAAAAATAAAGGACTAAAGGTCCCATTAACTATCAATAGAACTTATCACAGAAAATCCCTGGAACTTTAAGAATACATATACCAGAAGAAGAAAATTACAACATATAAATAAAAATAAATTTTAAAAATCTGTTTTTATTAAAGAATATAAATATAGCTTCTAAAGCTAAACAAAAATTTTTCTTAGTAGCTAATGGGCTTCAATGAAAATAAAAGATGGTAAAATTTAGAGAATCGTCAAGAAAATAAACTTTAGAGAATTTTAAAATAAGGAATTATTTCAATACTGTTGCATGATTTCAGTAGTAAACCTCACAACACCTCTTATGTCAAAATTTTCTTCGGGTGCAGTAATTTAATATTATTATATCTCACACACCCTATCTATAGAAGAAAATACATTTAACTTTGTAATGATTTCTTTCAAAATACTGACACACACATAAACAGATGAGTTCTGCGTTATTTCCTCTTCATCTTTTTATTTGTTGTTTCTTCATCCTATGAATCAAATTTTGAAGTTAAAAACTAATAAAGTGCAATACAGCACACACTCCCGTATCACTTTGTCAATCTGTTCATCGTCGTAACAACATTGTTTTCTTTACATGTGCTTTTAACTCTTATTTGTTGCACACGTTATTGTTGTTCGTTAGATTTTTTGTCAGTTGTTTTCCGTTCTTTTCTGTGTGTTGTTATTTGCATAATAATGAAAATGTTTACTTAACATTTTTTATTCTTTTTCTCTCTCAATCTCTGGTTCTTTGACTCCTTAGTGTTTGCAGGCATTTAAGATTTCGCCACTTTTTCTGATGCTCTACAATGCTTGGAGACAACAAAGCAAGGGCACGTTGCTATAATAACAATGAGCAAAAAGAAAAAAGAGTGGATAACAAATCTACAAGAAAACATACCAACATACGTACATACATACATGCACATATGTAATAAAAAAAACAATATTTATATGCAGATGTCATGGTTAAATGTAGGTAAGCGCATAACGGGTGTCGTGCGTGTCCCATAGTGTGAGCGTAAATGTTATTATGTAAATTGTTGCAATGTCTCTAATCTTGATTTTCAGTTTTTACTGTCCTTAATTTTGCGACAAAATCCAACCACACCAATACGTGCCGCCCTTACCATATATGTATGCAGCAGGCAGGTGTATCCTTTCGTTTTTGTTGCGCTTACATAGATCGGGGACGGGTGTGATGCTTAATGTTTCCATGGCTACGTTAGCTGCTGCATATGTAAATTTGTTTTATGCTCTGAACAGTTATTAGGGTTTGTTTAGTCCGTCCTTTAGTAGTCCATGGTTGTAACAATATTTTCTCTCTTGTTTTTGTAACTATTGTTCTTTATAATGATTTTGGTTTTTTGTTGTTTTTTTCTTTCTAAGGTAGCAGTTGTATGAGAAAATATTGTAAATGGCTCATAATGGGATGGATCACAAGATCATGACACGAGTAAGTCTCCTAACAGGAAATAAGCAAATTTTCTTAAAAAATGCCTCTAGGTCTTTTAAAATGCGGTATGTCTCACTAAGAGAACTTCAATGTCTTATGTATTCTTAAGTACGACCCCACTGCTCTCCTTATAATAGAAGAGCAGTAGGTCTTCTGACAGACCAGAAAGTCTTGTTATACAAAATCCGTACATCTTCTTATGGAAGACCAGTCTCTCCATTCACAAGCAAGCCTTCTCACAGAAGACCTGTATCTCTTCTCATAGAAGGCCAATATCTCTTTATACAGAAGAAATTTTTCACATAGAAGACTCATGGCTCTTCTTATAGAAGGCTCGGGTCTTCTCATATTGGGCTCGAGAATCTCCCCGACAGAATCTTCTTCTCGATGATCTTCTCATAGAAGACGCGAGTGCCATATCATAAAAGATCAAAAGGATTTTTCACAGATGAATCCAAAGTCTTCTAAAAAAATTTAGGCCAGATGGTCTTCTCGAAAGCGTTCAGAGGGTCTTCTCGTACAAGTTTCAACGACCTTCTCAAAGATGTTTCGAGAGTGTTCTCAAAAAAAAGCAAGCAAGCGATCTCACAGAAGACCGGCATATCTTCTCATAGAAGGCCAATATCTCTTTATACAGAAGAAGTTTTTCACATAGAAGACTCATGGCTCTTCATATAGAAGGCTCGAGGCTTCTGATAATTGGCTCGAGCATTTTCTCCCCGACATATCGACGATCTTTTCATGTAAGACGGTAGAGTCATCTCATAGATGACTCCAAAGTCTTCTAAAAAATCGTTAGGCCAGAGGGTCTTCTCAAAAGAGTTCAAAGGGTCTTCTCGTAGTAGTAGTAGTTCCGAGAGTGTTCTCAAAAAAAAACTCGAAAGTCTTCTGAAAGAAGACTCAAGTGTCCTCTCATAGAAAATTCGGCGATCTTCATATAAAAGACCAGAGGTTCTTTTCATTAAATACCAGAAGATATTTTCATATCAAGAGGGTATTACTTACTTATTTAGCTGGCCCATTACAGAACATTTGTTCTATAGGCCGAACTAAGAAAAGATCTCCATTTCTCTCTGTCTATTGCTTCTCTTTCTGGAAAACCGCGCCTTGTCATCTCTTCATCCACTTGTTTGCGCCATCTATTCTTTGGCCTGCCAATTCTGCCAAGCGGCTCATATTTATT
This sequence comes from Musca autumnalis, assembly GCF_047663935.1. NCBI lineage: Eukaryota > Metazoa > Arthropoda > Insecta > Diptera > Muscidae > Musca > Musca autumnalis. The sequence goes on from NW_027412088.1 coordinate 202,511,937, forward strand.
CGCCTTTTTCATCATCGCTCATTCTTATGATATGGCCAACGCAATCGTTTCATCTCAATACGTTTAACTATATTGATGTCGTTGTATAGCAGATACAGCTCGTGGTTCATGCGACGTCGATATTCACCGTCAACGCAGATTGGTCCTCAAACACACCAAGCACTGCCTTATCTGCTTGCGCAAGTACCCAGGCTTAGGAGCCATACATCAGCACGGGTATCAGTGTTTTGTAAAGCGTTATTTTTGTTTGACGAGATGTGGCTTTGTTTTTAAACTGCTTACTTAGGGCAAAGTAGCATCTGTTAGCCAATACAATTCTTCTTTTTATTTCACAGCTGATGTCGTTTGTTGTGTTTACGGCATTGCCGAGGTATACGAAGTCTTTTTCAAAATTATAGAAACCAACTTCAACAGTTGGTCCGATCTAAATGGACGCATTGCGCGTCGACACCATCAACTTGGTCTTCTCACCGTTTACCGCCAGACCCACTTTAGCAGACTCTCCTTCGACCTTCATAAAGGTATCGGTTATTTCTTTTACTGATCGTCCCATGATGTCTATATCATCAGCATAAGCAAGTAACATGTGACTATTGGTGTAGATTGTTCCACTTCTTTTGATGTTTGCCTCTCGAATAACGTTCGCACAATATCCCTGACACGATCTTGTAGGCGATCGGGAGTAGACTTATGCCCCTTTAGTTAGAGCATACAGTGTCCTTTCTTATGGACTCCTTTCTTATGGACGGGGCACAGGATACTCAGGTTCCAATCGTCGGGTACTCGTTCTTCCTGCCAGATGGTGCTAACTAGCTGATGAAAACACCTTATCAGCGTGTCGCCTCCGGTTTTGAACAGCTCTGCTGGTAAGCCATCGGCTCCTGCTGCCTTATTATTCTTCAGCAGGTTTATTGCTGTCTTTACCTCATCTTGGCTGGGCGGTATACATTCAATACCATCTTCTGGGATTGGATCTGTGGTATCTTCATCATCTTCATCTCTCTCTTTTTCCTGCGGAAAAGACGTTTCTCCTTTTCTCCCGATATCTCTCTCGTGCGCTACGCGTTGCTACGGATTGTAAAGTAGCCCTACATGCTGCGGTAGCAGCGCGACACTCCTGATCATACCATGGATTCCTTGGTGGAAGTCTCTGGTATCCAAGTATGGGTTTTGCGGCTGTTTGCATGGAGTGGGCAATACTTTGCCATTGCGCTGATATATTATCGGGATGAGGAGTGCCTTGATTAAGCAATTGGGCTAGTTGAGTGGAATATGCTGTGACTATCTGTTGTGATTGCAGCTTACCGATGTCTAACTTTCGTGTTGTGTCTGTTCGTACTTTGCTGCAACGAGGTAGTGGTCCGAGTCTATGTTTGCTCCTCGGAACGAGCGCACATCCAACACGCTCGATGAATGCTTCCATCTATCACAACGTGATCAATTTGATTTCTTGTTTTCTGATCTGGAGACAGCCAGCTGCCCTTATGGATGTCGAGATGTTTAAATCTCATCAAGAGGGTATTCTCATAGAAATCTCGAGGATCTTCTCAAAGAAATTTCAAGAGTGATCTCGCAGAAAACTAAACTAAGATTCGAAAGTCTTTTAAAAGAAGACTGTATGGTCTTCAAATAAAAACCACACGGTCTTCTTATAAAAGACTAGACTGTATTTTCATAGAAGACCAGAGTGTCACTAAATAGAAGTCTCGAGGTCCTTACCGAAGAAGTTTCGAGAGTTTTCTCAACGAAAACAAGGGTCTTTGAAAGAAAACTAAAATGCAGACACGTTGGTCTTCTTACAGAAGGCTCGAAGTTCTTTTCATAGAAGACGGGATGGTCTTCACATAAAAGACCGGAGTGTCTTATTTTAAAAGAATATTTGAGGACCTTCTTAAAGAAGTTTTGAGAGTGCTCCCAAAGTAAACTCGAGAATCTCTTTATAGAAGAGAGAATGGTATTTTCCTAGAAGACACGCACTTCTTCCCATACAAGTCTACGCAAAGAGGAGCAGAGAAGTCTCCTCACAGAAGTTTCGATGATGTTCTCAAAGAAAATGCGAGGGTCTCTTCCATAGAAGACAGGAGGGTGTTCACACAAGTCTTCGCACAGAGGAGCAGAGGGTCTTCTTACAGAAGACTCTGAAGTCTTCTCATAGAAGTTTCGATGACGTTCTCAAAGAAAATGTGTCTTTCCATAGAAGACAGGAGGGTGTTAATACAAGTCTTCATACAGAGGAGCAGAGGGTCTTCATATAGAAGACAGGAGGGTGTTAATACAAGTCTTCATACAGAGGAGCAGAGGGTCTTCATATAGAAGACTCGGAAGTCTTCCTATGGAAGACTCGGAAGTCTTCTCATAGAAGTTTCGATGATGGTCTCAAAGAAAATTCGAGAGTCTCTTCATAGAAGACAGGAGGGTGTTAATACAAGTCTTCATACAGAGGAGCAGAGGGTCTTCCATAGAAGACAGGAGGGTGTTAATACAAGTCTTTATACAGAGGAGCAGAGGGTCTTCATATAGAAGACTCGGAAGTCTTCCTATGGAAGACTCGGAAGTCTTCTCATAGAAGTTTCGATGATGGTCTCAAAGAAAATTCGAGAGTCTCTTCATAGAAGTCGAGTGTCTTCTCATAAAAGACTATGACGACTTCTCATAGATGATTCGACGGTCTTCTCAAAGTAGAATCGAATGTCTTTTCGAACAAGACTAAATGATTATCTCAAACAAGAGTTGATCTTCTTAAAGAAGACTTGAAGTTATTTTCATAGAATATTTGACGATCTTCTCATAAAAGACTCGTGGTTTTCCCCATGAAAGACCAGAGGGTCTCTGGATACTAGATTAGAAGGTCTTTTCGTGGAAGACTCGAAAGTTTCTCATAGTCGTCTCATAGAAGACCAGTTGGTCTTCTCATAGAAGGCCTGTAGTTTTCTCATAGGAGACTCGAGGGTCTTCCATTGAAGATTCGATCGGAGATCAGTAGGTCTTCTCAAAGGATACCAGAAGGTATCCTACAATGAGACCAGAAGGTCTTCCCAAAGCACACCAGTAGTGCGATTCTCTGACACATTTTTGGAGTTACCGACAAAAATTGGTAAAATTAAAATGCTTATAATTTCGGTAATTAACGATTAAAGCTAACGGTAAGTTAGCGGCGAATAAAAAGTAGTCGTAAAGTTCTACCGATAGTAACAGTGTTGTCAACCTTTATTTGAATTTTTTATTCATAATTTTGCGTTTTAAAGTTATCCACTATTGTCGGTAACTCAAAAAATTATTTAGAAAATCGCACTACAAAAGGTCTTCTCATAAAAGACCTGTAGATTTTCTCATAAGAGTCTAGAAGGCCTTGAGAGTTTTCTCGTAGAAGACCCGTTGGTCATCTCGTAGCGCCGTAAAGATCCTTCTCATAGAAGTCTTGAGGGTATTTTCATAGAAGACTCGAGCATTCTAATGGGAGACCATTAGATCTTTTCATAGAATACCAGAAGGTCTTTTTCTAGAGTTCCTGTATATATTCTCAAAGAAGACAGGTAGGTTATCTCATAGAATACCAGGAGATCTGCTTACAGAGGACGGATAGAAGACCACAATGTCGTCTTACAGAAGGCAAATATCTCGTCTTACATGAGAAGATAAGATTTTCTTCTCATAGTACACGATCAGATAGTTGATCTACTCATTAGAGAAATCGGTCTTCATACGAGGGCTGAACGAAAACTATCTGGTCTAGGCAACACCTCGTATTGCCAGGCGCAATTTGAAAATTTCTTTGGAAAATTTGACAGTTTTTAGCTCAGATGTACTCAGGACAGTCTGTCGTACGACCATGTGATGTGTTGTTTACAGTGACTTGAAAAAATCACTTTGCAAAAAAAAATTGAAATTTACTCGTAAACATTTTCGTCCAAGAATTTTTCACAACTTTCGACGTGGATAATCACAACAAGAATGCATCGATCAAATTTAATCTTTGTATGTCGATAAAGGACCATCCTATAATATATATATAATTGTTCCACAAACATCCCAGACGGGACAAGGGAGACTTCTCGCATATCAATGAGTGCACCCCGATTTATATTAGCTCAATGATATGGGACCTACAGTTTATCGCCGAGTCCGAACGGTGTGTCTTAAGAGACCACTTGTATAGGAGTTTTGCATGGACCATCCTATAGGACTATGAAAAACTGCTTTAATGAATTCAATAGTAACCGGCCCTCGCCAAAAAAACGAAGGTCGTCAGGTTCGCCCAAAATCTACCTTTGTGCAAGAAAAGAAATATGCCGTGCGTGAACGGATAATGCGATATCGCCGAGTTATATACCGTGAGATAGAGGCATCTTTGGGTATTTCCTCCCCTAACTTATATTTGATATTGCATAAACACCTGGCCGCAAAAATCGATTTTTCTCCTTTGATCCGGCAAAATTGGCAATCGTTCGAAAAAATGGTCTTGTGGGTTGTTTCGATCGCTGTGTTTCGAACGACGTTTATAAGATCGTAAAAGACGACGAATGTAGGATCTATGCTTAGAAGCCCGAAACAGAGCAGGAATCTGCCGTCAGGGTCTTCGAAAACGAGCCAAAATCCAACGAAAGTTGTTCATGTAAGAAGCACTTCGAAGCAAAAAGTCCCCTGTTTCTTCAGCTAAACTGACCGTGTGGCGACTATAGGGCTTGAGAAATGTACAACGGTTAATTCCGAGTGTTACTCCACAATTTGTTTGCCTTAAGTCTCCTGAGACTTTCGAAAAACGAACTGTTAGCGGCGCAATATGTGGAAAAATATTCCTTTCGAGAACAAACGATTTGAACACACGAAATTTTATTTGGGAATGAAAAAAAATATTTTCACATTGACAATACAACAAAATTCAAAAGTCAAAGCATACTTGATTGATATAAAATAATATTATAATGAAAATTACAAACTAAGTCGATTGAATCTCTAACACCCTTCCTCAATCGATTTCCACACCAACAGATTTTCTGAATTTTACAAATGTTGATACAGGGAGCGGTTTCGTTAGCATGTCTGCTACCATTAACTCACTAGGGCAATACTTGCATATTATATTTTGTTATTCAATGTGATCCTTCCCAAAATGAACTTTGGTGTCAATGTGTTTGTCCTATTGCTAAGTTTTTCTTCCTTAATGAGCCGTAAGCAGCTTTGATTGTCTTCAAATATTGTTGTTGGTAATTCTTGACTGATTCGCATATCGCTTAATAATCGTCTAATCCATATGGCTTCTTTGCATGCTTCGGAAAGGGCAACAAATTCAGCTTCTGTAGACGAAAGAGATACACATGTTTGTTTTCTACATGACCAACTGATTGTACCGCCGTTAATTTGAAATATGTAACCAGAGTTTGATTTCCTTTCAACCCTGTCTTCGGCCCAATTTGCGTCGGCGTAGCCTTTTAATATATATTGCTCGGCATTAACACAGTTTAGTCGCAAGAAATAATCACTGGTTCCCTTTAGGTACTTGAGGACTCGTTTCAATTCCGTCCAATCTTCTTGAGTTGGTGCACTCACTTTTTGAGCCAAAATTGAAATACTAGCGGCTATATCAGGCCTAGAGTTGACACTTATGTATAGTAGTGATCCAATTAATTTTTGATATTTTGTGTTATCAAGCAGTTGCTCTGATTCAGACTTTCCATATCCTGGATCTATAGGGTACTTTGAATCTTTCGAATTCTCCATTCCAAATTCTTTGACCAAGTCCTTAATGTACTTTCTCTGACGAATACAAAAGTTCGACAATTTGTCTTGAAAAATTTCCAAACCCAAATAGTGGTTCGCCATTCCAAGGTTACTTATAATAAAGTTACCTCTGAGTAATGTTTCTACTTCGTCGACGTTTGACTTCTCTTCGCTAGCAACCAATATGTCATCAACGTAAATTAACACATACGTTATCCCTTCCTCGTTGGTGCATTTTGTGTAGAGACATGGGTCTGCTGTTGACTGTTCGAAACCTCCATTACTCAAAACGTTATGGAGCGTATTGTTCCATACATGAGCAGCTTGTTTGAGTCCATATATGCTTTTATTCAGTTTACATACCAGTTTCTTTCCGCTCTCTTCAAATCCTGGAGGCTGTTTCATATATATGGTTTCTTGCAATTCACCATTCAAAAACGCTGATTTTACATCGAAGTGAACAATTGACATTTTCTTTGCCCCTGCTACGGACAACAAGGTCCGTAAAGTCGTTTGTCTCACTACCGGAGCAAAAACTTCATCGTAATCCTGACCATATTTTTGAGAGTATCCACGAGCTACCAGTCGAGCTTTATACCTTTGAACTGTTCCTTCAGCATTCCCTTTTATTTTGAATGTCCACTTTGAGCTAACGATATTTGCATTCTGCGGAGGTACCACGAGCTCCCACGTATTCAGTTTCTTTAGACATGTTATTTCTTCTTTCATTGCATTTATCCACTCTGTACGCTGTTCTGATTGTAAAGCGTCGTTAAAAGTTTTTGGTTCCTGAAATTCTTCATTATTTTGAGCACTATACCCGTACTTTTTAGCAGGTTTTCCTTTTGTTTCACGAGTTGATCTGCGCAATTGTAGTGGTTCATTTGTATCATCTGAAGAGACTTCAATTTGATCTTCCATGCTTTCAAAAAATACATCTTCTTCGGACTGAATATCATCGGCTAAATTCTGTACATGACCCTCATCACGAGTATTATTGGAATTTGCTTCTCTTGTAAAAACATCGAGTTGTACTTCCGAGTTGTTGTGGTTTGAATTCTTACTGCTCTCGTTATATACATTAGTCGTTGTAAATTTTGCGTCTCTGCTAATAGTTACCTTCTTGGTAATTGGATTAACAAATCTGTATCCTTTTGTGTTCTGGTCATAACCCATGAAAGTTAAAATTTCAGTTTTCTCATCTAACTTTCGGTGTTTTTCTTTTGGTATAAGGACATGAGCTTTCGATCCAAAAACATGCAAATGGTTAATATTGGGTAATTTCTCACCTATAGCTTCCAATTTTTCGAATAGTAACTTCATGTCCATTATGTGTTCATTAATATCCGCATCCATTGAATACTTCATATTGCATATTTGTCTCATGATACGTACACTAGTCCCAAGCGTATTTTTTTCATGATGATTTTGCAATATATTCCAAGAGTCGTGGGCACTCGTTGCTTTCTTTATCAACATAAGTTGATTGTCTTCAACGGAAAGGCCAATTATAACCGTCGCTGCTTCATTCTTTTTCTTCCATTCCGCATTAGGGTTACTAGGAACATCGGAAGTAACACATTCCCACAAATCTTCCTTACGCAAGATTAATTCCAGCTTGAACTTCCATAAATGGTAATTATCTGCGTTTAATTTCGCGAAAGATGTTCTTAAAAAATCCATTGCGATAGAGCCCATAACCTGTTAGCGGCACAATATGTGGAAAAATATTCCTTTCGAGAACAAACGATTTGAACACACGAAATTTTATTTGGGAATGAAAAAAAATATTTTCACATTGACAATACAACAAAATTCAAAAGTCAAAGCATACTTGATTGATATAAAATAATATTATAATGAAAATTACAAACTAAGTCGATTGAATCTCTAACACGAACAAGAGAAGACGAATCGTTCTGCATCATGACAATGCGAGTTCTCACACATCGATTCAAATCAGTGCCCATTTGACCGGACAAAACGTGAAATTAATGGGTCATACGCCGTACAACCCTGACTGGGGATCCAATGACTTCATTTGATTCCAGCACATCAAGAAAAAAAGACGGGGTTGAATGATTTTTGCCGCCTGAAGATGTTGTAAAAGCGTTCAAAAACCATGTTTTGTAGGTGTCTCAATCAGAGTGGAAAAAGGGCTTCGCCAATAGGTTTGAGCGCACGAAAAAGTGTATAAATCATGCTGGAGACTACTTAAATAAACAATAAAACCATTTTTGATGGTAAATATTCGCATTTTCATTGTTAGGCCAGATAGTTATCGTTCAGCCCTCGTATAGAAGGCCAAGTAGGTATTCTCATAGATGGCCAGTAAGTCTGCTCATAGAAGATCAGTAGGTTTTTTTTTCATCGAAGTTCGAAAAGTATTTTCTTAGAGGACCAGAAGGCCTTCTCTTAAAAACCGATAGATCTTTTATTAAAAGGACTTTCACAAGGTAATTTATTCGCTGAAGCAGGGCGTATAAGTGTTGTCACAACGTATACGCACCCTTCTTACATGATTTAATATAATATCATTTAAAAATTAAAAGCATTTTTCAATAAACCTTCTAACAATTTCTCTTGTAGTTAGTATGGAAAAAATATCTTTTTTCGATTTCCTCCCTATTATCTGCTGCAAATGACTTACCACAAAATGCTTCTGTGCAGATGAAAGAATTTATGTCCATTTATGTGGCCTTAATTGGAAAACTAACAAAATCTTCATTACCATTTGTATGACAAACATTCATATGTCCTTACACACAAACGATATGGGTGGAAGAGTGTGTGCGTGTATATGTCGAATATATATTTGCATTAAAATGCTTACCTTTTGTTTCTTTGGAAACAAATCTTAGTCATTGCCTAAAGACCAACCAATTATTAAATTATTTAAAATTTAATTTAAAGATTTGTTTAAGAGATTGTCAATTCTTTTGTTGTGTGGTCTTAAAAGTTTGTATTTTTTTTAATGAAAACTAGTTTGTAATTGTGTAATATATATTTATATATTACATGTTATTAGTTTGTCAACATTTTTTTAATGCAAGATTTTCCTGTTCTCAGCTAAGTTCATACATATGAAATTAAACCAATTATTTTGCTTATATTGGCAATTATTACAAAGACAATACACTAAATACTTGACTAAGTTTCCAATTTCTTTCTTTTATTTGTTGTTGTTGTTTTTAAATAAAATAAAACACATTGTTGGAATAAATTTTCCAAACAATTACAACATAGTCAGGGACTGAATTGCAATTACAAGACTATTTATGGGCAACAAAGCATACAACGCTGGCTGTAAAGACTTAGTTGTTTCGAAATAAAAATAAAAGGACGGTTAGGCATGTCTGTTAATGTTGTTGTCATAAAACTGTCTTGCCATATTAGAGAAGACAATTGCTTCTACTCTGTTGTAAATTGCAACTCCGATCTGACAGAGAAAAGAGTGGAGGGCACAATGGCCAGCCTTTATAGTGCACTTAACTAAAATTACTACAATTGTTTCATTTGCAAATAATTGCAAAGGATTTTATTGATTTTTATCCTCTTTAACAAGATAAATTGTAACAATTAAAGCTGGACCATAAAAATATTATATTGAAAATAATTTACAACATAATAGTTGCTCTATTTTCAAAGAAAATGATAGCTGAGTAGGATTTTGAATAAGTAAACTTTAATTCACCCTTGCTAAATAAGGTTTTATATAAGATTTGAAACAAAAAGAAAATATTTTTCAAAAAGTTACAAGAGCAATTATTGCAAGATAGTATTATATTTTAAATTACATTATTACTAAAGCACACAATTAGGTTGCGTATACGTTGCGACAATACTTATACGCACTGTAGGAGAAAAACAAAAGTTTTCTTTAAAAGGCATATTTATTTTCTAATACTGGTCTTCAATGAAAACTCCTAATGGTATTTTATCACAAGATATACTGCTTTAAGAATGTGCACTAGTCGTCTAAAAGAAGACATGCGAATCTTCTATGATCTGTAGTGCGATTCTCAAACACATTTTTTGAGTTAACGACAAAAATTGGTAAAATTAAAGCGCAAAATTATGAATGAAAAGATCGATTAAAAGTTGACAACACTCTTGCTATCGGTAGAACTTTACGACTGATTTTTATTCGTCGCTAACTTACCGAATTTTAATTTTATCGACAATTGTCGGTAACTCAAAAAATGAGATAGAGAATAGCACTACTGGTCTTCTGTGAGATCCTGAAAGAGATATAGACGTCTGCTATGAAAGACCTACTGGCTTTCTATGGGAAGAACTAGTAATAGGTTATTTACGAAAATAGATGAGAAGTCTTAGTGGTATTCTAGAAGATGGCTACGGGTCTTCTATGAGAAAACCTATTGAACTTCTTTGAGAACCGAAATTCTATAACACGACATTCGGTTTGACCACCTATGACAACCTACTTTACATCGTTGTAAAGGTGATATTTTCTACTTTCCTTGACAGGTTTTGATTTTGATAAACCTCTTAAAGAAACAGAGATATTGACTTTGAAGTAAAACGTTGGCCTTTTCTCCAAATAAGTTTTTGCCCATTCCGACCCTGAAATTTATCCGACCATCATCAAAATCAATAGGATTATTCCTCTGTGGGACCCCCATTAACCCCCAAAACTTCGTGACGATCCGATAATAATTGGTACCTGTAGCGCGATTTCGAAAAAAAATTGAAAAATGGGATGTATTACCGGCTATTGCTATATCTCCGTTATTTGGCCACCTACGCCAACCTACTTTGTATCATTTTAAAGGTGGGATATTCTACTTTCATAGTCTGGCTTTGCTTTTGGAACCATTATTTTGATATGTTACAAACTGTTTGGCCAAAACTAACTTATAATACCCTCCCCACATAGTGGTGTAGGGTATAAAATTGTTTATTTTTTCGTTTCATAGTATTTTTTAATTTTTTTTCAAAGTGTGCGGAACCTTTTTTTTATAATAAAATGGATTTAACTTTATTTTAGGTATTAATAGGCAAAAGTTCATTCATTCTCACTACAGAAAATCAGTTTTGAGAAAAAATGTCAAAAAGTCGTATAACTATTGCCGTTATGTATACGCCACAAATGCAAAAATAACACTGTGCAACATTTTTTGTGCAAACAATTCGATCTGAGGATTTTTTGAAATTACAGATCCAAACGACAAGAAACCCTAGTTTGGTTTTGTTGTGTCCAGAGCCAGCTCGGATTTTATGTCCCCATCTAAACATGGTTAAATGTAGAGTTTTTAAAGAAATTCGGGGCTATATCTCTGAAAGCAATGCGAATCTTCTTCTGACCTCTGAAGCAATTTTGTAGATATGGACAAGAATAAAATCTTTGGAAAAATAATGAACTCGAAAAACTACATTTATTGCCTTAAATTTCAAAATATATGCAAAAATTCTAAAATTTTTATACATTTCGCACCGTATCCGCAAAACCGTTAAATTTTTCTGAATATCTTCTTTTGAAGAAATATTCCCTGGAATGTAATACACAACTCTTCAGATTATATCATTGTTAAAAAATGCCTCTATGCCGTTGTTTTCAGTACATTTTTCAACTACGATTTAATAAAAAAGTCAATAATGTAGTGAAATCCGAAATGCGAGAAAAAACTGTTGATGTGAACTGTGTTTGAAATACGTGTTGTAAAAGATATGATGCAAAATACCGCTGAAACAACATGAAGTAAGCATTTTAGAGTTTCAGAATGTTCTAAAGAATTGTTGAGAACTTTATTTGGAAGAGTTTTCCAAAAGGTTACTTGGTTCAACTCCCAATAGTTTAGCCGATACTGACCAGCATTTCAGCAATTATGTAAAATTTTCTATATTTTATAGATTTTGATGCCCTAGATGGAGTTTTTCTTATGTGGTTTTTTCAAAAGATAAGTTCTACTAGTTTAGGGCTACAATATTGCTAAAGACAGCAAAGCCAAATTCCTATTCGTTTCTGAGATAAAGGCCTGATAAATGCAAAAAAGTGTAGATTTAGCCCGGTTTAGATGAGGCCATAAAATCCGAACTGGATCTGACAGAACAAAACCCTACTAGGGTTTTTGTAGTCTAAATATGTACTTTCAAAAAATTCATACTAGAAGTTGTTTGCATTTTCAGTGTTGCATAGTGTAATTGGACCATACCAATGCGGCTTTAGACCTGGCAAGTCCACCATTGACCAGATATTTACCCTACGGCAAATCCCAAGAGATGCAGATGGACACCTACAACCTTTTTGTCGATTATAAAGCAGCCTTCGACTGCCCGCTGCGTTCAAAGTTATTCCAAGCCATGTCTAAATTTTGTATCCCCGCAAAGCTCTTCCGGCTTTGTAAAATGACTTTAACTGACACGAGATCCTCAGTTAAAATAGGAAAGAACCTCTCCGAAGAGTTTTTTACCAAAATAGGTTTCGGACAAGGAGACAGCCTTTCGTGTGATCTCTTCAACATCCCGCTGGAAAAGGCTATACGAGAAGCAAACGTCAAAAGAAGTGGCACAATCTACACCAATAGTCACATGTTACTTGCTTATGCTGATGATATAGATATCATAGGTCGATCAGTAAAAGAAGTAACTGATACCTTTATGAAGGTCGAAGGAGAATTTGCTAAAGTGGGTCTGGCGGTAAACGGTGAGAAGACCAAGTTGATGGTGTCGATGTGCAATGCGTCCATTGGGCTCGGACCAACCGTGGAAGTTGGTTCCTATAATTTGGAGGTAGTAAAAGACGTCGTCTACCTCGACACCTCCGTAAACACAACAAACGAGATCAGTTGTGAACTAAAAAGGAGAATGGTATTGGCCAACAGATGCTACTTTGGCTTGAGTAAGCACTTCAAAAACAAAGCCACAACTCGTCAAACAAAAATAACGCTTTACAAAACACTGATACTACCCGTGCTGATGTATGGTTCCGAAGCCTGGGTACTTGCGCAAGCAGACATGGCAGTGTTTGGTGTGTTTGAGAGAAAAATTCTTCGAAAGATCTACGAACCAATCTGCGTTGATGGTGAATATCGACGTCGCATTGAACCACGAGCTGTATATGCTATACAACGACATCAGTATAGTTAAACGTATCGAGATGCAGCTATTGCGTTGGCTAGGCCATATCATAAGAATGGGCGATGATGAACCCCCTAAAAAGGCGTATAAATACGAACCGCTTGGCAGTGCACGCAGAATTGGTAGACTAAGGAATAGATGGCACAAACAAGTCGGTGAAGAGATGACAAGGCGCGGTATTCCAGAAAGCAAAGCACTAAACAGAGAGAATTGGAGATATTTTCTTAGTTCGGCCTATAGAACAAATGTTCTGTAATGGGCCAGCTAAGTAAGTAAGTATAAGCATTTTAATTTTTCCGACAATTGTCGGTAGCTCAAAAAATGAGTTTATAGAATCGCACTACTGGTCTTCTGTGAGGTTCTGAAAGAGATAAAGACGTCTTCTATGAAAAGACCTACGGGCTCTCTATGGGAAGAACTAGTAATAGGTCATGGCCTACATCATGGTCATGGCCTACGGGTCTTCTAGGAGAAAACCTATTGAACTTCTATGAGAACAGAAATTCTATAACACGACATTCAGTTTTGTATGCGAAGAGATATTGATCCTCTAAAATAAGACTGGTAATCTATAGGAACTACTACTGGTCTTCAATGCGGAGACCTACTGATCTTCTTTGAGCAGACTTTTTTCCATTCTCTTAGAAAACCTAGTCGTCTTTCAAAAGATGGTCATCCGATATTCTATAACAAAGCCCACTAGTACTATATGATAAGTTCTACTGGTCTTCTATAGAATACCTGCTCGTCAAGCCCTCTGGTCTTCCATAAGAAAACCTTTAGATTTTCCATCTTCCGAACTTCGATATGAAACCTACTGTTGTTCTATGAGAACACCTTCTGGTCTAGTGATCTTTTATGTGACGACTTACTGGCCTTCCATAAGAAAATCTACTTGTTTTGTATAAGAAGACCTACTGGTATTCTGTGGAATTCATTCTAGTGCTCTACGAGGAGAACTACTAATCTGCTAAGGGAAGACCATACAGCTTAGCTGAATATTGTGTGTGGAATCGTTTAACTTGGCGTATAACTATTGTCGTTATGTATACGCCACAAATGCAAAAATAATTAGCTAATAACACTTTACAACAACATTCACTTTTTCTCAAAATTATGGGAAAAACCGAGAAGATTATGAAAGTAGAGCTAAAAATATGAGACACGTATATTGGCGTTTTTAACGTTTACATCGGAAAGTAGTCAAAGTAGGTGGGGAAAGTTCAGCCCGTTTCTAGGTTTTTTTTCGAAATATTCGAGTTAAGATATCATGGAATCCTTGCATTTTAGATTTATAGTATCTATGGTAACTTTACTATACCTAGATATATGTATTTGGTTTGCTCTGAAACTCATAATAAAATGTTGTGTAGAATTTTTCTTCTTTTGACTCTTTTCACCTAGAACCAAGTTTCATATTACTTTCATGTGTCAACTCGAGAAAAGAAGGAAAAAATTGCATAAAAAACCAGGAAATAATTTCATGTTTTTTCAGCAAAATTGATACTGATATTTTCATGATAAATAATATAAATATACATTTCATTTCTTTGGTGACCCATAGTGAAATTTGACGAAGAATATTTTTGTCTTTGACGTCATCTCTCTAAAATCATGCTTTGTGAGACAATTTTAAATAATCTCAAAAGAAGTCCGACTTTAACCCTAAAACGTGTTTTTGATTTTTGAGATTCCTGCCGATTAGATAAGATTTACAGATTTAGTGTATTCTGAGACCGATAGTAAAATTTAATGGCGAACAATTTTGTGGAATATCTCGATTTGATATGATCACATTTTAGAGGAGGTTTTGAAAGATTTTCGAAAAAAGGACTAAAAAGACCCCTTTGATGAACCGCATGAGGGTTAAAATTTTTAACAAGAATATTCCCCACATCCTCCTCTGTAAAGTTGCCAAAAACACTATGTGCCTGAAATGCAAGGATTCCAAGATATCTTAACTCGAATATTTCGAAAAAAAAACTAGAAATGGGCAGAACTTGCACCGCCTGCTTTGGTTACTTTCCGATGTAAACCGTAAAAACGCCGATACACGTGTCACATATTTTTAGCTCTATGTGCATAATCTACTCAGTTTTCCTTGTCATTTTTTGCACAGCATTATTATTCTTGCTTATTTCCAATGAATAGTTGTAAGAAAAGTACATTCTTACCTTTGTAAGCAAACCGTCCATAACCTCTCCTAAGGATTTTCATTTCTAATTATGCATTCAACTCCTTTCCTTGGAATAAAAACAATAATATTTGCAATGACTTTTACGTGCAACAAAAGTACCACTCCTCAAACAGCAAATAAGCGGAGTTCGAAGCAAGGATTTCCGTGAAAAAGTTGTGACAACAAATCCTCTTTGAGTCGACTTTTCATAAATAATCACAACATTTTGCATGAACCCAACAGCAGAATATAATAATGGTGGTGGGGGGTTAGACACAGCATGAATTGCATTTCACAATTGTGGTTGAGAATAATAAAGAGCTGCTCTGCTCAATCTAGCTATACAACATCACTGTTTGGTTGTATTGTAGGCAAGTAAGGAAATTGGTTTCCTTTTGTGTCTTTCTCTTCCTTGGAATTGCTCTTAGTTAGCCATATAATTCTACAAAACCTAAACAAAAGACATTTCAATAACTTTCTCAAGTATTTGGGCAAAACTATTTGCTTGGAGTTTATGGAAATTTATGATAAGCCAATAAACCGGAGGATATTCATAACAATGGCAGGATCAGATATTACTGAGAAATCTCATACAGGATAATGGTACTTAGTTATCAACATATGCCAATATTATTCCACTGCTGGCCAATAACTATCAGCAGCAACACCACCACCTAGCGTCAATTCGTTTGACGTTAGCCAAAGAAAGTCATAAATACGAGCATGAACAAAAAGGCAATAACCTTTTCGGAAAATGGGCGGAATAAGTTTTTTTTTCGCAGAAGTTTCTGTTGGCATTTTATCTCTTTTTTTGTAGTGACACAAAACTTTAGGATAATTATGATGTCCGTGATATGAAATTGTGTGCGAACCAAACAGTCACACAAAGAACTCTTATAACAGGAAAAGATACGTGACCTGGGATAATGTGGAAAGTCTTAAAACGGACAACAACTTAGCAGAACTCCAAAAAATCAAACGTTTTTAGGGAAAATTTATTTAAACGAAGCTAAATTAAAGATTTAATATAAAATATGCTGTACAAACAGGCAGATTTCTTAATTTAGCCAAGCTGAATTGAGGTTAACCTATGTAAACCTCTATTCAGCCAGGCTGAATGGATGTTTACCTATGTAAACCTCTATTCAGCCAGGCTGAATGGATGTTTACCTATGGAAACCTCTATTCAGCCAGGCTGAATTGAAGTTTACCTATGGAAACCTCTATTCAGCCAGGCTGAATGGATGTTTACCTATGGAAACCTCTATTCAGCCAGGCTGAATGGATGTTTACCTATGGAAACCTCTATTCAGCCAGGCTGAATGGATGTTTACCTATGGAAACCTCTATTCAGCCAGGCTGAATTGAAGTTTACCTATGGAAACCTCTATTCAGCCAGGCTGAATTGAAGTTTACCTATGGAAACTTCTATTCAGCCAGGCTGAATTGAAGTTTACCTATGGAAACTTCTATTGAAGTTTACCTATGGAAACTTCTATTGAAGTTTACCTATGGAAACTTCTATTGAAGTTTACCTATGGAAACTTCTATTGAAGTTTACCTATGGAAACTTCTATTCAGCCAAGCTGAATTGAAGATTACCTATGGAAACCTCTATTCAGCCAAGCTGAATTGAAGTTTACCTATGGAAACCTCTATTCAGCCAGGCTGAATGGATGTTTACCTATGGAAACCTCTATTCAGCCAGGCTGAATGGATGTTTACCTATGGAAACCTCTATTCAGCCAGGCTGAATGGATGTTTACCTATGGAAACCTCTATTCAGCCAGGCTGAATTGAAGTTTACCTATGGAAACCTCTATTCAGCCAGGCTGAATTGAAGTTTACCTATGGAAACTTCTATTCAGCCAGGCTGAATTGAAGTTTACCTATGGAAACTTCTATTCAGCCAGGCTGAATTGTAGTTTACCTATGGAAACATCTATTCAGCCAGGCTGAATTGAAGTTTACCTATGGAAATTTCTATTGAAGTTTACCTATGGAAACCTCTATTCAGCCAGGCTGAATTGAAGTTTACCTATGGAAACCTCTATTCAGCCAGGCTGAATTGAAGTTTACCTATGGAAACCTCTATTCAGCCAGGCTGAATTGAAGTTTACCTATGGAAACCTCTATTCAGCCAGGCTGAATTGAAGTTTACCTATGGAAACCTCTATTCAGCCAGGCTGAATTGAAGTTTACCTATGGAAACCTCTATTCAGCCAGGCTGAATTGAAGTTTACCTATGGAAACCTCTATTCAGCCAGGCTGAATTGAAGTTTACCTATGGAAACCTCTATTCAGCCAGGCTGAATTGAAGATTTCCTATGTAAACCTATATTCAGCAATACTGAATTGAAGATTTCCTATAGAAATCTCTATTCAGCTAAGCTGAATTAATGTTTTCCTCTAGGAAACAATATTCAGCTCAGCCGAATTAAAGTTTTCCTATGGAAACTCATATTCAGCTAAGCTGAATTAAAGTTTCCCTACAAAAAACCATATTCAGCTAACATAATACATTTCCCTAACCTCTGAACTTCAAAGCATTTATGAATCGTTTAAGCTGTTTACCCTTTTGTAATGGCATATTGACATTCAACTTTCAACCCCAAAGGATAGCAAATGTTAAGCCTGCATCATCATCATCGTCATTATCGCAATACCCATCACCAACAGCTCCAATATCTCTGAACCATGGAAGTCAATGAGGAAAAACTCTGTCAATAACTAATGAATGACTATCAAACAGAACGCTGTGGTTGAATGCATCAATGAATGTCTGACTAACTGACTGACAGATTGGCTTTCTGTTGACATGACTACAAGCCTGGCCATCTAAGAGGCTTAAAAACCTAAGAAGCAAACTGTAACTAAACTCTGTAAACTGTCCAAAAAGGCGGAAGTCTCATTTCCCAATCATAATAATGAAGCTAGGCAATGCTTACAAAGCGCAACGAATTGTAAAATGAAAGTAAAAGGTACAGTAAAGAGGGTATAAAAGAGGAAGCAAGAAAAAAGCGGGCACATGGTTTGATTTTGAAACGAACGAAATGATTAAAACAAAGCATAGCAAAACAAACCAGCTGCATTTGGAACGTTGCGGGAGTCGGGAGGTATTGAACAAAGTCTCTTGCTAATAGATTCATTGAAGCGGCCTAGTCGCTGTGCTTTAAACACGGTAAAATATATAAACAAATTTCTTACCTTTTTCCATTTTTTATTGTGGAAAAAACAAAACGTTTTCATTTTTGCCTATATCCCACTTCGTACGGTTTTGCTTTAAAACAAATTGTCCATTGAAATTTGTGGAGGGCCAATAGAACCGATAGAACTTTGGAATTTCTAAGTTTTCATATGTCACCACCACTATTAACGCTATGAGTGCTGAATGTGGTTCTGCATTTTGTTGGCTGAGCAAAAACTTGGCCATTCTTTTGCAATTCAGTTTCGAAGAGACTTTAAAGGCATTTAAACCTATGGTTAGCTATATAACGGATCGAAAACATACTCAGCCAGACAAAGAAATCTAAAATAGAAAACAAATTTAATAAACCTCCTAAGCCTCCAAAGGAGGCTAATAAGGTTGCTGTCAACCTAAAACTCCATTGTAGTGAAACAAAAATACTGAAAATAATTGAAAAGTGAAAAAATGATGTTACGAAAATTTTCGATTAACGAATTAATTAAAGAAAAAAATATTTAAAAAGATTTTCATAAAAACGGAAAAAATAGTTGAATTTATGGTGTATATATATATGTATGTGTGTGTAATATTATTTAAAAAATATACAACCTCACTGCCAACTTTAAAAGGATATAAAGTTTAAAAATATACAGGTGGGCCTTTGTAAATTATATAATTATGTAATACAATAAGCTCTATTACCATTAGCATGGAAAAAAATAAACGTACGCACAAAACGAACGTTGAAGAACATATTTTGGGTGTGGTCTACTCACACGTTGAGTGGTCAAGAAGAAATGTGAGAAATAACACAGGAAAACTGAAAAAAATATATTACAAATTTTATTTTGTGGATAATTCTTGGTTAAATCATAAAATCCTATACAAATCATAATTCAGCTAAGCTAAATTGAAGATTTCCTATAGAAATCACAATTCATATTTAATTCAGCCTAGAAAGCTCTATTCAGCCAGGCTGAATTGAAGCTATCCTATAGAAAGCTCTATTGAATAGAGGTTTCCATAGGAAATTTTCAATTCAGTCTGGCTAAATAGAGGTTTCCATAGGAAATCTTCAATGCAGCCTGGCTGAATAGAGGTTTCCATAGGAAATCTTCAATGCAGCCTGGCTGAATAGAGGTTTCCATAGGAAATCTTCAATGCAGCCTGGCTGAATAGAGGTTTCCATAGGAAATCTTCAATTCAGCCTGGCTGAATAGAGGTTTCCATAGGAAATCTTCAATTCAGCCTGGCTGAATAGAGGTTTCCATAGGAAATCTTCAATTCAGCCTGGCTGAATAGAGGTTTCCATAGGAAATCTTCAATTCAGCCTGGCTGAATAGAGGTTTCCATAGGAAATCTTCAATTCAGCCTGGCTGAATAGAGGTTTGCATAGGAAATCTTCAATTCAGCCTTGCTGAATAGAGGTTTCCATAGGAAATCTTCAATTCAGCCTGGCTGAATAGAGGTTTCCATAGGAAATCTTCAATTCAGCCTGGCTGAATAGAGGTTTCCATAGGAAATCTTCAATTCAGCCTGGCTGAATAGAGGTTTCCATAGGAAATCTTCAATTCAGCCTGGCTGAATAGAGGTTTCCATAGGAAATCTTCAATTCAGCCTGGCTGAATAGAGGTTTCCATAGGAAATCTTCAATTCAGCCTGGCTGAATAGAGGTTTCCATAGGAAATCTTCAATTCAGCCTGGCTGAATAGAGGTTTCCATAGGAAATCTTCAATTCAGCCTGGCTGAATAGAGGTTTCCATAGGAAATCTTCAATTCAGCCTGGCTGAATAGAGGTTTCCATAGGAAATCTTCAATTCAGCCTGGCTGAATAGAGGTTTCCATAGGAAATCTTCAATTCAGCCTGGCTGAATAGAGGTTTCCATAGGAAATCTTCAATTCAGCCTGGCTGAATAGAGGTTTCCATAGGAAATCTTCAATTCAGCCTGGCTGAATAGAGGTTTCCATAGGAAATCTTCAATTCAGCCTGGCTGAATAGAGGTTTCCATAGGAAATCTTCAATTCAGCCTGGCTGAATAGAGGTTTCCATAGGAAATCTTCAATTCAGCCTGGCTGAATAGAGGTTTCCATAGGAAATCTTCAATTCAGCCTGGCTGAATAGAGGTTTCCATAGGAAATCTTCAATTCAGCCTGGCTGAATAGAGGTTTCCATAGGAAATTTTCAATTCAGCCTGGCTGAATAGAGGTTTCCATAGGAAATTTTCAATTCAGCCTGGCTGAATAGAGGTTTCCATAGGAAATTTTCAATTCAGCCTGGCTGAATAGAGGTTTCCATAGGAAATTTTCAATTCAGCCTGGCTGAATAGAGGTTTCCATTGGAAATCTTCAATTCAGCCTGGCTGAATAGAGGTTTCCATAGGAAATCTTCAATTCAGCCTGGCTGAATAGAGGTTTCCATAGGAAATCTTCAATTCAGCCTGGCTGAATAGAGGTTTCCATAGGAAATCTTCAATTCAGCCTGGCTGAATAGAGGTTTCCATAGGAAATCTTCAATTCAGCCTGGCTGAATAGAGGTTTCCATAGGAAATCTTCAATTCAGCCTGGCTGAATAGAGGTTTCCATAGGAAATCTTCAATTCAGCCTGGCTGAATAGAGGTTTCCATAGGAAATCTTCAATTCAGCCTGGCTGAATAGAGGTTTCCATAGGAAATCTTCAATTCAGCCTGGCTGAATAGAGGTTTCCATAGGAAATCTTCAATTCAGCCTGGCTGAATAGAGGTTTCCATAGGAAATCTTCAATTCAGCCTGGCTGAATAGTGGTTTCCATAGGAAATCTTCAATTCAGCCTGGCTGAATAGAGGTTTCCATAGGAAATCTTCAATTCAGCCTGGCTGAATAGAGGTTTCCATAGGAAATCTTCAATTCAGCCTGGCTGAATAGAGGTTTCCATAGGAAATCTTCAATTCAGCCTGGCTGAATAGAGGTTTCCATAGGAAATCTTCAATTCAGCCTGGCTGAATAGAGGTTTCCATAGGAAATCTTCAATTCAGCCTGGCTGAATAGAGGTTTCCATAGGAAATCTTCAATTCAGCCTGGCTGAATAGAGGTTTCCATAGGAAATCTTCAATTCAGCCTGGCTGAATAGAGGTTTCCATAGGAAATCTTCAATTCAGCCTGGCTTAATAGAGGTTTCCATAGGAAATCTTCAATTCAGCCTGACTGAATAGAGGTTTCCATAGGAAATCTTCAATTCAGCCTGGCTGAATAGAGGTTTCCATAAGAAATCTTCAATTCAGCCTGGCTGAATAGAGGTTTACATAGGAAATCTTCAATTCAGGTTTCATAGGAAATCTTCAATTCAGCCTTGCTGAATAGAGGTTTCCATAGGAAATCTTCAATTCAGCCTTGCTGAATAGAGGTTTCCATAGGAAATCTTCAATTCAGCCTGGCTGAATAGAGGTTTCCATAGGAAATCTTCAATTCAGCATGGCTGAATTGAGGTTTCCATAGGAAATCTTCAATTCAGCCTGGCTGAATAGAGGTTTCCATAGGAAATCTTCAATTCAGCCTGGCTGAATAGAGGTTTCCATAGGAAATCTTCAATTCAGCCTGGCTGAATAGAGGTTTCCATAGGAAATCTTCAATTCAGCCTGGCTGAATAGAGGTTTCCATAGGAAATCTTCAATTCAGCCTGGCTGAATAGAGGTTTCCATAGGAAATCTTCAATTCAGCCTGGCTGAATAGAGGTTTCCATAGGAAATCTTCAATTCAGCCTGGCTGAATAGAGGTTTCCATAGGAAATCTTCAATTCAGCCTGGCTGAATAGAGGTTTCCATAGGAAATCTTCAATTCAGCCTGGCTGAATAGAGGTTTCCATAGGAAATCTTCAATTCAGCCTGGCTGAATAGAGGTTTCCATAGGTAAACTTCAATTCAGCCTGGCTGAATAGAGGTTTCCATAGGTAAACTTCAATTCAGCCTGGCTGAATAGAGGTTTCCATAGGTAAACTTCAAATCAGCCTGGCTGAATAGAGGTTTCCATAGGAAAACTTCAATTCAGCCTGGCTGAATAGAGGTTTCCATAGGTAAACTTCAATTCAGCCTGGCTGAATAGAGGTTTCCATAGGTAAACTTCAATTCAGCCTGGCTGAATAGAGGTTTCCATAGGTAAACTTCAATTCAGCCTGGCTGAATAGAGGTTTCCATAGGTAAACTTCAATTCAGCCTGGCTGAATAGAGGTTTCCATAGGTAAACTTCAATTCAGCCTGGCTGAATAGAGGTTTCCATAGGTAAACTTCAATTCAGCCTGGCTGAATAGAGGTTTCCATAGGTAAACTTCAATTCAGCCTGGCTGAATAGAGGTTTCCATAGGTATACTTCAATTCAGCCTGGCTGAATAGAGGTTTCCATAGGTATACTTCAATTCAGCCTGGCTGAATAGAGGTTTCCATAGGTAAACTTCAATTCAGCCTGGCTGAATAGAGGTTTCCATAGGTAAACTTCAATTCAGCCTGGCTGAATAGAGGTTTCCATAGGTAAACTTCAATTCAGCCTGGCTGAATAGAGGTTTCCATAGGTAAACTTCAATTCAGCCTGGCTGAATAGAGGTTTCCATAGGTAAACTGCAATTCAGCCTGGCTGAATAGAGGTTTCCATAGCAAATCTTCAATTCAGCCTGGCTGAATAGAGGTTTCCATAGGAAATCTTCAATTCAGCCTGGCTGAATAGAGGTTTCCATAGGAAATCTTCAATTCAGCCTGGCTGAATAGAGGTTTCCATAGGAAATCTTCAATTCAGCCTGGCTGAATAGAGGTTTCCATAGGAAATCTTCAATTCAGCCTGGCTGAATAGAGGTTTCCATAGGAAATCTTCAATTCAGCCTGGCTGAATAGAGGTTTCCATAGGAAATCTTCAATTCAGCCTGGCTGAATAGAGGTTTCCATAGGAAATCTTCAATTCAGCCTGGCTGAATAGAGGTTTCCATAGGAAATCTTCAATTCAGCCTGGCTGAATAGAGGTTTCCATAGGAAATCTTCAATTCAGCCTGGCTGAATAGAGGTTTCCATAGGAAATCTTCAATTCAGCCTGGCTGAATAGAGGTTTCCATAGGAAATCTTCAATTCAGCCTGGCTGAATAGAGGTTTCCATAGGAAATCTTCAATTAAGCCTGGCTGAATAGAGGTTTCCATGGGAAAGCTTCAATTCAGCCTGGCTGAATAGAGGTTTCCATATGAAATCTTCAATTCAACCTGGCTGAATAGAGGTTTCCATGGGAAATCTTCAATTCAGCCTGGCTGAATAAAGGTTTCTGTAGGAAGTCTTCAATTCAGCCTGGCTGAATAGAGCTATCCATAGGAAATCTTCACTTCAGCTGGGTTAATTGCACAATTTTTTACTTAAAAATATAAAATTTCAATATAGATTTATTTAGTCTCTTCTTTATTAAAATGTTGCAATTTCCCTTTTGTCCAATTATCCCCTTGTTAAGAAAGCAAAGCAGTTTAACTTTAATAAACAAGTTACAGAAAAAACAATCCATATAAATTAGATTTAAATCTAAATCTAGAAAAATACAAAGAAAATTCCAGGGAAAATTCAATGAAATTTGTCCCTTTATCTTTACAAGCTGGTCGCATGTAATCCCCCCAAAGAGATAACAATAAATATTTAACCAAAAATTTGAATAATAAATCCCTTGTTATCATTGAACCAATCAAACACCTCTAACCAAATATTTATTGTGGTCGCCACATCCTTGACTAAATAAAACAACAACAAATAGCAAGCCAAAAAAAGAAAAACGTTTTCCCTTTAGTGTTTAAATGAGCTGTCTTTGTTTGAAAATGTTCGCCATAATTTCTGCTTCTCTCCCTTTGGGAAAGCTTTGTTAAATTGGCTTGGGAAAGCAAGAGAAGCGAAGGGAAAAAAACTTAGTGCATTAAGACCCACAACGTGCAAGAAAACCAAACTGCAAAACAACGGAACCTTAAGATATGAAAACCACCTCGACTTGTATTGAATTTTTAATGACCCACTTTTGTTCAATGTGTTTTGAGTTTGTTTTGTTGTTATTTTATTGTCTGTGTCTTTGGTTTTTGCTTTTGGGATTTGTCTTGTCTTGGTTTTCTATATTTTGGTTTTCACTTTTTCTCTTATCGTCTGTTCCTATGTTGTTCTGCTGTGGAGTACACCATTATTGGTTTGCACTAATTTCGAACCCCCAGAGCAAAACGTAAAGAGACCTCCCGCCAAGGGATTTTCTTCAAAACAAAAGACCCTTAACAATAAAAAATGCAAAATATTCAGACAGACAAATAAACGAAGGGAGCATTTTAAATAAAAAAGAAGGGAGACATTCGTAAACAAAAGAAAACCAGAAAACAAATGAAAGCGTAACAGGCGGTTTTGTCTTCCAGCTAAATAAATAATAGAAGAGACCTAAAACGACTTAATCTCACCACATTCTCTCCCTCTGTCTCATTGTTTTGTTGTGTTTCATACCACCACTTTTATGGCTTCTCACCATGTGAGCAGAGACCATAAGAACTCTCTTCTTCTTCTTCTTCTCCTCCAATAAATTAAATATGAATAACCATTCAGGAGGTCATTCTCCCCAACCACAAGAGATCAAGAGAAATTCAACAAACACACGCCAGTAGCAACCACAATGACAAGGCTATAGTAGAGTGGGTTAGGGTTAAATCACCATCACCATTGTTGGAAATATTTGTCGCCTTCTTCGCACAAACAAAATCGGCAGCTAAATGAGAGACAATTGATTGTTGGCAAATAAAATTAATGGCACCTTTCTCTAAGACTGAGAGTAGTACTCGCCATTGTTTTTGTCTCAATATGTGAGATTGTGTGTGCGTGTGAATGTTTACCTTCAAATTGTTGCATGCCAAAGCAACAGTGATTTTGTTGATATTTCATTGAGGCACAAGTGTATGTGTGTGTGTACATGAGTTTCTTCCAAAGTACTTGGGTGCGTATGGTGAATGAATGGCAAAATTAATGTGTATACGCTCCATGGGGGCATAAGTGAATACAGTACGAGTATATTAATGTTTTGCATGGACGGTCTATGGTGCGTATAAGAGGAGATTGTTTCTATATATAGTCAGTCTATGGAATAAAATACCAAATGATAAATCGTTGCTGCCAAAAATTAAATACAAAAACATTTAATATTCACTGTCTGGGTTCAAGGTAAAATGTTATGGTAATTCTAACGAAATTCATTTTATTTCATGGTGCCCTTGAGCTCTTCTAATTGATTAATGAATATCTAATGTAACTCGGCTAGAACAGATACACTTTTTCACCTCATTACCAAGTTGGTGTCATTTGTTAATTGATAAATGAATATGAAATGAGTTTGCAAAGCAGACTGGATTTTGTTTAATTTTAATATTTTCGCAAAAAAAACGTGTTAAAGGCCGAACTTTTTATATAAAATATTCTGAAGTAAAACGGAATAATTATTTTCTTTCTTGTCCACAATTTTAGGAGGAGATATTCCGTGACCACTTGTACCTGAATAAAGTAAAAAAATCAAAAAAAAATGTATTCAATCGGTCGGGAACTTTATATGGGGCTAATTCAAAGTATGGACCTATGTTTTTGGTGGAGAAGTTTTGTGACCACTGGGAAACTCAAATGTCGAATTGCAGATACTTGGATCAAAAATTGTAGCTAAAATCCAAAAAATCGAAAATCGGGATGTGCCGTTATATGGGGCTCGACCAACACATGTATCTATGTGGACAGTTTTTCGAATTACAGATAATTGGGTCAAAAATACCGAAAATGGGAAGGCGCCGTTATATGGGACCTATACCAAAACATGGACCTATGTTGACGGTTTTTAGTGGAGATATTTTGTGACCACTGGGAACCCCAAACGTGTAATTACAGGTAGTTCGGTCATAAAATGTAGCTAAAATCCACATATCGTTATATGGACCTATGTTGGCAATTTTTGGTGGAGATATTTTGTGATTACTAGGAACCTCAACTGTCAAATTACTGGTAGTTCGGTGAAACATTTTTAGCTAAAATCCTCAAACTACCAAAAATCGAGAGGTACCTCTATATGGTGGCTACACCAAAACATGGACCTATGTTGACAGTTTTAGGTGGAGATGTTTTGTGATTACTAGGAACCTCAACTGTCAAATTACAGGTAGTTTGGTCAAAAATTTTAGTTAAATCCTCAAAATACCGAAAATCGGGAGGTACCGTTATATAGGGGCTATACCAAAACATGGAGCTATGTTGACGGTGTTTAGTGGAGATATTTTGTGACCACTGGGAACCCCAAACGTGAAATTACAGGTAGTTTGAACAGAAAAAGTCTCCAAAAATTCTTTAAAAAATCAACGTTCTTTGAACAGAAAAATGTCACCAAAAACTATTTAAAAATCGACGTCCTTTGAAAAAAACAAAGTCTTCAAAAATTCTTTAAAACATCAACGTTCCACAGTGGTTCAGAATTTTTTTGCCTTGTCAGAACGGATAGAGATATTTTCATAACTTTCGACATATCACATAATCAGCTTTCCGATGCATAAAAGAAACATTCTAATTCGGTCTAGTAGTTGAAGAGGAATTCAAGGTCAAAGTTAAAAATTTGAGTTTTTTGATATTTTGCATCAAAATATGACTGTTTTTGAATTTTTCATATGTTCTAGCTATTTAAAACGGCCAAACACCAATAAACAAACCATCAAAATAGAAAAAAAAAACAAGTAAGAAAAGTCTATAGTCGGACGTAGCCGACCATGGGATACCCTATACCACTATCTCTGGACAATCGCGCTCCACGGAACTTCTTTTCAATGATTGTGAAAATTTAATTATCAAATATCAGAGATATAATGTATAATACTTATGACCAAAACCAAAAAGTTATCTGGCATGACAAAGATATTTTTGTAGCAGGAAAAGAAAATTTAGTTCACACAAACTAAAATGTAATGAAACCCACTTATTAGTACTACTACTTCCGTTGTTTAACCGCTACGTTATTGAATTTTTTACCAATTTCACACAAAAGTTTCAGTCCATTTAACCCGCTAAGTATTATCTGATCATCACGTTGGTTTGTACGCTTCTTCTTCATCATAAACTCAAACTTTGTTTAAAATTTTGCGGGTTATTATTTAGACCTACAGAGCCGCTACAAAATTGGTTAAAATTTTGTTTTTGGTTAATTTCATTCCCTGAACATTTCACGATCATCAGCATAAACTAATCATTTCTATTCTGGCCCGAACTCAACCTCCTTAAAAAATTCGTTACAATCGGTCCATCATTGCGCCCTTATGCTTGTTTACAATTTTTAATGGACGAGCACACATCGCTAAATCGCTTTATCTCGTCGAGATATGAATTTTGGCATTCCAAATAAGGGGTCTAGGACGAATATTTCGTGGTGTTACATAAACTGGTTCCCTACACAGAACCCATTATATATTAGGCAGTAGGCCCGTTATCTAGCAAACACTTTATTGCAATTTACATCAGAGGAAAGGTCAGTAGTTTTTTTCCATATGTAGGCTACTTTGCAAAATATATATGTCCTCAAGGAATTAAAATATCGACCACAAATAAAATTGTTATATTTTTCATACAAAAGTAATGGTCCATTTCACCCGCTAAAGAATATCAGATCATCATTCAAAATTGTAGACATCTTTTTTGACCTATACTCTTACCCGGTGCAAAATTTCGTGACTATTGATGTATAATTGCGACTTCTAGCGAGTTTATTATTACACTACAAACAAATAACGGAATATATTTATCTCGTCGAGATATGAAGATTGGTATACCACATTGGGGGTCTCCGACGAATATTTCGCGGTGTTACATGAATTTTTGCCTTTTCCACATTGTGGTATAGGGTATAAAATAATTTATATGGGAAACTGTTAAAAAAAAACACACACACATTTTTACCTATGTAATTTCAAACACGTAAAAAAATAATAATTTAAAAAAAAATTAAAAATTATTAAAGGAATTTTCTTTAATAATTTTTAAAACTACTAGAATAAGTTTTTATTATACCCTCCACCACACGATGGGGCCGATGACAGGTTTTTGAGGCAAAAAATCACAGAGGCCTTCAGAATTTCGTGCAGACGTTTATAATCGGCCTAGAAACTAATCTGCCAAATTTGGTTGATATCGGTTCATATGTATATAGATATAGCTGTCATATATACATATGTATGTTTGCGCAATTTCGAGTAATTGATCGACAAAACACGAAAATTCTGTCTAATTATGATGATATTTGGAATATGTGGCGGAATTCGGACTGGAAATAAGTTAGCCAAGTTATTTTGAGATCGGTTCAGATTTGGATATAGCTCCCATATATATTTGAGGTATTTGATGCAACAAACACGCAATTTCTGTCCAATTTTGAAACGTATGACAGGAATCGGTATAGAAATATGTTTGCCAAATTATATTGAAATCGGTTCAGATTTGGATATAGCTCCGATATATATTTTCGCCCGATTTGAGGTATTTGGTGCAACAAACACGCAAATTCTGTCAAATTTCGATAAAATTTAAAATGTGTGACGGAATTAGGTCTAGAAAAAAGTATCCCAAATTATATCGAAATCGGTTCAGATTTGGATGTAGCTCCCATATATATTTTCACCCAATTTTAGGTATTTCGTACAGCAATCCAATTGTGATGAAATTTAAAGTGTCTGACCGAATCTAGAAAACATTATTGAGACATCATATTGAAATCGGTTCAGATTCGGATATATCGTTCATTAATTTTCTCCGTCGAAGTTAATTGTTTTCTCATTTTAGTTGGTTGATACAGAACTTCCTTGAGAACATTTTTTCTATATATTTCTTTTGACAAATTGGCCGGAACAGAGGCGGCATGAATCAAGAGCTTGGTATTGTTGTCGTGTTCATGGGAGACTTCCGAAGCAAGTTTTCTTCCTTCACTATAATCCACATTAGGTTGCCCTCTCTTCTTTGTATCATTACCATGTTCCAGAGTAAATACTGTGTCGCTAGCTAACCATAAGCTTTCAAATTGTAATACACGATTTTTTGACCTCCAATTTTTTATCCATTTTTGGTTAAGGCGTTCAAAAATGTTATAAACTTATTTTTAACTCCCGCCACGAAGTTGTCTTTGACACATCGATTAAATTTCGCAGAAATCCAGTCTATAACGTGTTTAGGTTTTCGCTGATTTTCCAACCAAATATTAAAAATACCCAAATTTTTAAGTTTTACGAAAACTGGAAATTGATAATATAAATATAAAGTATACGCAAAATTTCTTTTCAAAATCTGTTAGCCGGCATTGTCACCTTTCACCAGATACATATTTTTACGAGAATACACCCCGATACCGAAAGTTCTACTCCAATGAACACATTGACGATACCACAGACTACATCAAAAAACCTCACTTACTGACACAACAAATTATTGAGCACATCCAATATTACATTTACATTTTTAATAATAACATTACCCATATTTTCCATTTTTAAAAATATATAATATCAACAGATCAGGTTTTGGCGCCAAAATACTTAAATTGTTTAATTACGACTGAATGTCAGAAATAAATGGAATGAAAATTATGACATCTTTGGCAGCTTGTCATGTCGCCGGGGGCCGTTGCCAGATTGTAATTTTTTGGTTTTGGAGGTTTGAAAGTGCTAAGAATATAATTCCGTTATTATTTGAATTTTGTCGGTATCGGTCCACGCCTTCATAAAGCCCCCATAGGACGATTTTCAGTATTTTAAAGGTTTTAGCTTCATTATCACACCGAAATAGCTGAAGTGGTACCTAGTCTACGTTGGTGGTATAAAACTTTCCCCCAGAACTTTGTCGGTATCGCTCCATGCCTTCATATCGCCCTCATAGAACGGCACCTCCCGATTTTCGGTATTTTGAACGTTGTGGCCTCAATATTCCACCGAAATGGCTGAAATTTGGTACTTAGACTTCGTAGGCGGTACTCAAGCTTCAACTTTAAATTTGTCGGTATAGGTCCACGCTTTTATATAGCCCCCATGGAAAGGTACCTCCCGAATTTCCGTATTTTGAAGGTTGTGGCTTCAATATTCAACCAAAATGGCTGAAATTTGGTATTTAGTCTTCAATGTGATATAAAACTGTTCGCCAGAAATTTGTCTGTACAGGTCCGCGCTTTCATATTGCCCCATTTCCGACCAAAATTCGTCGGTATAGGTCCACGTTTCGATATAGCCCCCTTAGAACTGTACCTCCCGATTTTCGTAATACTGAAGATTGTGACGTCAATATCCCACCGAAATGGCTGAAATTCGTTATTTAGTCTTCCAAGAGTTATAAAATATTCCAGAAGAGTATTATCAGTATAGGTCCACGTCTTCCTATATCCCCATAGAAGCATACTTCTTGATTTTCGGTATTTTTAAGTTTTAGCCACATTTTCTTAGAGAAATATAGGAAATTTGGTATTTAGTCATCTTTGAGTCTAAAAACTTTCCGTCAGAAATTTGTCGGTATAGATCGACGTTTTGAAATAGCCCCCATAGAACGGTGCCTCACGTTGTTTTACCGAAATTGCTGAAATTTACTATTAAGTCCTCTTCATACACGAAAGGAAACTATTATTATAACAAGTTCGGCCCGACCGAACTTAACGCCGTTCTTACTTGTTAATAAATACTTTTGTTGGCGTTTTATTTGTAATAATTTTTAAAATTATTAAATTATTATTATTACTTAAAAAGAATTGTATTTTGAGAGCCGTCAAACAAATTTAAAAAAAAAATAATTTTAATATTTTTAAAATAATGTTGATGGAATTAAATTGACTTTTATATTGTTATAATAACTTTTGATGGTATGAAAATAATTTATGTATTATTAAAATAACTGTTATGGTATTAAAATAATTTTTATATTATTAAAAAAATGTATATTATCCAAATAATTATTAAATTATTAAAAAATATTATTATTATTATTTTAAAATTAATTTATTGATTAATTTTATCTTATTATACTTTATTTTTAGTAATTATTTAACTATTTTAAATAATTATGTAATATTTTTTAATTAATAAAGTAATATCCTTTAATTATTAAAAACAACAGTATTTCAAAAAAAATATTATATAAAATTATTTCAAAAATTTTTATATTATTAAAATAATGTTTATAGTATTAAAATAATTTTTATATTATTAAAATAATTTTTATGGTAGTAATATATTTTTTATGAAATATTAAAAAATTTATATTATTCAAAAAACAAGTAAGAAAAGTCTATAGTCGGACGGAGCCGACCATGGGATACCCTATACCACTATCCCTGGACAATCGCTCTCCACGGAACTTCTTTTCAATGATTGTGAAAATTTAATTATCAAATATCAGAGATGTAATGTATAATACTTATAACCAAAACCATAAAGTTGTATAGCATGACAAAGACATTTTTGTAGCAGGAAAGGAAAATTTAGTTCACACAAACTAAAATGTAATGAAACCCACTTATGTAGTACTACTACTTCCGTTGTTTAACCGCTACGTTATTGAAATTTTTACCAATTTCACACAAAAGTTTCAGTCCATTTAACCCGCTAAGTATTATCTGATCTTCACGTTGGTTTGTACGTTTCTTCTTCATCATAAACTCAAACTTTCTTTAAAATTTTGCGGGTTATTATTTTGACCTACAGAGCCGCTACAAAAATTGGTTAAAATATTGTTTTTGGTCCATTTTCACCTCTGAACATTTCACGATCATCACCAAAAACTAATCATTTCTATTCTGGCCCGAACCTAACCTCCTTAAAAAATTCGTTACAATGGGTCCATAATTGCGGCCTTAAGCTTGTTTACAATTTTTAATGGACGGACACACATCGCTTTATCTCGTCGAGATATGAATTTTGGCATACCAAATAAGGGGTCTAGGACGAATATTTCGTGGTGTTACATAATCTTTTGGAGAGACAATATGTAGCATGGGATAAAAATGTGGTTCTCTACACAGAAACCCATTATATATTAGGCAGTAGGCCCGTTATCTAGCAAACATTTTATTGCAATTTAGATCAGAGGAAAGGTCAGTAGTTTTTTCCATATGTAGGCTACTTTGCGAAATATATATGTCCTCAAGGAAGTAAAATATCGACCAAAAATAAAATTTTTATATTTTTCATACAAAAGTAATGGTCCATTTTGCCCGCTAAAGAATATCAGATCATCATTCAAAATTGTAGGCATCTTTTTCGACCAATAATCTTACCCGGTTCAAAATTTCGTGACTATTGATGTATAATTGCGACTTCTAGCGAGTTTATTATTACACTACAAACAAATAACGGAATATTTTAGGCTGTAACTCTGTTATCTGATCATGCACACCAACATAATTGGCATCAATTGAAAGGTCAAGCGTTCCACTTTCAAGTATATCTCACTTGTCCGGAATGTCACTTCCAGGAATTAAGATATAAGCTGTATATTAAAAATTTTCACAATTTTCACACAAAAGTTTTGGTCTATTTAACCCTCTAAATATTATCCGATCGCCATCTCAAATTGCAAGCTTCTCCTTTGTGATATACTCTTACCTTATTTAAAATTACGCGTTGATCGGACTATTATTGAGACCTACAGAGCCGCTAGAAAATTGGATAAATATTATGTTTTTGGTCCATTTCACCCGTTAAATATTTCGCGATCATCACCAATAAGAATAGGGATCTATTCTGATCTGAACCCGACCTCCATAAAAAATTTCGTGACGATCGGTCCATAATTGCGGCCTGGAGCGTGTTTACAATTTATAATGGACAGACGGACGGACGACGGACGGACTGACGGACGGACACACATCTCAAAATCGCTTTATCTCGTCGAGATATGAAGATTGGTATACCACATTGGGGGTCTCCGACGAATATTTCGCGGTGTTACATGAATTTTTACCAAAACAAACTTATAATACCCTTTTCCACATTGTGGTATAGGGTATAATAATAATTGTTCCACACACATCCCAGATGGGACAAGGGAGACTTCTCTCATATCAATGAGTGCACCCCGATTCATATTAGCTCAATGATATGGGACATACAGTTTATTGCCGAGTCCGAATCTTTAGTGAAATTTGAATATGAAAACGTCCCTAAAATTCGTTTTAGGGTTTTACTTATTTTTTCCATTTAGGCTGTGTATTGAGTTTCGGGAATTTTATGGCGAATATTTATTGTAGAATATATGAACCGGCTACAACCAACTTTTTAAAGAAGTTTTTACCGCAAAATAATCAAGAGTAAAGAAGTGTTGTCAGTAATACTACCGAAGATACTACATGCCCTAATCAAAAGGATACCAAGGAATCTGACATCGAATATTTCCAAGAAATCAAAACTTGAAACACTTGGAATGTTCTAATTTGTCTTCATGGAAAAGAGGACCTACAAGACCCATTCATTGAAACGTCTTCAACAAAAATGTTGAAAAAATGTTGTTGTGGAGCAATATTGTCTAAATTTCAAGGATGACAAGGAATCTTCCGTCTAATGTTTCCAATATATTTAAAATGGGTATCATTGCCACCCTATTTAGATTGTAATCTCATGTAAACTTTAAAAAGTAAATTTTATTTTTCGCACCTCTTTCAGAATCTGTCCGATTTTTGTAATCAGTTTTTGATGGCATTATCAGAAGGAAGAAACTGAGATAAATTGTTTGAAGTACCATGGGTATAAGTGCTGACAATACTTATACGCCTATTAGTATCTACAATTTCTAAGAACATGGATTTTTAAACTAAATTTATGGAAACTCATTTCAGTCAAAGAATTTGAATTCTTATAAAAAATGTAGAGGTCAAAGAACATTTCTTTTTTTCGGATGTTACTTTCAGTTAAAAAAGTTAACTTTTAAATAATTTTTGAGGCCCCTTTCTATCAAAAAATTTGATTTTATAAATTATTTTGGAGACTTCTTTATATTAAGGGAAGTGAAAGCCCTCGAACACTGTGATTTAATTTTTTTCTTTACAACAAGAACAATTATTTATGTAAAAACTCCATTTTTTTATGACTCCGCTATATGGCATTGCAGAAAATTTCATTAAATCAAATGAAACAATATGCGTATAAGTTTTGACATTACTTATACGCCCTTTAGTAAATTAATTTTAATATCTATAAATTTAAACTGGAATTATATTACCCAGTATAGCATTTTATAGTAGTGCAGCACTTTGGGAATTTATCTAATTTTTTTCAACAAATATGATCCTTGAATTTAGCATTGAAAAAATTTTAAATGCTTTGGCTTGACATTTGCTTCCATTTATTTTTTTTTTTTTTTTTTTGTTTTGGTTACATTTAATTCCATTAACAAGCATGAATAGACATGAATGGCGACGAGCATGACATATGTTAGACAATTGTTTGTTGGCATTCTGCGTGTTGTATTTGGTGCTGCTGAAAGTTAAATTACAAATAATTTTACAATTGCCTATCAATGACGTCGTCGGGTATTAGGGCTTTAAACAAAAAAAATCATTCTGCTTGGGACTCACTGACGCTCGCTAGCTGATATTTGATTTCAGTGACCTTTTGGTCAAACACATATTTTTTTTTTTTTCTTTTTTTGGATGGCAGACATTAAACTCATTGTTGCCGGGCTTTTCTTTTTCTTTTTGTTTTGACCAAAGTGTGTCAAGTCAAGTGCTGAGTCCAAAGGAAGGTTATTTGCTGTTTTTTTTTTTCTGACTGTCTGCAACATCAACAATTCTTAACATTTTGATTTTGAATTTAAAATCGTTGCATGAGAACTTTTGAAGGTGACAAAACAAAAATCTCTTTGACAGTCACTTAAAACGAGAAATACATTCATGTCAAGGACGTTTGTTTTGTTATTTTTTGCCTTAATGACAACTTAAAGACCAGTTGCAGACATTTAAATTAAAAATAAAATACTGTTGCTATGCTTAAATATTTATTTAATATTTAAGCGCGCAATGTTTAAATGTGTATTAAGAAAATATGGACATCAAATGCCAAATTATTAAGCAAAGTTTTTTGATAGAAAGAATTTATGTTTTATTTATTTATGTCTATGAACTTACCTTTTTCGGTATAGTGCGTAAAAATAACATGTAACTTAATTTTTTAGATGTTATGTCAAAGAAAGAAATATTTTTCGTCAAATTTCATAACATAATATCGCTCATTTACTCAAAGAGTGATACATCTCGGAAAATCTAATTCCGAGAAAAACGCCTACTGAAACGAAAATGTGGCCTACTGAAATTTGACTTCCCAACTTAAAAAGATTATTATATTAAAACTACTTGAACCATCTTTTGTAAAGAGCTAGCCAGATATCAGTGCTAATTTCTGTACAAGCTCAAGCATGATTTGAAGTGCTTTAGTGCTTCATAACCTCAAAAACGTTCTATATGATTTATGCCAAATTCCTAGAAAATAAGCTGTAACTCGTTGAGTTTTAGAGATATCAACTTGAAAATTTAACTCAGGATAAAGTAGAAGTCGTAGAAAAAAATGGAAATTGCTAGCTCAGAAAAAGCACTTTTTGAGTTATGCAAATCTTTGAGTAAATGAACGATATATTTTGTGAAATTCACGCTATATACCCTGACAAGAAATTATCTGCAGAAATGATTCAGTATTTATTTTTGATATTGCCGAATTATGTAACAGCATCTATAAACTTTATCCATCAAGTTAAAGCTGATCTATATTCCAATACGTTGGCCAGACCCAGTTAGCTTAGGGGATTGAATGAATTGAAAAAAATCCGTAAGACATACATACGGGTATGTTCTGAGACACACTTCACCTCTCACTTCACGCCAAAATCATTTTCTTCACCACATTTACTCCTATTTTTTGCGAATTTCTTGGGGCTAAGATTCATTAAGGAATTTAAAAAGAAGACTACACCCTAGTCCCCCGATAAAATACTCGAAAAATAAGCGTAAATGGGGTGAACAAAATGCTTGAGGCGTGAAGTAAGAGGAGAAGTGTGTCTCAGAACATACCCGATAGTGTATATACTTGAATTTTGGAATAACTCGAACGGACTTGATTTCAAACAGTCTTAGCGAAACTGGACATTTTAACAATTATCACCGTCAAACGAATTAAAAAAAATAAACTTGTTTCAATAATTTTAATATTTTTAAAATAAAGTTTATGGCATTAAATCAACTTTTATATTATTACAATAACTTTTAAAATAATTATGTATTATTAAATAAAATAATTTATGTATTACTAAAATAACTGTTTTGGTATTAAAATAATTTTTATACTATTAAAACAATTTATAATAATTATTAAATTATTAAAAATTATTATTATTATTTTAAATTTATTTATATTATTTAACATTTATTAATAATTATCTAATATTTTTTTAAATAAAAAGGTAATCACCTTTAATTATTAAAAACAACAGTATTTCCAAAGTCCTCAAATGATTTAAAAAATTAAATTATTTCAATAATTTTTATATTATTAAAATAATGTTTATAGTATTAAAATAATTTTTAAGTATTAAAATAATTTTATGAAATTTTAAAAAAATTATATTATTCAAAAAATACTAATTTTTTTATTTATTATTTAATAATTTTAAAAATTATTGAAGACATTTTCTTTAACGATTTTTAAAACTGCAACTAAAATATTTTTATTCTTTAATGAAAGATGTTTGAGCTTTAGATCTTTTTATGTTAAAACAAATAAAAAGGTCGTAGAAATCACAATTTTTTTATTTTTATTAATAACTATCCGACCCGGTCCACGTTGCTGGCCCTTGAAACAGTTTTATGTTACCTTTTCTTAAGTCAATTATACTTTTCTTGCATCGCTAATTAGTCGGGAACTGCAAGTGACTATAAATAAAAAATCTTCAGAAATGTTGGTGTCGATATGCAAGTTTAACATACCGCCAAGGAAGTGGTGACTTGAGGTATGCATTTTTTTCATCTGATGG
Source organism: Musca autumnalis (assembly GCF_047663935.1). Classification (NCBI taxonomy): domain Eukaryota; kingdom Metazoa; phylum Arthropoda; class Insecta; order Diptera; family Muscidae; genus Musca; species Musca autumnalis. The sequence continues at coordinate 202,549,127 of NW_027412088.1, forward strand.
AATACAATAACTGGAAGTGTTTGTCTGAAAACTAAACGCGGATTGCTTCTCCAATCCTTCAAGAATCGATCTAAAGCTTCTAGGGAATTTGTATGTGCCATCGTACATTCGTTACAGATCATAACTTCTATTTAATATTGTATATGTGCCCTTCATTCAAATGAATGACCAGCGGCAACTTAAGGGCCCACTGTATCGTCCTTCCACCTTTTTATAATGTATGTTATATACCTGAGCTATAGCTATCGATATGTTGCCTCTAATCTAAACACTTGCTTTCCACACGCAGAGAAGAGATACTCGTATTGTATGAGCAATCATATTATAAGAACAAAACAGTGTATTGTAAAAATCCCAAAATATATATTGTTGGCCCAAAAATAAAATTTTGATCATTATGGTTCCGGACTCAAAATATACGGTTGAAATGACAATATATATTTTTCGATTTTTAAAATACACTATTTTGTTCTTAAAATATGATTGCTTTTACAATATCTCTTCTCTGGGTGCAATAAGACCAAAGCTTCGTTATACATATTTCCACTGGTATTTTCATTAATTTGTAACATATTTAAGAAAGTGGGAGCGGTCGGGGCTTTTGGCTAAAATATGTACCCAGGGTCGGGGATACGGACACGTTCGTAAGTTTCACATATATAGCGCATTTAAAAAATAGGGCACAGGGGATGACCCGTTCCACCGAAATTCAACAAAATATATAGCCTACTTCCACCATTGGCCATCACTGTACATCATCTGAAAATGACATTGAAATCGATTTGGAAGTTTTGGAGATATATTATATTTAAAAAAGTGGGCGTGTTCGGGTCTTAAGGACACAAATAAGTGCCTCGGGTCGGAGACACTAACATCATTATCTATCGAATTAATTTTTAAACCCGCTCTGCCGAAATTCAACTAAATATATAGCTTATTTTCACCAGGGGACATCCCTGTACATCATATGAAAAATACATGAAAATCGGTCCAGACATTTTGGAGGTTAAAAATTCATGGTCTGGCTTTTAGGTTCCAAATAAGGACCTAGGGTGGGAGACACAACCACCATTGCAAATTCATTTTCAAACCAATATGTTCGCAAAATGTACAAAAATAGCGAAATTCAGCAAAATTTTCAAATCAGCTGAGCTGTTTTTAATATTTAATCTATTTAAAAAAGTGGGCGTGGTCGGGTCTTCGGGCCCCAAATCAGTACCTAGGATCGGAGACACAACAACCATTGTCTCGCAAATTAATTTTCTCACCGATACGTTCGTCAATTTTGTTAAAATAGCGTTTTTTAAAAAATAGGGCATAGGGGAGGTACCCCTCCCCCACCGAAATGCAAACAAATATATAGCCTATTTTCACCACCGGTGTTCCCTGTACATTCTCTGAAATTTTCAAGAAAATCGGTTAAGCAGTTTTTGAGTCTATACGGGACATACAAACATACTAACATACAAACATACACACATTGCCTTTTATATATACTCGTAAAATTATTTTTGTTGGCATTTTATTGCTATTTTTAAGATAGATTTAACTAATTTTAACTATTATTTAATGATTTGTAAAATTATTAAATTGGAATAAATCAAAAGGACATTTGTTTGTTTGTTTTTTTTTTTTAACGGAAGAACTATTATTTTAATGATTTTTTAAATTAATAAAAATTCCTATGGAAATTAAATAATTTTTATACAGTCGAAATCGCTTATAACGTCGTCGTTTATAACATCATATTGATCATATTATAAAGGGCAGAAATTAGGGACTTGTGGATCCCTAATTTCTGCCCTTTATATTCCACACAAATAAATATCGCTTATAACGTCATCGCTTAAAACGTCATATCGGTTGTAACGTCGGATTTTTATGAAATGTTTGAATTTTGCTATCGGTTATAACGTCGAACCATACGAGAAGAAAGAATTACTCAATATTTTGTTGCGTATACTTTTTTTCAAACGCCAAGAACAACATATGTTTGAAAATGGGGTTGGACAACTGAATTACGACTGTCATGTAGACGGTGTCAAGTCAATAAGGCTTGAATTTGTGCCATTGACCAATGGGTAATAAAATCAATAAAATGGCATTACCAAAATCGACAAATATTGCATGAAGCCTGGACAAGTTTAGCGTCTTCTGTCATTGCTAATTGTTTTCAATATTCGGGATTAATGGTCCTGTGAACGATTTTGAAGACATTTGTCTCCATTCTCATTTCTCCCAACACGTAGAAGATATTGATGAATTATTATTAAATTTAATGTAATTATTTTTTATTATTTTTTTACGTATGTATATAGAATGAACAAGTACAAAATTTGAATTTTTTTATTTACTAAATAAAACAACGTATTTATACCGAAAGGTCACTATACCTCATATAATTTCACATTTTTTTATTAATATCGTTTATAACGACTATCGCTTATAGGGTCCGAATATGCTCGGTCCCTTGATCGACGATATAAGCGATTTCGACGTATTTTTAAAACTAATTTTAAAATTGCATATTGAAAATTAATTAATTTTTCAAATTATTAATTAATTATTTTATTAAATTATTATTATTAATATTTTTAAAATTATTGTTAATAATAATATAAAATTAATTTAGTTATTTTATCATTTTAAAAATTATTGTAAGAATTTTCTTAAATAATTTTTAAAAGTACTAAACTAATTTTTTGTTTTTAAATATTTTTGTTGGCGCTTTTTATTTTTTAATTTTTTAACTATTTTCATTGTTCTGTAATATTTCCTTAATATTTTTAAAAAAGAAGCTTTTAAACGTGTCCTTATTTTAAAAAATTAACACTCTCTGTCGCCTTGTGTTATTTATCTCCAGAAACATCTGTATCTGCTAGTAATTTTCAAAATACCACAAAAACCCCTCTGCTATATTTTATTATCCATTCCAATACCATATTGTCTGTGTGTTCTGTTTTATTTTACCTTTCAAATCGAGCATTTAATTTAAATGGCATTTTGGTTTTTGGCATTTGATAATTGGTATGGTCTGACCATATAATAAAATACATTCAAGCAATTTACCAAATAACACACAATTTCCCTTTCTCATATTCCCCCTCTCTCCCTCACTCTCTCACACACACACACCCTCCCTCATTCTATCTGATGTTCAGTTTGCATCGCTTCAATTTATAATTAATTTTATTAATTTTCCAAATGTTGCTGTTCCACAAAAATATGCCATTCAGAGGATATCGTCGTAAATAAGCAATTTTTGTACATTTGTGGTAGAGCAGCAAAGACAACAATAACAGCAACACCAATAAAACCAAACAGCCAGGCAAAAACTTCATTGAATACATGGCATGACTGTTTATATTTGTTGTTATTGGTCGTGATGCTAATGACCACAAAAACCACAAAATTCACTTTACATTTAGTGTTGGTGGTTGGAGGACATTCTATATTTTGGCAGTGAAGCTTCAAAATTACTAATTGAATTTGAATCATATCTGGTTGATTTTGGATTTTGTTATGTAATTACTTTTTTGTACACATTTTAATTGCATTCGTCCTTTAGTGTCATTAGGCGGGAGGCAAAAAAATTTGGGAAATATTTTCATTCAGGTAAGACATAAGTGTTCTCTTAAGGTAAGGTCAAATTAGACAAATATTTGCTCCAGCGACAGTCAGTGTGCGCTTACTGAGAACAAGTAAGCATAACTTTCGATGCATTATTTACGCTCATTTACTCTCAGTAAGCGCACACTGGCTGTCGCTAAAGCAATTATTTGCCTAATGTGACTTTACCTTTATTTGTATTTTTGTAGATAGGTACGGTTATTAAAGTTATCTACTTGTTAATCATATCCCTGGCCATTTTCACTAAAGTTTGAATTTTACTGTTGTTGTTTTTTTTTTAATTTGATAATAATAGTACTTGAAATAACAACGGCACAACAGTTTTGTGTTATAATATGTAGCCTCTACCTTTCTACTATTCTACTCATTTCTTACCGATAATTTTATAATTAATTTTCATTTAATTTATCAAACCCTTTATAATCTACCCTCGTTTAACCACATTTTTAAATTGCACGGATATTCGCGTGAATGTGTAAGTTTGCCTATAGAGAGATTAATTCAATTGGTTAGCCAATTGAGAAACCATAATCTCAAATATCGTTGAATTTCAAAAAAATTAAGTGTCAAATTAAACAGATTTCAAATACTTATTCAAATTAACTGACATTGTTTAAAATACAAATTGACAGAGAAAACAACAAAAGGAAACCAAAGTTTAAATTGAAAAATAATATTTATATAATTTGTATTTAATTAATAATTGTTTTCATTAAAAACGGAAATATTTATCTCTAATTAGTATGTGGCGTATGAGTGTTGTCAATATGTATACGCAGAGAAGCAAAACTGGTTTAACAGAGAAGGAAGGAAACTACTTTCCTGAAATTATATCGCTAGGACATGCTTTGTACACTTTTTTTGAGCAAAATCGGTTGATAAAGTATCTGAAATCGCCTTTCTTGGCGTCACCCCCTTTTACTATTTTTGTGACATCCTTCAACATGCTGTAGATGGTAATCCTAACGATATCGAGATCCTCACATATTAATGAAAATTGTACGGGCAACATTCTATTGCATTCTCATCTCCCCAGCTCATGAACAAAGTGACCGCAGAATAAGAGGAGATATTCGAATATTCCTCGCATGTAATTTCCAACTGCGAGGAATGTTCAAGTAAGATGAGGCTGGCCAAAGTGGACCGACTAAATTTCAGTTTGATCTTCGTTGATAACACCAGACCGCATAATTATACCCTCTGACCGAGTCTAAAACACAATAAAGGTATAGGAAAAAACCGACCAACCAGTTGATATTCATCACCGACGCTTGGTGTCTATCATTACCTACGGCATCCATCCATCCTTAAGCTCTAATGGAAAATGTGATTATGTTTCGCAGACTTTGTGAGTACAAGTCGGTCGTGCTAACCATGGAATCCGCAAAGAATAGTTACTCTTTTCTTTATGAAATGGTACCTCTGGGTGTATACTTAACATCATCATCATAAAACGCATTTTCTTGTAGTATTGTTAATTTAGTGCGGTTGGAGATGGAGAATCGTTTTAGAATTTTTACCGAAGGTAACAATTGTGGTCTTGATAATAATTATAGAATTTATTTCGTGAGCTAGTCCATAATGGAATAAAATCTCGTAAGTTCATACCATGGCAAAATTACCAAGGTAGTGGTGTCACACCAGCTGTTCGAATGTTAAATCCCATTGTAAAAAATATATTTTTGTTGTAATTTCCACAACAACATAACGGACATTTTGCCATAACTACCGGTTCAATATGCCTTGGTCCCTGCAAAGTAAAATAAGTAGAAATACAGTTGACGACTCAAGGGGACGTTTAATCTACATTAGACGACCTGTTTATGCCCTAGGCACCATCTACTCTATCGTAGATGACTCTAGGGGTCATCTTCCCTACAGTAGACGACCCTATGGGCCAACTTCTCTACAGTCAACGGTTGACAACCCTAGGGGCAATCTAATCTACAGTAGACGATCTTAGGAAGCACCTACTCTACATTAGACAACCCAAGTGACCATCTATCAGCATTAGATGACCCTAGGGGACATTTCCTTTACAGTAGGCGACCCAAGGGGTCATCTATTCCACATTAAACGACCCAAGGGACCATATACTACAACCTAAACGGCTCATCTACCATCTACTCCACCGTAGACATCCCACGGGGCCATCTATTCCACATTAAACGACCCTAAGGGCCATGTACTCTACAGTAGACGACGCAAGGGACCAACTACTATACAGTAGACGACCCAAGGGGCCATCAACTCTACAGCAGACGACCCAAGGAGCAATCTACTCTACAGTAGACGACCCAAGGGGCCATCTACTCTACAGTAGACGATCCAAGGGGCCATCTGCTCTACAGTAGACGATCCAAGGGGCCATCTATACCCAAGGGACCATATACTACAACCTAAACGGCTCATCTACCATCTACTCCACCGTAGACATCCCACGGGGCCATCTATTCCACATTAAACGACCCTAAGGGCCATGTACTCTACAGTAGACGACTCAAGGGACCAACAACTATACAGTAGACGACCCAAGGGGCCATCAACTCTACAGCAGACGACCCAAGGGGCCATCTACTCTACAGTAGACGACCCAAGGGGCCATCTACTCTACAGTAGACGATCCAAGGGGCCATCTGCTCTACAGTAGACGACCCAAGGGGCCATCTACTCTACAGTAGACGACCCAAGGGGCCATCTACTCTACAGTAGACGACCCAAGGGGCCATCTACTCTACAGTAGACGACCCAAGGGGCCATCTACTCTACAGTAGACGACCCTAGGGTCCATCTACTCTACAGTAGACGACCCAAGGGTCCATCTACTCTACAGTAGACGACCCAAGGGGCCATCTACTCTACAGTAGACGACCCAAGGGGCCATCTACTCTACAGTAGACGACCCAAGGGGCCATCTACTCTACAGTAGACGACCCAAGGGGCCATCTACTCTACAGTAGACGACCCAAGGGGCCATCTACTCTACAGTAGACGACCCAAGGGGCCATCTACTCTACAGTAGAGGACCCAATGAGCCATCTACTCTAGAGTAGACGACCCAAGGGGCCATCTACTCTGCAGTAGACGACCCAAGGGGCCATCTAATCTACAGTTGACGACCCAATGGGCCATCTACTCTACAGTAGACGACCCTAGGGGCCATCTACTCAACCGTAGACGACCCAATGGGCCATCTACTCTAGAGTAGACGACCCAATAGGCCAACTACTCTACAGTAGATGACCCAATGGGCCATCTACTCTGCAGTAAACGACCCAATGGGCCATCTACTCTGCAGTATGCGACCCAATGGGCCATTTACTCTGCAGCAGACGACCCAATGGGCCATCTACTCTGCAGTAGACGACCCAATAGACCATCTACTCTACAGTAAATGACCCAACCGTAGGCGACCCTTTGCGCCATCTACTCGACCGTAGACGACCCAATGGGCCATCTATTCAACCGTAGACGACCCAATGGGCCATCTACTCAACTGTAGACGACCCAATGGGCCATCTACTCTACAGTAAACGACCCAAGGGGCCATCTACTCTACAGTAGACGACCCAATGGGCCATCTACTCTACAGTAAACGACCCAAGGGGCCATCTACTCTACAGTAGACGACCCTAGGTGCCATTTACTCTACCATAGACCATCCTAGATACCATCTACTCTTATGTAGACTACCCTATTTACCATCTACTACACCGTAAACGACCTTGGGAACCATCTACTCAACCGTAAACGACACTAGCGACCATCTACTCCACCGTAGATGGCCCTAGGTACCATTTTCTGCACCGCAAACGACCCTAGGGACCATCTACTCGACCGTAGACGACCCTAGAGACCATCTAATCCACCTTCGATAGTCCTAGGAACCATCTCCTAGATACTATCTAATCTAAAGTATACTACCCTATATACCATCTACTCCATCGTAGACGACCTTTCGTACCATTTACTCCCCCGTAGATGACCCTAGGGACCATACTCTACACCGTAGGCGACTCCGGGGACCATCTACAGTACCATAGACAACCCTATGCGTCATCTACTCTACCATAGACCATCTACTCTAATGTATACTACCCTATATACCATCTACACGACCGTAAACGGCCCTAGGGATCATCTACTCCACCTTCGATTGTCGTAGGGGCCATTTACTCCACTTTAGACGACCCCACGGCCATTTGCTTTACGGTAGACGACCCAAGGGGTCATCTATTCCACATTATATGACCCTGAGGACCATCTACTCCACCATAAACGACCTTAGGTGCTACCTTCTCCACCGTAAACGACCCTAATAGCCATCTACTTCACGGTAGGTGACGCTAGGGGACATTTACTCTGTAGACAACCCTAGGGGTCATCTGCTCCACCTTAGACAACCCTAGTGGCCGCCTACTCTACCTTAGATGACCCTACAGACCATTTACTCTGCCGTTGATGGCCCTTGCGGTTATCTACCACACTGTAGACAACTTAAGGGGCCATCTACTCCAAATTAGATCCTAGGGGCCACCTACTTCACATTAGACGAACATAGGGATCATCTACTCTCTGGTAGAAGGCCCTAGGGGTTATATACTCCACCGTAGGTGACCCTAGGGGTAATTTACTCTTCAGTAGACGACCCTTGAGACAATCTTTCCATATTAGGGACCATCTACTCCACCGTAGACGACCCTAGGTGCCACCCACTCCACATTAAACAACCTTAGGGGCCATCTTCTTTGCTCCGTTCAAATATGGTTTTAGTTCTTATTTTTTCGTAAGCCACTTCATAATTCCAGAGATAATTTCTGGTGGGCATGATCTATACTTATAAAAGAGTTCAGTAATGATGACTCACTGACTGACTGACTGATAACACTGTGAACCGAAATTTTGGGGGGTGGAAAATTCCTATTGGAGATGAAAGCCCTTGGTGAGTATATACAGAACCCCGAAGGACAGATTCGCCGTGAGTCGAACTTTCGCGATATGGCGTGATGAATATTTTGCTGGAGACCCTAAAAGCCATCTGGAATCAGAGTTATATCTTTGTTCGCTGTTGCTTAAGCTTATATTTAAGATGACATGTCTTCAGTCAAATCAAATGACGATTTTTTTCATAGCACATTTCGACCTTCTAACTCGCTTCCTTCAAAGTCCTTTTCGTCCTTTATTTCAAGAACCGTAATAAAAGTGGCACAAGATGACATTTTTCCGCTTCGGAATATTCTACAAAAATGTCGCCCGGAATATTTTAGGTACGGTTCCCAAAGACATAAAATCGATAAAATCTTGTTTAAGCGGTCATTTTTTACTTTTACCCGAATCTTGCTCAAACAGCCCTATATATATTTATTTCAATATATTATTGTTAACCTATTGATGACCTAGAATTCTCGGAGTCATTAAAACAGTTGGATCTCGTTTTGCTAAGCACGTTAATTTCATTAGTTTTTGCAATAAAGATCCGGATATCCGAATTATTGAACCGGTTATTCTGATATTAAAACCGAATTTTTTTCCGGGTTTTATGAACCGATTAACCGTATATGTATATCATTAGAAAGCTATTAAGATTGTCAATCAGATATGATTAATATGCACTAGACATTTTAAGCGGCTTTGGTGCTGCAACCTAAAAACCGTATTTTTGAACCGTTTCTTAACGTTTGTGAGGATACATTTCTGTGCGTGAAAAAAATTAGGATCATGACTTTGGGGGTGGAAAATTCTTTTTGGAGGTAAAAGTCCTTGGTGAGGACATAGAGAACTTTGAAGGGCAGATCCGCCGTGAGTCGAACCTTTGAGTTATGGCGGGTTGAATTCTGGGATGGTGACCCATTATTGCAAGTGTAAAAAGTTACGTTACTGAATTTCAAGTGGGTTTAGGGTTCTACTGGGACAATATGTGCTATGTCGGTGTAAGATTATTTTCGTGATATGCCCTAGCCAAATCGGATGCATTTTTTTGTTTTGTTTTAATATTTTAACCCCGAAATTGTATCTTTCCTTTTCTTTAAAGTATATTTTTATACCTTTTTCAACAACAATGACATAAAAAACAAGGCAGGATAAGAGTAAGACACTAAATGTTCTATCTAAATCGTCTTAAATTGATTTGATTTAGCAAAGATACAATTTCGGGGTTAAAATATTAAAACAAAACAAAAAAATGCATCCGATTTGGCTAGGGCATATCACGAAAATAATCTTACACCGACATAGCACATATTGTCCCAGTAGAACCCTAAACCCACTTGAAATTCAGTTACGTAACTTTTTACACTTGCAATAATGGGTCACCATCCCAGAATTCAACCCGCCATAACTCAAAGGTTCGACTCACGGCGGATCTGCCCTTCAAAGTTCTGTATGTCCTCACCAAGGACTTTTACCTCCAAAAAGAATTTTCCACCCCCAAAGTCATGATCCTAATTTTTTTCACGCACAGAAATGTATCCTCACAAACGTTAAGAAACGAATCAAAAATACGGTTTTTTGGTTGCAGCACCAAAGCCGCTTAAAATGTCTAGTGCATATTAATCATATCTGATTGACAATCTTAATAGCTTTCTAATGATATACATATACGGTTAATCGGTTCATAAAAACCGGATAAAAATTAGGTTTTAATATCAGAATAACCGGTTCAATAATTCGGATATCCGGATCTTTATTCCAAAAAATAATGAAATTAACGTGCTTAGCAAAACGAGATCCAACTGTTTTAATGACTCCGAGAATTCTAGGTCATCAATAGGTTAACAATAATATATTGAAATAAATATATATATAGGGCTGTCTGAGCAAGATTCGGGTAAAAGTAAAAAACGACCGCTTCAACAAGATTTTATCGATTTTATGTCTTTGGGAACCGTACCTAAAATATTCCGGGCGACATTTTTGTAGAATATTCCGAAGCGGAAAAATGCCATCTTGTGCCACTTTTATTACGGTTCTTGAAATAAAGGACGAAAAGGACTTTGAAGGAAACGAGTTAGAAGGTCGAAATGTGCTACGAAAAAAATCGACATTTGATTTGACTGAAGACATGTCATCTTAAATATAAGCTTAAGCAACCGCGAACAAAGATATAACGCTGATTCCAGATGGCATTTAGGGTCTCCAGCAAAATATTCATCACGCCATATCGCGAAAGTTCGACTCACGGCGAATCTGTCCTTCGGGGTTCTGTATATACTCACCAAGGGCTTTCATCTCCAATAGGAATTTTCCACTCCCCAGACTTTGAGCTCCATTTTGTTGCACAGTGTAATCAACGCCCAGACTAAACGGCTAAAGCTAGAATCTTGAAATTTTGGGTGAGGGTCACTCTTGGTCCAAAAGTGTCAGATAAGGCTGGATTTTTGGAAATTCGAACTAGAACTGTACTAAAAGTACTAAAAGGTACTAAATATGGTACCCTTTGTATTAGGCAAACGCGAAGAGCTAGAATTCTGAAATTTGGAATGAGGTTCACTGATGGAGAGTTAGAAAGGTGTACCAAAGGGTTTTTGGAAATTCGAACTATAAGTGTTCGAAAAGTACTAAAAGTTACTAAATTTAGTACTATTTGGTATTACGTGAACGGATAGAGCTAAAATCTTGAAATTTGGAATGAAAATCAAGGTTTAGAAGATGAGTTGATATAAGGAGGTGGTTTTGAAAATGTGTACGAATAGTACTAAATGGTACTAAATTTGGTACAATTTGAATTTAGGCGAACCGACAAAGTTGGAATTCTGAAATTTGGAATTACTATTACTGTTGGAGTGTAGGTTTGAGATATGGAGGTAGTTTTCGAATATGGGTAAGAAAGGTACTAATTAGTACCAAATAAGGTACAATTTGGGTTTGGGGAACGGATGGAGCTGGAATTCTGAATTTAGAATTAGGATTGCTGTCGGAATGTAGGATAGAGGTATTTTGGAAATTCGTACTTTTGGGTACGAAAAGTACTAAATGGTACCAAATTTGGTACAATATGAATTTAAGTGATCGGATAGAGCTGGAATAGTGAAATTTGGAATTAAAATTACTATTGGAGTGTGGAATTGGGATACTTTTGAAAATTCGTACTTATGGCTACGAAAAGTACTAAATGGTACCAAATTTGGTACAATTTGGATTTGGGTGATCGGATACATTTGGAATCCTGAAATTCGAAATTAAGATTACTGTTGGAGTGTTGGATAGATGTAGGTTTGGAACTTAGGGTCTATGGAACAAAAAGTACTAAATGGTACTAAATTTGGTACAATTTGGATTACGGTGATCGGATGCAGCTGTAATCCTGAAATTCGAAATTAAGATTACTGTTGGAGTGTTGGATAGAGGTAGGTTTGGAACTTCGGACCTATGGGAACAAAAAGTACTAAATGGTACTAAATTTGGTACAAATAGGATTTGGGTGAACGGATATAGCTGGAACCCCGATATTTGGAATAAGGAGTACTGTTGGAGTGTAGGTTTGATAAAGTTTAGGAAATTTTTAGTTATGGGTAGGAAAAGTACTAAATGGTACTAAATTTGGTACAATTTTTATTTCAGTGATGGGATACATTTGGAATCGTGAGATTAGGAATTACGATTACTGTTGGAGTGTTGATAGAGGTAGGGTTGGAAATTCGTACTCTGGATACGAATAGTACTAAATGGTACCAAATTTGGATTTGAGTTATCGGATGTATCTGGAATCCTGAAATTCGGAATTAAGCTTAGTGTTTGAACATAGCACTGAGGTAGTTTAGACAATTTGTACTTATGGATACGAAAAGTACTAAATGGTACCAAATCTGGTACAATTTGGATTTGGGTGAACGGATAGAGCTGGAACCCCGAGATTTGGAATAAGGAGTACTGTTGGAGTGTAGGATTGATAAAGTTTTTGAAATTTTAGTTATGGGTACGAAAGTACTAAATAGTACCAAATTTGGTACAATTTTAATTTGTGTGATCGGATACATTTGGAATCCTGAAATTCGGAATTACGATTACTGTTGGAGTGTTGATAGAGGTAGGTTTAGAAATTCGTACTTTGGATACGAAAAGTACTAAATGGTAACAAATTTGGTACAGTTTGGATTACGGTGATCGAATGCAGCTGTAATCCTGAAATTTGGAATTAAGATTACTGTTGGCGTGTAGGATTGAGGTAGTTGTGGAAATTCGTACTCATGGGTACGAATAGTACTAAATTGTACCAAATTTGGTACAGTTTGGATTTGGGTGAACGGATATAGCTGGAATCCCGAGATTTGGAATAAGGAGTACTGGAGTTGGAGTGTAGGATTGATAAAGTTTTGGAAATTTTTTGTTATGGGTAGGAAAAGTACTAAATTTGGTACAATTTGGATTTCAGTGATAGGATACATTTGGAATCGTGAAATTCGGAATTAAAATTGATATTGGAGTGTTGATAGATGTAGGTTTAGAAATTCGTACTTTGGATACGAATAGTACTAAATGGTACCAAATTTGGATTTGAGTGATCGGATATATCTGGAATCCTGAAATTCGGAATTAAGCTTATTGTTTGAACATAGTACTGAGGTAGTTTTGAAAATTTGCACTTATGGGTACGAAAAATTCTGAATGGTACTAAATTTGGTACAATTTGGATTTGTATGAACGGATAGAGCTGGAATCCTGAAATGTGGAATTAAGGTTACTGTTAAAGTGAAGGATTGAGGTAGTTTTCGAAAACCTTACTTATGGGTACGAAGAGTACGAAATGGTACAATTTGGAATTGGATGAACGGATACACCTGGAATCTTGAGATTTGGAATTACGATCACTGTTTTTATTTTGTATTCAAGTCAGTGTAGGATTGATATATGTTGTCGAAAAACGTGCCATGAGTATACGAAAAGTACTTAATGGTACTCAATTTGTTGGGTGTAGGGACTGTGCTGGAATCTGTATGTTTTGGAGTTAGGGTGAGTATTGCTATTCAACGTTTGTCTCGCTGTTAATGTGTAAGGGTGAGATACGGCTGATCTTTTTGAAAATCGAATTAAAAAGAGACGAACAGTACTAAAATAAAAATTGATCAAAATTCGCCATTTTCATATTATATATTGTTTATTTGTTGTTATATCCTTTCCGCATACGAAGTAGCGGGTACTTTGCTAGTAATTATATAAAAGAGTGATTCCCAAAATTCAGATAGACTTCATGTACTCCCTGCAGGAAAGTTTAAGTCTTTAGCGCTTAAATCAAGTTTAAAGCCACGTTTTGGAAAGCATTTAGGATTTTAATAGCTTGTAGTCCTTTTGGTCATGACTACAACAACATTATTTTTTTATATTGAAAGCCAATACTTCCCGAGATAACCAAAATGTCGCAATCTCGCATAAGATTGCAGCTAAGCCCAGATTTTTTAAACCAGGTAGTATTTTTGGTATCCATTGCACGGAATATTTTTATTATTTTTACTCTTCACAATATTGTGATGAGTGGATTCAAATAAACTATTTTCTTAATGGTCTCCCTGAGCGTATACATATTGACGTTACTCATTCGCCCCCAAATTGAAAAATATTTATTCATTTATTTTCTTCTCAATTTCCAGAACTTTCAAAATGGCTGATAATGAAACACTGCCCGCAGCAACCACAACCACAGGGACATATTATTCCTATACCATACCGGGTATGGATATAAGTAGTGGTTCCATGCTATTTACTTTAGTAAGTCAGTTTATGGGTGTTATAACACCCAATGAATTGCCATTAGGTAAGTACAACAACAACTCAATATTCATTCAAAACCATCTATTAATGGCAATTATTTTACTCATCACCACAGGACAAGTTAGACAATTATTACATTCAAATCTAACGCTATTTGAATTTGGCCTAAACGTAAGAATAACATAAAGAAGGCTTTGAACAACTATCTTATTGAGTTAATGATTTTTCCCTTGTAGGCCATAAAAGTTGAATCCGGTTTTATAGCCCTCATGAGTATATTTATGATATTGGCCGTAGTACCCATATTGGCCACCTGCTGTTGGTGTTGTTGCAGTCGTCAACCGGGAGATGATGAAGAATTTGCCCGTAATGCTGCCCGCATAAATCAGTCGCTGGAAGATAGTTTACAGTGTCGTAAAAGTGCCTCATTAACCACAATGTGGATAGTTTTCATATTGTTAAGGTTGGTTGGATCATAAACAGGAAATCCAAAAAATTGCATCCTTCTTCTGTTCTCTTTCTTCCTCACAGCTTATGCGATTTGTGCATATTCTATGCCAACAGTCGTTTGGCCAGCACCGTTGAAATGACACCCGAAATGATAAAATCCACCGTGCACGATATGGAGGTATTCCTAAAGGACACCCATTTACAAATAAAACATAAACTTGATAATGGTTTTCATGTTTCGGTGGAAAAAGTTGTCAAAGATTTGGAAGGTTAGCAGCAGCATGCATCCAAACGAATTTTATAACTTTTCAGTTTATTATATTACATTGTTCATTGCTTTCATTCTTGGCCATCATATGGGCCATAAATTTTCTTATGACCAAGTTTTTTTTGTCGTTTCGTTTCGCGTGTTTTCTTAGCATTATTCATTTATTGCTTCACATCCTTTTTTCCTTCTTTTGTAGATGTGGATGTCTTACTTGGTGAACCAATTCAAGCGGAAATTTCAGCACATACTGGCATTGAGTTGGCCTATGATTCTTTGGCAACCTTAAGCTTGGGTAAGTAAGATGAAAATAATAAAAAACTTTTTTCTTCATAAAAAAAAACGTAAAAACGAAGGTTTAAGAATGATGCCGCTGGACATGGGTTAAAAGTCAGATGTTTCAAGTAATTCAAAGGGAATTTTTTATTTTCCCATGGAGTGACATTAGTCTTGTTTTGGTCCCTCTTACATCTCAAGCATACTCGATTGGAATCCAAAATAACCTTGGGGGAAATATTTTTTCTAAAAACTCAGAGCAAGTTCCAAAATGATCTATATCGGTCCATAACTTCCGTACCTCTCCCACAAAAGCTCAAACATGTTTGATAAATTCCAGTTTAAAGGCTTTTCGAGAAGCGTTTTGAAATTGTCTTCCTGATAATAATGATAAAATTTGTTCGTGGCTCAAATAAAGGCCTAGGGTGAAGAACTGAAATAACTGATGGGCACGATACTATCGAATTTTTTAGTTGGATTTTAAAAGATCTTTTCAAAAACTGGATTTTTTTCTAAAAAACGCGGATTTTTAATATATTTTTTTTAACGTGTATTTTTTAAGTATTCTTTTAAACGTGGATTTTTAAAACATGGATTTTTAACTGATATTTTTAAAACGTGGATTTTTAAGGATGTTTTTTTAAAGATAATTTTTTTAAAAGTGGATTTTAAAAAGATATTTTTTAAAACGAGGATTTTTTATAGATATTTTTTAAATTTTTTTTAAACGTGGATTTTTAAAGATAATCATGGATTTCTTCTTCTAGATATTTTATTTATTTATTTTTTAAAAAGTGGATTTTTAAAAATTCTTTTTCAAAAAGTGGTAAGTAGGATTTTTTATCAAAACGTAGAATTTTTTAAAAGATATTTTTTTCAAAACGTGGATTTTTTAAAAGATATTTTTTTCAAAACGTGGATTTTTTAAAAGATATTTTTTTCAAAACGTGGATTTTTCAAAAGATATTTTTTTCAAAACGTGGATTTTTTATAAGATATTTTTTCAAAACGTGGATTTTTTAAAGGATATTTTTTTCAAAACGTGGAATTTTTTAAAAGATATTTTTTTCAAAACGTGGATTTTTTAAAAGATATTTTTTTCAAAACGTGGATTTTTAAAAGATATTTTTTTCAAAACGTGGATTTTTTTTTTAATATATTTTTTCATAACGTGGATTTTTTAAAATATATTTTTTTTAAAACGTGGATTTTTTAAAAGATATTTTTTTCAAAACTTGGATTTTTTAAAAGATATTTTTTTCAAAACGTGGATTTTTTAAAAGATATTTTTTTCAACACGTGGATTTTTTAAGATATTTTTTTCAAAACCTGGATTTTTTAAAAGATATTTTTTTCAAAACGTGGATTTTTTTAAAGATATTTTTTCAAAATTTGGATTTTTTAAAGATATTTTTTTTCAAAACATGGCTTTTTTAAAGGTAATTTTTTTTTCAAAACGTGTCTTTTTTTAAAAGATGTTCATTATGCAAAACGTGGATTTTTTAAAGATGTTCATTATGCAAAACGTGAATTTTGAAAGATATTCTTTTTTCAAAACGTGTATTTTTAAAATATATTCATTTTGTAAAACGTGGATTTTTTTAAAATATTCTTTTTTTAAACATGGATTTTATACATGTATTTTATCAAAAAGTGGATTTTCAATTTCTTTTTTCAAAAAGTGGATTTTCTATTTCTTTTTTCAAAAAGTGGATTTTCAATTTCTTTTTTCAAAAAGTGGATTTTAAATTTTTTTCAAAACCATTTTTTTTTCAATAAGCTTGTTTTTAAAGATTTTTTTCAATAAGCTTGTTTTTAAAGATTTTTTTTCAAACAGTGGATTTTTAAAGTTTTTTCTAAACCTGTATGTTTCAAAGAATTGTTTTTTTTTCAAAAAGTAGAATATTAGAATATTTTTTTTCGATTTTCCGATTTTTGTAAGAATATTTTGCAAGCGTGGATTATATATATTTTAAAATTTTTTTAAATAATATTTTCCAAAGAAAGTTTTTCAATTTTTTTTAAAGAAAATTTTCCAAGCGTGGATTTTGTTCAAAGAATATTTTTCACTTTTTTTAAAAGTAGAATATTAGAATATTTTTCCGATTTTTGTAAGAATATTTTGCAAGCGTGGATTATATATATTTTAAAATTTTTTTAAATAATATTTTCCAAAGAAAGTTTTTAAATTTTTTTAAAGAAAAATGTCCAAGCTTCGATTTTGTTCAAAGAATATTTTTCAGTTTTTTTAAAAATATTTTCCAAGCGTGGATTTTTTCAAAGAATAACTTTAAATTTTTTTAAAGAATATTTTACAAGCTTGGATTTTTCAAAGAATATTTTAAAATTTTTTCAAGAATATTTTCCAACCGCGGATTTTTTTTAAAGAATATTTTTAAAATTTTTTCAAGAATATTTTCCAACCGTGAATTTTTTTAAAGAATATTTTTCAATTTTTTCAAAAATATTTTTAAATTGTTTAAAAGAATATTTTTTGATTTTTTAAAGAATAATTTTTAATTTTTTCAAAGAATATTTTCGAAGCGTGGATTTTTTTAAAGAATATTTTTTAATTTTTTTAAAGAATAATTTTCGATTTTTTAAAGAATATTTTGAAATTTTTTATGATTTTTTTCCAAGCGTGGATTTTTTTAAAGAATATTTTTCGATTTTTTAGGAATCTTTTAAAAGCGTGGATTTTTTTAAGTATATTTTTCGATTCTTTAGAATCTTTTAATAGCGAGGATTTTTTAAAGAATATTTTTCGATTTTTTAGGAATCTTTTAAAAGCGTGGATTTTTTTAAGTATATTTTTCGATTCTTTAGAATCTTTTAATAGCGAGGATTTTTTAAAGAATATTTTTCGATTTTTTAAGAATCTATTCCAAGCGTGGATTTTTTTAAAGAATATTTTTCGATTTTTTAAGAATATTTTAAAAGCGTGGATTATTTAAAGATTTTTTTTCGATTTTTCAAGGAACTTTTAAAAGTGTAGATTTTTTAAAGATTTTTTTTCGATTTTTTAAGAATATTTTCCAAGCGTGGATTTTTTAAAGAATATTTTTCGATTTTTAAGTATGATTTCCAAACGCGGATTTTTTTAAAGAATTTTTTTAAAGAATATTTTCCAAGCGTGGATTTTTTTAAAGAATATTTTTCGATTTTTTAGGAATCTTTTCTATGCGTGGATTCTTTAAAGAATATTTTTCGATTTTTTAGGTATCTTTTCTATGCGTGGATTCTTTAAAGAATATTTTTCTATTTTTTGAGTATCTTTTCTATGCGTGGATTTTTTTAAAGAATATTTTTCTATTTTTTAAGAATCTTTTCCAAGCGTGGATTTTTTTAAAAATATTTTTCGATTTTTTAAGAATCTTTTCAAAGCGTGGATTTTTTTAAAGAATATTTTTCGATTTTTTAAGAAACTTTTGTAAGCGTGGATTTTTTTAAAGAATATTTTTCGATTTTTTAAGAATCTTTTCCAAGCGTGGATTTTTTTAAGAATATTTTTCGATTTTTTAAGAATCTTTTCCAAGCGTGGATTTTTTTAAGAATATTTTTCGATTTTTTAAGAATCTTTTCCAAGCGTGGATTTTTTTAAAGAATATTTTTCGATTTTTTAAGAATCTTTTCCAAGCGTGGATTTTTTTAAAGAATATTTTTAGATTTTTTAAGAATCTTTTCCAAGCGTGGATTTTTTTAAAGAATATTTTGAAATTTTTTAAGAATCTTTTCCAAGCGTGGATTTTTTAAAGAATATTTTTCGATTTTTTAAGAATCTTTTCCAAGCTTAGTTTTTTTTAAAGAATATTTTTCCATTTTTTAGGAATCTTTTCCAAGCGTGGATCTTTTTAAAGAATATTTTTCAATTTTTTAAGAATCTTTTAAAAGCGTTTATTTTTTTAAAGAATATTTTTCGCTTTTTTAAGAATCTTTTCCAAGCGTGGATTTTTTAAAGAATATTTTTCGATTTTTTAAGAATCTTTTCCAAGCGTGGATTTTTTTAAAGAATATTTTTCGATTTTTTAAGAATCCTTTCCAAGCGTGGATTTTTTTAAAGAATATTTTTCGATTTTTTAAGAATCTTTTCCAAGCGTGTATTTTTTAAAGAATATTTTTCGTTTTTTTTAAGAATCTTTTCCAAGCGTGGATTTTTTTAAAGAATATTTTTCGATTTTTTAAGAATCTTTTCCAAGCGTGTATTTTTATAAAGAATATTTTTCGATTTTTTAAGAATCTTTTCCAAGCGTGGATTTTTTTAAAGAATATTTTTCGATTTTTTAAGAATCTTTTCCAAGCGTGTATTTTTTAAAGAATATTTTTCGCTTTTTTAAGAATCTTTTCCAAGCGTGTATTTTTTTAAAGAATATTTTTCGATTTTTTAAGAATCTTTTCCAAGCGTGGATTTTTTTAAAGAATATTTTTCGATTTTTTAAGAATCCTTTCCAAGCGTGGATTTTTTTAAAGAATATTTTTCGATTTTTTAAGAATCTTTTCCAAGCGTGTATTTTTTAAAGAATATTTTTCGCTTTTTTAAGAATCTTTTCCAAGCGTGGATTTTTTTAAAGAATATTTTTCGATTTTTTAAGAATCTTTTCCAAGCGTGGATTTTTTTAAAGAATATTTTTCGATTTTTTAAGAATCCTTTCCAAGCGTGGATTTTTTTAAAGAATATTTTTCGATTTTTTAAGAATCTTTTCCAAGCGTGGATTTTTTTAAAGAATATTTTTCGATTTTTTAAGAATCTTTTCCAAGCGTGGATTTTTTTAAAGAATATTTTTCGATTTTTTAAGAATCTTTTTCAAGCGTGGATTTTTTTAAAGAATATTTTTCGATTTTTTAAGAATCTTTTTCAAGCGTGGATTTTTTTAAAGAATATTTTTCGATTTTTTAAGAATCTTTTTCAAGCGTGGATTTTTTTAAAGAATATTTTTCGATTTTTTAAGAATCTTTTTCAAGCGTGGATTTTTTTAAAGAATATTTTTCGATTTTTTAAGAATCTTTTTCAAGCGTGGATTTTTTTAAAGAATATTTTTCGATTTTTTAAGAATCTTTTTCAAGCGTGGATTTTTTTAAAGAATATTTTTCGATTTTTTAAGAATCTTTTTCAAGCGTGGATTTTTTTAAAGAATATTTTTCGATTTTTTAAGAATCTTTTTCAAGCGTGGATTTTTTTAAAGAATATTTTTCGATTTTTTAAGATTTTACCCAACGTGTATTTTTTTTTAAGAATATTTTTCGATTTTTTAAGAATCTTTTTCAAGCGTGGATTTTTTTAAAGAATATTTTTCGATTTTTTAAGAATCTTTTTCAAGCGTGGATTTTTTTAAAGAATATTTTTCGATCTTTTAAGAATCTTTTTCAAGCGTGGATTTTTTTAAAGAATATTTTTCGATTTTTTAAGATTTTACCCAACGTGTATTTTTTTAAGAATATTTTTCGATTTTTTAAGAATCTTTTTAAAGCGTGAATTTTTTAATGAATATTTTTAGATTTTTTACGAATCTTTTCCAAGCGTGGATTTTTTTAAAGAATATTTTTCGATTTTTTAAGAATCTTTTCCAAGCGTGGATTTTTTTAAAGAATATTTTTCGATTTTTTAAGAATCTTTTCCAAGCGTGGATTTTTTTAAAGAATATTTTTCGATTTTTTTAAGAATCTTTTCCAAGCGTGGATTTTTTTAAAGAATATTTTTCGATTTGCTAAGAATCTTTTCCAAGCGTGGATTTTTTTAAAGAACATTTTTCGATTTTTTAAGAATCTTTTCCAAGCGAGGATTTTTATAAAGAATATTTTTCGATTTTTTAAGAATCTTTTAAAAGCGTGGATTTTTTTAAAGAATATTTTCCATTTTTTAGGAATCTTTTCTAAGCGTGGATCTTTTTAAAGAATATTTTTCGATTTTTTAAGAAACTTTTCTAAGCGTGGATCTTTTTAAAGAATATTTTTCGATTTTTTTAAAAATCTTTTTAAAGCGTGGATTTTTTTAAAGAATATTTTTCGATTTTTTAAGAATCTATTCCAAGCGTGGATTTTTTTAAGAATATTTTTCGATTTTTTAAGAATCTTTTCCAAGCGTGGATTTTTTTAAAGAATATTTTTCGATTTTTTAAGAATCTTTTCCAAGCGTGGATTTTTTTTAAAGAATATTTTTCGATTTTTTAAGAATCTTTTCCAAGCGTGGATTTTTTTAAAGAATATTTTTCGATTTTTTAAGAATCTTTTCCAAGCGTGGATTTTTTTAAAGAATATTTTTCGATTTTTTAAGAATCTTTTCCAAGCGTGGATTTTTTAAAGATTATTATCTAAGTGTATTATTTGCAAACATGAATTTTTACAGTTTTTTTTTTTTTTTGGTTTTTAAAGATTTTTGGGAATTGGATATCTCTTCATTGCATATTTGGTTCCACCACTCCTGTTATTTATTTTTCCTACAGTCATAGGTTGAGTCTGATTTTTTTGTTCTTATTGTACCACTGTTCACATTAGAAAAGCCCATAAATTATTACAAAAACCTATAACATTGAACCATGAAAAAAACAAGAAAAATGGCTATTATTATCCATGTTTTCAAATAACGCTTTTCCAATAATAACAAAACCAACAATACAGTGCTCACATATTTGACCCACTTATCGAACAAAACCGATTTGAACCTCTAAACATTTCACTTGCAGTAACCTTCAAAAACAAAAAATATACCGCCATATTTTATGTTTGTTTTCATTATTATTTATTGTGTTATGACATGCCAGAAACGTTTTAAGCGAATACGAATATGCTGGTTGGCTAGTCGCTTGATAAAGTGCAGCAAATGACAGTTTAAAAGGCCATAGCAAAGTCTATGTTTTGTTTTATAATAATGTTTTGGTTTCAAGTATAATTTTTATATTTGATATGAGCAGCGCTTTTATCTACTGGCTTAGGAGTTTCATTTAGACCACTGATCTTCAGTCACGTACGTTTCCGTGAACAACCCTAGTATTTCATTATCAATGCCTCTAAGAAGAAACAGCAGGCTGGCTTCGGCCTTTTTAATTTTAATAATTCGGCAATTATTCTTCCTTAACATGGTGGAATTAATAAGGTGAACCAGAAACTACAACAACAAGACTATTTTGACTGAAAGTCCTTCAAGCTGTCAAAAATTTTGTTTTTGTTTTCATCCGATTAATTCATAATAATAGCAAATTTGACAGATTGTATGTAATCAGCTGTCATTACTGTTTCGCCTTATGCATTGCACCATGTACCTTACTATCGGTTTTAAATAATCTGCTTTAGATTATGCTGTTCCACTGTAATGGTGGAGAGAAGAAAGAGGAAGTTTATACATATTCTGTGTTAGGAATTTGACCCAATTTAACCTATAGATATCAAAGATATTCTGTCTTCCTCTATGTCAACGGTTGTTAAGCAAATGTAAATGACTCTCCCATGAATTTTCTCAAATATTTTTAGACTCAGAGAAGGGAGAGTAGAACCTTATTTACACTGGCACGTAGAGCAAGACGTTTTAGTCAAACATGTTATTTTATTTATTCACTGGAATTGATACCCCAAGTGATGCGTTTTATTTTAAAATACGTGATGTACATAAATGCGGCTTAACATTATATTGCCTTTTTTTCTATTGATTAGATAGAAAAACTGACTTCTTTTAAATTAAATAAAAAACCTACTCTAATTTCATATATCAATAAATCACCTCTTATATCTATGAAATGTGTATATATCAATGTCATACCCCAAAGGACTGCCACTTCCATTCCAAACAAACAATGACTTTATCTCTCATACGTTTATTTCGATACTCATTTCCTGTCGTCTTATGATTATTATTCTTTGTCATTTCTATTACAGCCAACGCTGAACTTATCTATCGTGTCCTAATGCTACAAGAGACTGTGGGAAGAGCTTTGAAAATCTCTCAAGAGGCTTCAGCCCGTATGGAAGAACTGCAAATACAATTGTCAGTGTTACAACGACAATGTACCTATCGGGATCGGCCACTGTGTGATACACTGCGTATACGAAGTTTTGAAGAAAATGGCATTATTGATGCTTTGAAAACGGTAAGAAAATAGATGGACGAAAGAAAAACTCTCAAGATTATTATAAAATAACATGCACGCACACACTCATACAGTGCATCAAAGAGCAACATAGTAAGAAAATAAATGTTATTATGTAACAAAATATATCTTACAAATGTCCTATTGGTCAAATGTTTGTTACCTCAAATTGGTTTAGTGATCGGATTGTACATTATAACAGTTTATTTTTTTAATATTGGATTTGGAATTATAAATATGAGTGTGTGTGTCACGATTAAGTGTCAAAAGCCTTAGAAAAACAATTGTTGTTCTTCACCAAGATGACAAGATATGGGTTGGAGATAACGTTTTGAAATTATGATTGAAATAAAATAAAATAAAATAAAATAAAATAAAACGAATATCGGAAATTGGGCTCATATATTTTTAATACATTTTTATTGTATAAGAGTTTTCCCTATATTTGTATACTTAATGTTGGCAATAATCTATACTGGCTTCCACATTTTCTGTATTGAATTTCGGGAAATCATAATATGAATTAATTTTATTTTCTTTCCACAGCTTCAAGAGGATCAAACCATATTTCGTATGCGTTATTTGGGAGAAATTGAATTTGGTGCCACGGTTAAGAATTTAACATCCGAAGTTGGAATGTCACGTTCAATATTTAGTAATTTTCCACAAACTGTGAAAATGGATACGGCATATGAAAGGAATTGTAAGTTAAACCAATTTCGAAAAAATGAAATGCATGAATTTTTAAAAAATATTTTCAGCATCTAATGTGGGTTTTTTGAAGAATATTTCTGTTAAAAACATCCCATAGAAGATTTGGTTATATATTTTTTTATTTTATTTAAAAAATTTTTAAAGAAGTAGACTTTTTCAAAAACATGGAATTTTTCTAAAAACTTATTTTTCCAATCGTGGATTTTTAAAGAAATTTTTTTCTAAAAGTGTCTTATTTTCAAAATATTTTCTACAAACGTGGATATTTGTAAAATATTTTTCCGAATGAGGATTTTTTCAAAAATAGTTTTTCCAAAAGTGGATTTTTAAAGACATTTTTTGTAAAAGTTTCAAAATAAATTCTCCAAACGTGGATTACTTTCAAAATATTTTTTTCTAAAACTTTCAAAATAATTCTTCCCAACGTGGATTACTTTCAAAATAATTTTTTTTTAAAACTTTCAAAATAATTTTTCCTAAGGTGGATTACTTTCAAAATAATTTTTACAGACGTGGATTTTAAAATAAATTTTTGTCTAAACATGGATTTTTAAAGAAGTTTTTTTAAACTTAGATTTTTAAAGAAATTTTTCCTAAATGTGAATTTTTAAAGATTTTTTTTAAACGTGGAATTTTAAAGAAAATTTTTTATAAACTTGGATTTTTTAAGAAATTTTTTTCTAAATTTCCATTTTTTAAGATTTTTTTCAAACGTGGAATTTTAAAGAATTTTTTTTCTAAATTTGGATTTTTAAAGAAATTTTTTATAAACATAGATTTTTAAAGAATTTTTTTATCGGGGATTTTTTAAAGAACATTTTTTTCCGAACATGGATTTTTGAAAGATTTTTTTTTCAAAACGGGAATTTATGTAATTTTTTCCGTTTTTTCCAAACTTGGATTTTTTAAATAATTTTTTTCCAAACGAATTTTTTAAATAATTTTTTTCCAAACGTGGATTTTTTAAATAATTTTTTTCCAAACGAATTTTTTAAATAATTTTTTTCCAAACGTGGATTTTTTAAATAATTTTTTTCCAAACGTGGATTTTTAAATAATTTTTTTTCCAAACGTGGATTTTTTAAATATTATTTTTCCCAAACGTGGATTTTTTAAATACATTTTTTTCAAACATGGATTTTTTAAATAATTTTTTTCCAAACGTGGATTTTTAAATAATTTTTTTCCAAACGTGGATTTTTTAAACAATTTTTTTTCCAAACGGGATTTTTTAAATAATTTTTTTTTCCAAACGTGGATTTTTTAAATAATTTTTTTTCCAAACGTGGATTTTTTAAATAATTTTTTTTCCAAACGTGGATAAATAATTATTTTGCAAGCGTGAATTTTTTAAAGAAAATATTTACATGTTCGGTTTTCCTCAAATTAATTTTTTTTTCAAAACGTGAATTTATGTAATTTTTTCCAAACGTGGATTTTTTGAATAAGTTTTTTCCAAACGTGGATTTTTTAAATACATTTTTTTCAAACATGGATTTTTTAAATATTTTTTTTTCCAAACGTGGATTTTTAAATAATTTTTTTCCAAACGTAGATTTTTAAATAATTTTTTTTTCCAAACGTGGATTTTTAAATCATTTTTTTTTCCAATCGTGGATTTTTTAAATCATTTTTTTCCAAACGTGGATTTTTTAAATAATTTTTTTCCAAACGTTAATTTTTAAATAATTTTTTTCCCAAATGTGGATTTGTTAAATATTTTTTTTCCCAAATGTGGATTTGTTAAATAATTTTTTTCCAAACGTGGATTTCTTTAATAATTTTTTTCCAAACGTGGATTTCTTTAATAATTTTTTTCCAAACGTGAATTTCTTTAATAATTTTTTTCCAAACGTGGATTTTTTAAACAATTTTTTTTCCAAACGGGATTTTTTAAATAATTTTTTTTTCCAAACGTGGATTTTTTAAATAATTTTTTTCCAAACCTATTTAAAGGTATATTTTCCAAACGCTAATTGTGTGAATTGAAAAAAAAAAATCCGAACATGAATTTGCAGAAATATTTTGTTTAAATGTGGATTTTAAACGTGGATTTTTTAAATAATTTTTTTCCAAACGTGGATTTTTTAAATAATTTTTTTCCAAACGTGGATTTTTTAAATAATTTTTTCCAAACGTGGATTTTTTAAATAATTTTTTTTTCCAAACGTGGATTTTTTAAATAATTTTTTTCCAAACGTGGATTTTTTAAATAATTTTTTTCCAAACGTGGATTTTTTAAATAATTTTTTTCCAAACGTGGATTTTTTAAATAATTTTTTTCCAAACGAATTTTTTAAATAATTTTTTTCCAAACGTGGATTTTTTAAATAATTTTTTTCCAAACGTGGATTTTTAAATAATTTTTTTTCCAAACGTGGATTTTTTAAATATTATTTTTCCCAAACGTGGATTTTTTAAATACATTTTTGTCAAACATGGATTTTTTAAATATTTTTTTTCCAAACGTGGATTTTTAAATAATTTTTTTTCCAAACGTGGATTTTTAAATAATTTTTTCCAAACGTGGATTT
Organism: Musca autumnalis; assembly: GCF_047663935.1. Lineage (NCBI taxonomy): Eukaryota > Metazoa > Arthropoda > Insecta > Diptera > Muscidae > Musca > Musca autumnalis. The sequence goes on from NW_027412088.1 coordinate 202,575,775, forward strand.
TTTAAACAATTTTTTTTCCAAACGTGGATTTTTTAAATAATTTTTTTTCCAAACGTGGATTTTTTAAATAATTTTTTTTCCAAACGTGGATTTTTTAAATAATTTTTTTTTCCAAACGTGGATAAATAATTATTTTGCAAGCGTGAATTTTTTAAAGAAAATATTTACATGTTCGGTTTTCCTCAAATTAATTTTTTTTTCAAAACGTGAATTTATGTAATTTTTTCCAAACGTGGATTTTTTGAATAAGTTTTTTCCAAACGTGGATTTTTTAAATACATTTTTTTCAAACATGGATTTTTTAAATATTTTTTTCCAAACGTGGATTTTTAAATAATTTTTTTTCCAAACGTGAATTTTTTAAAGAAAATATTTACATGTTCGGTTTTTTTTTCAAAATATTTTTTCCGAATGAGGATTTTTTCAAAAATAGTTTTTCCAAAAGTGGATTTTTAAAGAAATTGTTTTCTAAAACTTTCAAAATAAATTCTCCTCTCCAAACGTGGATTACTTTCAAAATATTTTTTTCTAAAACTTTCAAAATAATTCTTCCAAACGTGGATTACTTTCAAAATAATTTTTTCTAAAACTTTCAAAATAATTTTTCCTAAGGTGGATTACTTTCAAAATAATTTTTACAGACGTGGATTTTAAAATAATTTTTTTCTAAACATGGATTTTTAAAGTTTTTTAAACTTAGATTTTTAAAGAAATTTTTCCTAAACGTGAATTTTTAACAAGGAATTAATTTTAAAGAAAATTTTTTATAAACTTGGATTTTTAAAGAAATTTTTTTCTAAATTTCGATTTTTAAAAATTTTTTTAAACGTGGAATTTTAAAGAAATTGTTTTTCTAAATTTGGATTTTTAAGGAATTTTTTTATAAACGTAGATTTTTAAAGAATTTTTTTATCGGGGATTTTTTAAAGAACATTTTTTGGAACATGGATTTTTGAAAACATTTTTTTCCAAAACATGAGTTAATGTAATTTTTTCCAAACGTGAATTTTCTAAATAATTTTTTTCCAAACGTGGATTTTTTAAATAATTTTTTTCCAAACGCGGATTTTTTAAATAATTTTTTTCCAAACGTGGATTTTTTAAATAATTTTTTTTCCAAACGTGGATTTTTTAAATATTTTTTTTTCCAAACGTGGATTTTTTAAATATTTTTTTCCAAACGTGGATTTTTTAAATATTTTTTTTCAAACGTGGATTTTTAAATAATGTTTTTCCAAACGTGGATTTTTTAAATATTTTTTTTCAAACGTGGATTTTTAAATAATGTTTTTCCAAACGTGGATTTTTTAAATATTTTTTTTTCCAATTGTGTATTTGTTAAATAATTTTTTTTCCAATTGTGTATTTGTTAAATAATTTTTTTTCCAAACGTGGATTTTTAAATAATTTTTTTTCCAAACGTGGATTTTTTAAATAATTTTTTTTCCAAACGTCGATTTTTTAAATAATTTTTTTTTTCAAACGTGAAATTTTTAAGAAAATATTTACATGTTCGGTTTTTTTCAAAATAATTTTTCCGAATGAGGATTTTTTCAAAATCACATTTTTTCTAAAACTTTCAAAATAAATTTTCCAAAGGTGGATTACTTTCAAAATAATTTTTTCTAAAACTTTAAAAATAATTTTTTCTAACGTGGATTACTTTCCAAAAAATGTTTCCAGACGTGGATTTTAAAATAAATTTTTTCTAAACATGGATTTTTAAAGAAATTTTTTCTAAACTTGGATTTTTAAAGAAATATTTTGTAAACGTATAATTTTAAAGAATTATTTTATCGGGAACGTTGTAAAGAAAATTTGTTTTCCGAACATGGATTTTTGAAATATTTTTTTTAAACATGAATATATGTAATTTTTTCCAAACGTGGATTTTTGAAATTATTTTTTTTTTCAAAACGTGAATTTATGTAATTTTTTCCAAACTTGAATTTTTTAATTTTTTTCCAAACGTGAATTTTTTAAATAATTTTTTTCCAAACGTGGATTTTTTAAATATTTTTTTCCAAACGTGAATTTTTTAAATAATTTTTTTTCCAAACGTGGATTTTTTAAATAATTTTTTTTTTCCAAACGGGGAATTTTTTAAACGTGGATTTTTAAAGAAGTTTTTTCCAAACGTGGATTTTTTAAAGATATTTTTTTTCAAACTTGGATTTTTTAAAGAAGTTTTTTCCAATCTAAGATTTTTTAAATACATTTTTCCAAACGTGGATTTCATTAATAACTTTTTTCCAATCCTATTTAAAGGAATATTTTCCAAATAAATATTTTTCAAACGCTGATTTTTTAAAGAAACATTTTAAAAAGTATATTTTTCCAAGCATGCAAAAAATTTTAAACTTGGATCAAAAAATCCAAACGTGGATTAAAAAAAGTCCAAAGGTAGATTAAAAAATTCCAAACGTGGGTTAAAAAATCCCAAACGTGGATTGAAAAAAAAAACAACGTGTATTAAAAAAAATTCCAAACATGGATAAAGAATTCCAAACGTGAATTGATGTTTTAAATAAATATTTTTTCCAAACGTGCATTACACTGTGCAACATTTTTGAGTCAATCGCGTGCAAACAACTTCTGTCCAGAATTTTATGAAAGTAGAGGACCAATAGGCAAAAACCATATTTGGGTTTTGTTTTCTTTGATCGGGTTCGGATTTTATGGCCTCATCTAAACATGGTTAAATATCGATTTTTTTAAACAAATCTAGGCTGTATCTCTAAAACCAATACGAATCTTGTTTTGACTTCTGTATCAAACTTGTAATTAAGAGCAGGAAGAAAATATTTGGAAGAATAGTGAACTCAAATAACTGCACTCATTGCCTCAAATTTTATAATATATCTAAAAATTCCATAATTTGTGTACATTTCGCAGCGTATCTCCCAAGCTGTTACATTTTTCTTAATGTTACCTTTTGGGAAAATATTCGGTGGAATGTAATACACAACTCTTCAGAACATTATATTGTTGTAAAATGCCTCTATCGCCTTGTTTCTAGCAAAATATTCAACAACAATTTGGTAAATATTTCAACAATTCATTGAAATCCACAACATGAGAATAAACAGCCTGTGTGAACATTGTTTGAAATAAGTTTTGTAAAAGGTATATTATGAAAAACCCCTTAAACAACGTGAAATAACAATTTTAGAGTTTCAGACTGTTCTGAAGAATTGATGGTCACATCATTTGGAACATTTTTAGAATGGTTACTTGTTTCAACTTCCAACTGTTTAGTTGTTACTGACCAGAATTTCAGAAATTATGTAAACTTTTCTATATTTTAACGAGATTGATGCGCTAGATGCAGCTTTTCCTAGTTCATCTGTTTGACACAGAAGTTCTACTACTTTGGGGCTATAATATTGCTGAAGACTGCAAAGCAAAATTTTTATTAGTTTCGGAGATAAAGATCCGATTACTACAAAAAAGGCTAATTTTAGGTCGGTTTAGATGAGGCCATAAAATCTAAACCCGATCTAACAATGCAAAACCCAATTAAGGTTTTTGTATTCTCAATATGTAATTTCAGAAAATGCCCATTAGAAGTTGTTTGCATTTCCAGTGTTGCACAGTGTTATAAAAATCAAAAAGTAGATTGGGTTTGAAATATACTTTTTTCTCAAACATGGATTGATGTTTTAAAGACAAATTTTATCCAAACGTAAATTTTTTAAAAATATTTCTAAGAACGTGTATTTAAAAAAATCCAAACGTGAATTAAAAAAAACAGATCATGAATTTTTAGAAATATTTTTGTTAAACGTGGATTTTCAAAAATATTTTTATTAAACGTGAATTTTTTTTAAAAATTTATTTCAAATCGTGAATTTTTTATTCTTCCAACCGTAGATTTTTTTAAATATGTATTTATGTTTTCTTCAAAAGCGAATTTTTAAAGAAATTTTTTTTAAATGTGAATTTTTTAATTTTTTTTTTTAAAGGCAAATTTATTTTAAATATTGTTTTAAAAGTGTTTTTTAAATATTTTTCCAAACCCGGATTTTTACAAATATTTTTTCCAAACGTGGATTTTTTAAAAATGTTTTTTTCGAACGTCGATTATTTAAAAATATTATTCCAAATATGGATTTATTATAAATATTTGTTTCCAAAAGTGGATTTGTTTGAATATCTTTTCAAACGATCATTTTGTTACATATTTTATTCAAACGTAGAGTTTTTAAATAATTGTTCTAAACGTACACTTTTTTATGTATTTTCCAAACGTAGATTTTTTTAAATATTTTTTCAAAAGTGAATTTTTAAAAAAATTTGTTATTCAAACATGATTTTTTGGTTTTTTTTCGAAAAACGAATTTATTTCAAATATTGTTTCCATAAATATGTCTTTTTAATATTTATCCCAAACTCGGATTTTTATAAAAATTTTTCCAAAAGTGCATTTTTTAAAAACGTTTATTTTTCAAATGTTTTTTAAATATTTTTTCCAAACGCGGATTTTTATAAACATTTTTCCAAACGTGCATTTAAAAAAAAAAAACATTTTTTTCGAAAGTGAAATTATTTTTTTATTTAAACGAGAATTCCAAAAAAAGAAAAACATTTGCAAACTTGGATTTAAAAAAAGTTTTCCAAACATAGGTTAAAAAAAATCAAACGTTAAATATGTTAATTAAAAAAAAATTTTTTTTTAATATTTTTTTCAAACGGGTTTTTTAATATTTTTCCAAATGTAGATTAAAAACATCTTCCAAAGTGAATTTTTTTAATACTTTCAAAATATTTTTTCAAATATGGATTTCTTCAAACGTGGATCTTTTTAAAATAGCTTGGATTTTCAAAATACTTTTCCAGAAAACGAAATTTTAAAAACATGGAAAATTTTTCAAAGCACTTAAAACGGGTCAACTAACGCAGATTTTTAAAGACTTTCTGAAGGAACCTTTTTTGAAAAAATCAAGTTAATTTTCTATTCTGATAAATCTGGTTTAATGTCCTCTTTGGGTTCTTTGAAATATCTTAAACAAATCCAAGTTCCATTGTTCCTTAGGAAACATATTTTTCCTCCTGACGTCCTTTAAAAATCTTTAAAAAGTTTAGCTTATTTTTCCTCTGTGATTCTATGGGAAACAGTTAAAAAATCCTCCTTTATTAATCTAATTGTGTCCTTTGAAATGTCTTTAAAAAACAGATTTAATGTCCTCTTGTGGAAATTTTGCATTCCTTAAAAAATTAAAAAAAACATCCAGCTCAAATGACTTCTTTGGGTGTCTTGAAAAACCTGTAAACAAATCCATGTTAACTGCACTTTTTATACCCTCCTTCTAACCCTTAGTCTCTAGTTCTGTGCATAAAACTAACTAGCCGTTTTTCTTCTTCCTCTTTGTTACACCCTCTCTCTCCCCTTTCCAGACACCCTCCAACAATTGGAAACAATACGCCATCGAACCACAACAAATGCTCAAATGTTAACCTCAACCATAAATGTTCTGCTCGGTCGTCTGGATGGTGTCTGGGATTCTGTGAAACCACAATATGAAAAACTGCAAGATTGGTCGAATGTCTACTGGACCACCGGCTGGGTAGCAGCCATGGCCGTTGTCTGGATACTCATCTTTATGCTAATGGCTTACTGTTGTTTTCTATGCGAATCCAATGTTAAAGCCGGCGTTTTACTTTTCATAGCTGTTGTTATTATTTGCTTAAGCTGTATTGGTCTAACGATTTATGGAGTACTCTCGCTGGCCATTGGTGGCAATGCTGAGGTATTTCTGTGTAAACCATTGTATGATGCAGGTGTCAGTGTTGTCAATCGCATGGATACAACAGGAATGACAACTGGTTTAACACCGTATGACTATAACAACAACATCCACAACAACAATGGCTTTGATTTGCTCGGTAAGTTATTCGACAAGCCTGGTTATGTGTATGACCATGACACAGAGGTGGGGATTATTGGTGAACTTTTGCGTCCAGAAGGGGTGAATCGGCCAATTGTTAATGTTAGCTTGGTTTCGGCAATAAGGTATGTCTTTGAGAAGTTTTTATTTTCTAAAGAATCAAAGTAAGCTAGAGAGCCTAAAAGCTAGAATGGTAAATGTAGTTTAAATCGCTTGCAAAGTCCAATATAAAAAGTGAAATGCTTTTGCATTAAATCAAAAGCTTTGGCCTTGAAAAATTTTATAAAAACTCCCAAAGATTTGAACTGCAAATTTTCTATAGAAAATCATAAAGCTTTGCTTTGAAAATTTTCTATAGAAAATCGTAAAGCTTTGGGCTAAAAATTTTCTATAGAAAATCTTAAAGCCTTGGGCTGAAAATTTTCTATAGAAAATCTTAAAGTCTTGGGCTGAAGATTTTCTATAGAAAATCTTAAAGCCTTTGGCTGAAAATCTTAAAGCCTTGGGCTGAAAATTTTCCATGGAAAATCTTAAAGAGAGAACTTTTCTATAGAAAGTCTTAAAGCCTTGGGCTGAGAACTTTTCTATAGAAAATCTTAAAGCTTTGCTTTGAAAATTTTCTATAGAAAATCATAAAGCTTTGCTTTGAAAATTATATATACCAAATCTCAAAGCTCTGTCTATCTATCTATCTATCTATCTATCTATCTATCTATCTATCTATCTATCTATCTATCTATCTATCTATCTATCTATCTATCTATCTATCTATATATCTATCTATCTATCTATCTATCTATCTATCTATCTATCTATCTATCTATCTATCTATCTATCTTAAAGCTTTTGATCCAAAATGTCAAAAGCTTTTGGTGCAAGCACTAAAATCGTAGAACTTTTGATGAAAAAAGAAAAAAGCTATTGCTCCATATCGACACCTCCAAATAATAGTATGCTAAGTCTAAAAAGTGAGTTTTGCAGGAGAAGCTCTCAAAGTTTGGAAATTTTTTTGAACTTCAGTACTATGCTAAGTCAATATTTGTTTATAACTTCTGTTCGGATTGACCGATCATTACCAAAATTTGACAGAATTTAAGTTAAAGGACGTTCGACACCTCCAAATAATAGTTTGCTAATTCTGAACAGTGAGTTTTGCAGGACAAGCTCTAAAAGTTTGGAAATTTCTTTGACCTTCAGTACTATGCTGAGTAAATATTTGTTTATAACTTCTGTTCGGATTGTCCGATTATTACCAAAATTTGACAGAATTTAAGTTAAAGGACGTTAAATATAAAAATATAAAGAACTTGAAAACATGCTAAGTCGACTTAGCATACTATTGTTTGGAGGCGTCGATATGTCCTATTATATATTGAACTTTTGCTCCATGTCTCCTAATTAAATTCTATTTCCATTATCTATCCATTTTAGTTAAATGTTTTTATTCTCCATTCCCTTTAGAAGTACGAATACATACCAATTAGCCAAGATACTGTACGTGTTTCCTTGTTTTTTGCATTGAACCCCAGAATAGAGAAGTGAAAATCTCCCCCAACACCTTCAACTGAATGTTGTTGCCCCCCTTTTGAAAAAAAGCTACCATGTCCTCTATTCTTCCAATGAATATCTTTGTTAAACTCCTTTCAATTAAACGGAATTCCCTTGGTAATGACAAATTGAGAAAATAATTAAAATTGAAACAATGCTGTACCATTCCCAAAATGGATAATAAACCTTGAACAAACACTAGAGATTGAACAGCAACTCCTTTGACGATGTTATCTTTCAATGAAAAACCAATCACCTTTGGTATGAAGCTATATTGTAATCCTTTACAGACCCACAAAAAACCCCTTGTTCGACATTTCCCCAAAACTGTTCAATGCCACTAATGATTTCAAAAATTATTTTTATCTGCAACAACATTTACACCAACAACACACAATTACTTCTTGGTCAATGATGACTAAATGAATGGCATTACAACGACACCAACCAACACGAACATCAATTCTCTGCTTCATATTCAATCACGTAACCCGTGTATATGTGTGGGTGTGTGCATTGTCCCTTTATTGAATTTCTTCTCTTCTGTTATCTTCTATACTTCGCAAATCACCCAGAGGTTGTGAAAAAAACGAAGCATCGTACAATGTCTTTCAATTGGATGCATTCGTTAATACAACGGCAATTTCCAATTTGAAACAATTCCCCAAAGTCACGCAAGCCATCGATTCCATTGATGTATCCGAGCGTACCCTGCTGTCATTGACACAAACCATACAAAGTATCCTGGAGAGTATGTTGCAGACGTCGTCATTTAATTTGACCACATATCGTACCACAATCGGAGCACCCACACCGGAAAAAGATTTGGCGACATTCATAGATCAAATGCAAAGAGTAGCATTACAGGTGAGTAGATGAATGAGTGTGTGTGTGTGACTTGAATGGCTCGGTATTGTATAGCAACTATGTTTGATAATTGATGCTGACAATTCATTAAACAGAATATATGTGGAGTAGTATATGAGGGTGGTTAGAGAAATTGCAAGAAACGGCAATTAAAATTAGAAACATTCCGGAATTTCACATGTAAATAAAGAAAATATTTACTGATATTTCGGAAATTTGAAATAAAGCGAGTTTAAATACAATGAATAATAAATTCATTGTTCCTCATATAATTCTATTTAATGCCACAATCTCTTAGCTTTACAACAAGTATTTGATATTCCAAATCATGCTGATAGTTTGCGAGTTATAGGGAATTTTTTGACACCACCCAAAAATTAAAAGTAGTCATACGCCCCGACGTACTATTTTTAAAAATCGTTTTAATCATAAAATTGAATGAAAAGTTAGGGTTTTTGATACGGATAGCATTTCTTGGCACTTTTCCAAAGTAAAGGATGATCCACAAGAACCTTTCTAAAGGAAAGGGTGCTCCATAAGAGCCTTTCTAAAGGAAAGGGTGCTTCATGAAAGCCTTTCCAAAGGAATTGGTGCTTCCAAAGAGCCTTTATAAAGGTAAAGGAGCTTCATAACAGCCTATCCAAAGGAAAGGGTGCTTCCTAAGACCCTTTCCAAGGGAAAGAGTGCCTCCTAAGACCCTTTCCAAGGGAAAGAGTGCCTCCTAAGACCTTTTCCAAGAAAAGGGTGCTTCCTAAGACCCTTTTCAATAGAACGGGTGCTTCCTAAGACCCTTTTCGAGAGAAATGGTGCTTCCTAAGACCATTTTCGAGAGAAATGGTGCTTCCTAAGACCATTTTCAAGAGAAATGGTGCTTCTTAAGTCCCTTTCCAACAGAAAGGGTGCTTCATAAGAGCCTTTGCAACGGAAAGGGTGCTTCATAAGAGCCTTTCCAAAGGAAAGGGTGCTTCATAAGAGCCTTTCCAAAGGAAAGGGTGCTTCATAAGAGCCTTTCCAAAGGAAAGGGTGCTTCATAAGAGCCTTTCCAAAGGAAAGGGTGCTTCATAAGAGCCTTTCCAAAGGAAAGGGTGCTTCATAAGAGCCTTTCCAAAGGAAAGGGTGCTTCATAAGAGCCTTTCCAAAGGAAAGGGTGCTTCATAAGAGCCTTTCCAAAGGAAAGGGTGCTTCACAAGAGCCTTTCCAAAGGAAAGGGTGCTTCATAAGAGCCTTTCCAAAGGAAAGGGTGCTTCATAAGAGCCTTTCCAAAGGAAAGGGTGCTTCATAAAAGCCTTTCCAAAGGAAAGGGTGCTAAATAAGAGCCTTTCCAAAGGAAAGGGTGCTTCATAAGAGCCTTTCCAAAGGAAAGAGTGCTTCATAGGAGCCTTTCCAAAGGAAAGGGTGCTTCATAAGAGCCTTTCCAAAGGAAAGGGTGCTTCATAAGAGCCTTTCCAAAGGAAAGGGTGCTTCATAAGAGCCTTTCCAAAGGAAAGGGTGCTAAATAAGAGCCTTTCCAAAGGAAAGGGTGCTAAATAAGAGCCTTTCCAAAGGAAATGGTGCTTCATAAGAGCCTTTCCAAAGGAAAGGGTGCTTCATAAGAGCCTTTCCAAAGGAAAGGGTGCTAAATAAGAGCCTTTCCAAAGGAAAGGGTGCTTCATAAGAGCCTTTCCAAAGGAAAGGGTGCTTCATAAGAGCCTTTCCAACGGAAAGGGTGCTTCATAAGAGCCTTTCCAAAGGAAAGGGTGCTTCATAAGAGCCTTTCCAAAGGAAAGGGTGCTTCATAAGAGCCTTTCCAAAGGAAAGGGTGCTTCATAAGAGCCTTTCCAAAGGAAAGGGTGCTTCATAAGAGCCTTTCCAAAGGAAAGGGTGCTTCATAAGAGCCTTTCCAAAGGAAAGGGTGCTTCATAAGAGCCTTTCCAAAGGAAAGGGTGCTTCATAAGAGCCTTTCCAAAGGAAAGGGTGCTTCATAAGAGCCTTTCCAAAGGAAAGGGTGCTTCATAAGAGCCTTTCCAAAGGAAAGGGTGCTTCACAAGAGCCTTTCCAAAGGAAAGGGTGCTTCATAAGAGCCTTTCCAAAGGAAAGGGTGCTTCATAAGAGCCTTTCCAAAGGAAAGGGTGCTTCATAAAAGCCTTTCCAAAGGAAAGGGTGCTAAATAAGAGCCTTTCCAAAGGAAAGGGTGCTAAATAAGAGCCTTTCCAAAGGAAAGGGTGCTTCATAAGAGCCTTTCCAAAGGAAAGAGTGCTTCATAGGAGCCTTTCCAAAGGAAAGGGTGCTTCATAAGAGCCTTTCCAAAGGAAAGGGTGCTTCATAAGAGCCTTTCCAAAGGAAAGGGTGCTTCATAAGAGCCTTTCCAAAGGAAAGGGTGCTTCATAAGAGCCTTTCCAAAGGAAAGGGTGCTAAATAAGAGCCTTTCCAAAGGAAAGGGTGCTAAATAAGAGCCTTTCCAAAGGAAATGGTGCTTCATAAGAGCCTTTCCAAAGGAAAGGGTGCTTCATAGGAGCCTTTCCAAAGGAAAGGGTGCTAAATAAGAGCCTTTCCAAAGGAAAGGGTGCTTCATAAGAGCCTTTCCAAAGGAAAGGGTGCTTCATAAGAGCCTTTCCAAAGGAAAGGGGGCTTCATAAGAGCCTTTCCAAAGGAAAGGGGGCTTCATAAGAGCCTTTCCAAAGGAAAGGGTGCTTCATAAGAGCCTTTCCAAAGGAAAGGGTGCTTCATAAGAGCCTTTCCAAAGGAAAGGGTGCTTCATAAGAGCCTTTCCAAAGGAAAGGGTGCTTCATAAGAGCCTTTCCAAAGGAAAGGGTGCTAAATAAGAGCCTTTCCAAAGGAAAGGGTGCTTCATAAGAGCCTTTCCAAAGGAAAGGGTGCTAAATAAGAGCCTTTCCAAAGGAAAGGGAGCTTCATAAGAGCCTTTCCAAAGAAAAGGGAGCTTCATAAGAGCCTTTCCACAGGAAAGGGTGCTTCTTAAGTCCCTTTCCAAAGGAAAGGGTGCTTCTTAAGTTCCTTTCCAAAGGAAAGGGTGCTTCTTAAGTCCCTTTCCAAAGGAAAGGGTGCTTCTTAAGTCCCTTTCCAAAGGAAAGGGTGCTTCTTAAGTCCCTTTCCAAAGGAAAGGGTGCTTCTTAAGTCCCTTTCCAAAGGAAAGGGTGCTTCTTAAGTCCCTTTCCAAAGGAAAGGGTGCTTCTTAAGTCCCTTTCCAAAGGAAAGGGTGCTTCTTAAGTCCCTTTCCAAAGGAAAGGGTGCTTCTTAAGTCCCTTTCCAAAGGAAAGGGTGCTTCTTAAGTCCCTTTCCAAAGGAAAGGGTGCTTCTTAAGTCCCTTTCCAAAGGAAAGGGTGCTTCTTAAGTCCCTTTCCAAAGGAAAGGGTGCTTCTTAAGTCCCTTTCCAAAGGAAAGGGTGCTTCTTAAGTCCCTTTCCAAAGGAAAGGGTGCTTCTTAAGTCCCTTTCCAAAGGAAAGTGTGCTTCTTAAGTCTCTTTCCAAAGGAAAGGGTGCTTCTTAAGTCCAATTCCAAAGAAAAGGGGCTTCTTAAGAGCCTTTCCAAAGGAACGGGTGCTACTTAAGTCCCTTTCCAAAGAAAAGGGTGCTTCTTAAGTCCAATTCCAAAGAAAAGGGTGCTTCTTAAGTACAATTCCAAAGAAAGGATGTTTCTTAAGTCCAATTCTAAAGGATAGGGTGCTTCTTAAGTCCAATTCCAAAGGAAAGGGTGCTTCTTAAGAGCCTTTCCAAAGGAAAGGGTTCGTCTTAAGAGCCTTTCCAAAGGAAATGGTGCTTCTTGAGAGCCTTTCCAAAGGAAAGGGTGCTTCTTAAGAGCCTTTCCAAAGGAAAGGGTGCTTCTTAAGAGCCTTTCCAAAGGAAAGGGTGCTTCTTAAGAGCCTTTCCAAAGGAAAGGGTGCTTCTTAAGAGCCTTTCCAAAGGAAAGGGTGCTTCTTAAGAGCCTCTCCAAAGGAAAGGGTGCTTCTTAAGAGCCTTTCCAAAGGAAAGGGTGCTTCTTAAGAGCCTTTCCAAAGGAAAGGGTGCTTCTTAAGAGCCTTTCCAAAGGAAAGGGTGCTTCTTAAGAGCCTTTCCAAAGGAAAGGGTGCTTCTTAAGAGCCTTTCCAAAGGAAAGTGTGCTTCTTAAGAGCCTTTCCAAAGGAAAGTGTGCTTCTTAAGAGCCTTTCCAAAGGAAAGGGTGCTTCTTAAGAGCCTTTCCAAAGGAAAGGGTGCTTCTTAAGAGCCTTTCCAAAGGAAAGGGTGCTTCTTAGGTCCCTTTTCAAAGGAAAGGGTGCATCTTAAGTCCATTTCCAAAGGAAAGGGTGCTTCTTAAGTCCATTTCCAAAGGAAAGGGTGCTTCTTAAGTCCCTTTCCAAAGGAAAGGTGCTTCTTAAGTCCCTTTCCAAAGGAAAGGGTGCTTCATAAGTCCCTTTCCAAAGGAAAGGGTGCTTCTTAAGTCCCTTTCCAAAAGAAAGGGTGCTTCTTAAGTCCCTTGTCAAAGGAAAGGGTGCTTCTTAAGTCCCTTACCAAAGGAAAGGGTGCTTCCTAAGTCCCTTTCCAAAGGAAAGGATGCTTCTTAAGTCCCTTTCCAAAGGAAAGGGTGCTACTTAAGTCCGTTTCCAAAGGAAAGGGTGCTTCTTAAGTCCCTTTCCAAAGGAAAGGGTGCTTCTTAAGTCCCTTTCCAAAGGAAAGGGTGCTTCTTAAGTCCCTTTCCAAAGGAAAGGGTGCTTCTTAAGTCCCTTTTCAAAGGAAAGGGTGCTTCTTAAGTCCCTTTTCAAAGGAAAGGGTGCTTCTTAAGTCCCTTTCCAAAGGAAAGGGTGCTTCTTAAGTCCCTTTCCAAAGGAAAGGGTGCTTCTTAAGTCCCTTTCCAAAGGAAAGGGTGCTTCTTAAGTCCCTTTCCAAAGGAAAAGGTGGTTCTTAAGTCCCTTTCCAAAGGAAAGGGTGCTTCTTAAGTCCCTTTTCAAAGGTAAGGGTGGTTCTTAAGACCCTTTCCAAAGGAAAGGGTGCTTCTTAAGAGCCTTTCCAAAGGAAAGGGTGCTTCTTAAGTCCCTTTCCAAAGGAAAGGGTGCTTCTTAAGTCCCTTTCCAAAGGAAAGGGTGCTTCTTAAGTCCCTTTCCAAAGGAAAGGGTGCTTCTTAAGTCCCTTTCCAAAGGAAAGGGTGCTTCTTAAGTCTCTTTCCAAAGGAAAGGGTGCTTCTTAAGTTCCTTTCCAAAGGAAAGGGTGCTTCTTAAGTCCCTTTCCAAAGGAAAGGGTGCTTCTTAAGTCCCTTTCCAAAGGAAAGGGTGCTTCTTAAGTCCCTTTCCAAAGGAAAGGGTGCTTCTTAAGTCCCTTTCCAAAGGAAAGGGTGCTTCTTAAGTCCCTTTCCAAAGGAAAGGGTGCTTCTTAAGTCCCTTTCCAAAGGAAAGGGTGCTTCTTAAGTCCCTTTCCAAAGGAAAGGGTGCTTCTTAAGTCCCTTTCCAAAGGAAAGGGTGCTTCTTAAGTCTCTTTCCAAAGGAAAGGGTGCTTCTTAAGTCCCTTTCCAAAGGAAAGGGTGCTTCTTAAGTCCCTTTCCAAAGGAAAGGGTGCTTCTTAAGTCCCTTTCCAAAGGAAAGGGTGCTTCTTAAGTCCCTTTCCAAAGGAAAGGGTGCTTCTTAAGTCCCTTTCCAAAGGAAAGGGTGCTTCTTAAGTCCCTTTCCAAAGGAAAGGGTGCTTCTTAAGTCCCTTTCCAAAGGAAAGGGTGCTTCTTAAGTCCCTTTCCAAAGGAAAGGGTGCTTCTTAAGTCCCTTTCCAAAGGAAAGGGTGCTTCTTAAGTCCCTTTTCAAAGGAAAGGGTGCTTCTTAAGTCCCTTTTCAAAGGAAAGGGTGCTTCTTAAGTCCCTTTCCAAAGGAAAGGGTGCTTCTTAAGTCCCTTTCCAAAGGAAAGGGTGCTTCTTAAGTCCCTTTCCAAAGGAAAGGGTGCTTCTTAAGTCCCTTTCCAAAGGAAAGGGTGCTTCTTAAGTCCCTTTCCAAAGGAAAGGGTGCTTCTTAAGTCCCTTTCCAAAGGAAAAGGTGGTTCTTAAGTCCCTTTCCAAAGGAAAGGGTGCTTCTTAAGTCCCTTTTCAAAGGTAAGGGTGGTTCTTAAGACCCTTTCCAAAGGAAAGGGTGCTTCTTAAGAGCCTTTCCAAAGGAAAGGGTGCTTCTTAAGTCCCTTTCCAAAGGAAAGGGTGCTTCTTAAGTCCCTTTCCAAAGGAAAGGGTGCTTCTTAAGTCCCTTTCCAAAGGAAAGGGTGCTTCTTAAGTCCCTTTCCAAAGGAAAGGGTGCTTCTTAAGTCCCTTTCCAAAGGAAAGGGTGCTTCTTAAGTCTCTTTCCAAAGGAAAGGGTGCTTCTTAAGTTCCTTTCCAAAGGAAAGGGTGCTTCTTAAGTCCCTTTCCAAAGGAAAGGGTGCTTCTTAAGTCCCTTTCCAAAGGAAAGGGTGCTTCTTAAGTCCCTTTCCAAAGGAAAGGGTGCTTCTTAAGTCCCTTTCCAAAGGAAAGGGTGCTTCTTAAGTCCCTTTCCAAAGGAAAGGGTGCTTCTTAAGTCCCTTTCCAAAGGAAAGGGTGCTTCTTAAGTCCCTTTCCAAAGGAAAGGGTGCTTCTTAAGTCCCTTTCCAAAGGAAAGGGTGCTTCTTAAGTCCCTTTCCAAAGGAAAGGGTGCTTCTTAAGTCCCTTTCCAAAGGAAAGGGTGCTTCTTAAGTCCCTTTCCAAAGGAAAGGGTGCTTCTTAAGTCCCTTTCCAAAGGAAAGGGTGCTTCTTAAGTCCCTTTCCAAAGGAAAGGGTGCTTCTTAAGTCCCTTTCCAAAGGAAAGGGTGCTTCTTAAGTCTCTTTCCAAAGGAAAGGGTGCTTCTTAAGTCCAATTCCAAAGAAAAGGGGCTTCTTAAGAGCCTTTCCAAAGGAACGGGTGCTACTTAAGTCCCTTTCCAAAGAAAAGGGTGCTTCTTAAGTCCAATTCCAAAGAAAAGGGTGCTTCTTAAGTACAATTCCAAAGAAAGGATGTTTCTTAAGTCCAATTCTAAAGGATAGGGTGCTTCTTAAGTCCAATTCCAAAGGAAAGGGTGCTTCTTAAGAGCCTTTCCAAAGGAAAGGGTTCGTCTTAAGAGCCTTTCCAAAGGAAATGGTGCTTCTTGAGAGCCTTTCCAAAGGAAAGGGTGCTTCTTAAGAGCCTTTCCAAAGGAAAGGGTGCTTCTTAAGAGCCTTTCCAAAGGAAAGGGTGCTTCTTAAGAGCCTTTCCAAAGGAAAGGGTGCTTCTTAAGAGCCTTTCCAAAGGAAAGGGTGCTTCTTAAGAGCCTTTCCAAAGGAAAGGGTGCTTCTTAAGAGCCTTTCCAAAGGAAAGGGTGCTTCTTAAGAGCCTTTCCAAAGGAAAGGGTGCTTCTTAAGAGCCTTTCCAAAGGAAAGGGTGCTTCTTAAGAGCCTTTCCAAAGGAAAGGGTGCTTCTTAAGAGCCTTTCCAAAGGAAAGTGTGCTTCTTAAGAGCCTTTCCAAAGGAAAGTGTGCTTCTTAAGAGCCTTTCCAAAGGAAAGGGTGCTTCTTAAGAGCCTTTCCAAAGGAAAGGGTGCTTCTTAAGAGCCTTTCCAAAGGAAAGGGTGCTTCTTAGGTCCCTTTTCAAAGGAAAGGGTGCATCTTAAGTCCATTTCCAAAGGAAAGGGTGCTTCTTAAGTCCATTTCCAAAGGAAAGGGTGCTTCTTAAGTCCCTTTCCAAAGGAAAGGTGCTTCTTAAGTCCCTTTCCAAAGGAAAGGGTGCTTCATAAGTCCCTTTCCAAAGGAAAGGGTGCTTCTTAAGTCCCTTTCCAAAAGAAAGGGTGCTTCTTAAGTCCCTTGTCAAAGGAAAGGGTGCTTCTTAAGTCCCTTACCAAAGGAAAGGGTGCTTCCTAAGTCCCTTTCCAAAGGAAAGGATGCTTCTTAAGTCCCTTTCCAAAGGAAAGGGTGCTACTTAAGTCCGTTTCCAAAGGAAAGGGTGCTTCTTAAGTCCCTTTCCAAAGGAAAGGGTGCTTCTTAAGTCCCTTTCCAAAGGAAAGGGTGCTTCTTAAGTCCCTTTCCAAAGGAAAGGGTGCTTCTTAAGTCCCTTTTCAAAGGAAAGGGTGCTTCTTAAGTCCCTTTTCAAAGGAAAGGGTGCTTCTTAAGTCCCTTTCCAAAGGAAAGGGTGCTTCTTAAGTCCCTTTCCAAAGGAAAGGGTGCTTCTTAAGTCCCTTTCCAAAGGAAAGGGTGCTTCTTAAGTCTCTTTCCAAAGGAAAGGGTGCTTCTTAAGTTCCTTTCCAAAGGAAAGGGTGCTTCTTAAGTTCCTTTCCAAAGGAAAGGGTGCTTCTTAAGTCCCTTTCCAAAGGAAAGGGTGCTTCTTAAGTCCCTTTCCAAAGGAAAGGGTGCTTCTTAAGTCCCTTTCCAAAGGAAAGGGTGCTTCTTAAGTCCCTTTCCAAAGGAAAGGGTGCTTCTTAAGTCCCTTTCCAAAGGAAAGGGTGCTTCTTAAGTCCCTTTCCAAAGGAAAGGGTGCTTCTTAAGTCCCTTTCCAAAGGAAAGGGTGCTTCTTAAGTCCCTTTCCAAAGGAAAGGGTGCTTCTTAAGTCCCTTTCCAAAGGAAAGGGTGCTTCTTAAGTCCCTTTCCAAAGGAAAGGGTGCTTCTTAAGTCCCTTTCCAAAGGAAAGGGTGCTTCTTAAGTCCCTTTCCAAAGGAAAGGGTGCTTCTTAAGTCCCTTTCCAAAGGAAAGGGTGCTTCTTAAGTCCCTTTCCAAAGGAAAGGGTGCTTCTTAAGTCCCTTTCCAAAGGAAAGGGTGCTTCTTAAGTCCCTTTCCAAAGGAAAGGGTGCTTCTTAAGTCCCTTTCCAAAGGAAAGGGTGCTTCTTAAGTCCCTTTCCAAAGGAAAGAGTGCTTCTTAAGTCCCTTTCCAAAGGAAAGGGTGCTTCTTAAGTCCCTTTCCAAAGGAAAGGGTGCTTCTTAAGTCCCTTTCCAAAGGAAATGGTGCTTCTTAAGTCCCTTTCCAAAGTATAGGGTGCTTCTTAAGTCCCTTTCCAAAGGATAGGGTGCTTCTTAAGTCTCTTTCCAAAGGAAAGGGTGCTTCTTAAGTCCATTTCCAAAGGAAAGGGTGCTTCTTAAGTCCATTTCCAAAGGAAAGGGTGCTTCTTAAGTCCCTTTCTAAAGGAAAGGGTGCTTCTTAAGTCCCTTTCCAATGAAATTTGTGCTTCTTAAGTCCCTTTCCAAAGAAAATTGTGCTTCTTAAGTCCCTTTCCAAAGGAAAGGGTGCTTCTTAAGACCTTTTTTAAATGAAAAGTGCCTTCTTAAGTCCCTTTGCAAAGGAAAGGTTGATTCTCAACACCATTTTTAAGGGAAAAGTTGCTTCTCAATACCTTTTCCAAAGAAAAGGTTGTTTCTTAAAGATCCTTTCTTTTTTATTAAATCTCCGTGATTCCTGTGTCTTGCTGCTCCAATTCCATTATGAACATAAAACCCGATCATCCTACCTTAATCTTAAACACTCTACTTCAAATTTTCAAACTTTCTAAGAAGATAGAAAAAATGCCTGCCTCGTTATTTTCATGTAATCAGCCTATCCTCGGAGATTCAATGTAATTGACCTGGTTATGCAGGTAAGCAAACAAGTCCAACATTGTTAGAACAACATAACTTCCGTATAGGCCATAACGCACATGGGCAGGCACAACAGTACTACAAACCAATATTTGTAGCATAAACAATTTAATTCCCATATGGTTAGGAATATTGTGCCGCAACACCAACATGCCCTTACTCCTCTAACTGCAAATCTGAAGTACATGTGTTATTTTTTCTATGTTCCATTGTCTTTGGTCTGCCTGTGTGCATGTTGATACGACAACTAGCAATCATTCCAATCACATGGAATATTGGACTGTGGTCCGACTCATAGAACTCATCGTAAGCTGATTGCTTTAGTTAGCCCAGAGACAACATTAGTTTTTGAACGAAAGAAACAATGTGATTTTTTTCTTTTAGCTATGTACATATGTGCAGAGTGTGACATCTGCTTTGGGAAAGCTTTAGGAAAAACACAATAGCATTCCGAATGTTTTTGCTTTTTTTTTTGTTTTCAAGCCAAAACTTCTTTGGTTTCATATTGCAAAAGTGTTTGCTATTTTAATTTGAGTTTTTTCTCGGTCTCTTTGTTGTTGTTGTTTTTTTTTTTTTGTTTTGTTCTTTTTTCCTTTTGATTAGAATTGTACAACAACATGTTAACATTTATCCCACAGATACAAGACGTGGCAACATCCTCACGTATGACAACACTTGGCAGTCGTTCGAAACGTTTGCAATCTTCCATACTACAACCACTGGAGCAGTTGCAAAATGAAATACTTTATCATTTGACAGCATTGGAATTGCAAAAGGACCCCTGGGCCAAACAGGTCAATCAGACTTTAAACCATTTGCGCAACATTCAGGAGTATTTGGAGAAGACAGCAGGAGAAATATGTGACAATCAAACAAGAATCTATACCGAAAGGTAAATGCAAAAACAAACAAAACGATTAATTAAATCCATGACACATGATTTATGTTTGTTTTTTATGTTCTTTATTGGTTAGACTGAAAACCTATTTGACCAGCGACAAGGCCACAATGTCTTCACAATTGGGCGACACCACAGCCAAATGCCGTCCCTTCTTTGATATCTTTGATGCAAATCGTATATTTCTTTGTCGAAATATGATCGATTTCATCAATGCCTTATGGTTCTTTCCCTTTTTGACATTGCTACTGTGGTCGGTCGCCACACCCGTGGGTTTAAATCTAATCTCACTGCAACGTAAGTTGACCACATTGAAACAAATTCGTTTGCGTAGCGGCGGTAGTGAACGAGGACGGCGACGTGAGCGGGATTCGAGTACGTCGCGAGAGCGCAGCACAAGTAGTGGCAGGCGAAAACCGGCACCATTGTAAGTTGAAAAGCATAAAACATTTTTTTGAGGTTATGTGAAAATATTCATATTGGTGTGTTTAAGGCGTCGCACCGCCACCGAAGAAACATTGGATATTGATGACATTGATGCGGTACAACAAACACCGGTACGCAGTCGTAGTCAACCGTAAGTTGTGTAAGGTTATATTCCCTTTTGGAATTTAATGTGTATTTTTGAAATGTTTCCCTTTAGAAGACGTTCTGAACCAGAACCGGAAGATAATTGGCGTTCATCTGGTAACATACGTGCCCAGTCTCGGGATCGTAGCTCATATGAACGTGAACAGCCACGTGGAAAACCGCCTATGTAAGTAAAACGCTGTCAAATATTCACCTAAACCAAGGCGAAAGCCGAATTTAAACTGGCGTTTGTCCCAATTTACATTAGGCGAGTTTACTTGCGGCAATTGTCAGTTTGTAGGTGAGAGAGGGTGCTGAGAGGCAAAGGGTTACCATATGCCTCACCTCTCTCCCCTACAAAATGACAATTGCCGCAAGTAAACTCGCCTAATCTAAATTGGGACTAACTCTCGTATTTTATTATAATACGTGCGATGAAAATGCGACTTAAATACATTCATTAGGTCAACCAAAAATAACGCATTTTATTTTAACCAGCTTGATGTAAACGTAGTCTTAGGATGGCATGCAAATATCTGTACAGTAGAGTTGTACAATCTAGTTCATTTGAAAGATCTAGTTCAATAGCTCAGCTCTTTTAATTGAACCAGTTCAATAATCTAGTTCATATTTCACTATCCAGTTCAATTATTCGGATCAGAATCGTTCACGGGCTCTTAATCGTTCGCTTGATAAAAACACATACATGTGAAATTCGGTTTGGAATATTTCTTTCTTTGACATCAAAGGCCAGCTGTTTTGATTCTGCTGTAACCTATACATCCTATCCTATACAGTGTATAGGAGTTTTTGTCGTTATGAGGATTTATTTGACGTATACAAAATGGATTTGACAGTTGAAATCTCTTGGACTAACTAAATCCAGTTATATGTAAAAGTACTGTAATACAAATGGTCCCGGCACATGCGGTCTGTTATGAGTCGCGTCGCGCGTTAAGAACAACAACCACGTGAAACATGTGTAAGGGGCTAAATAAATACGATCCGTTGTGTGACGCGTTGCGCGTTGAAAACAACAACCACATGAAAAATGTGTTAGTGATGCCAAATTCGTTCTTGTAGTTTTCACGTGGTTGTTGTAACGCGACACACAACGGACCGTATGTATTTGGGCCTTAAATGATGCCATATTTGTTATCGTATCTTTCATGTGATTGTTATAACGCGACACTCAACGGACCGTATGTGCCGGGGCCTTAAGGGGCTCTTCACATGTGATCCGTTGACCTTTCGGTCGTTGAGTGTCGTGTAAGAGAAGCCAAGTTTGTTTTTGATGTTTTCATGTCGTTGCTGCAAAGAGTATGTCCCGTTCCACATTTGAGGGATTTCAATGAAATAATTTCATGAAATTATGCGTTCTTATGTATGTATTTGACGCGACGCTCAACGGACCGTATGTGCCGAGCCCTTAAATTCATGAAATTCTATCAATGAAATCATTCTAGTGTGGACCGGGACTATGTACCGCATGTCAAAATGGGTACGTGGAGCGTCGCGTTAACGACTTATGGTACGTTTACATTTACGAACTCGAGTGGATTTCAACTGTCAATTCCTTTGCGTATACGTCATCTAAAATCCATTGGATTTCATTTGACGTTTATGCAATATAATTGACAGTTGAAATCGAGCTGATTTCGTACTTTTAAAACAAGAGTCAAATTAAATTATTGAATAGTGGTTTGCAATACTTGAGCTTTTTCACTGAGGACGAATTTAACTCGGTGTTCAACGGTTGTTGATAGTTTAAAGCGATATTCCTTACGGAAATTCACGTTTTGTGCCCAAAACTTACTCCCGAGGAACTTGATAAAAAAATCCACGCTTATAGTGCGGTTACACTATAGTTTTTTGCCGGGTTTACCCACATTGAGTATTTATTACTTAATCTGGTCAAATCTGACCAGATTTGCCATACAAAAATTAAATCCTCTCACGACTGGGTTTATTTTAAATCCGGCACAAATCCACCAAAAATACAGTGTTGTATTCGGTATTTGTGCAAAAAAATCCAACTCTACTCAAAAAGTACCAAAAGTTGCAACTGTTTTTGCAACTGAGTTTGTCGTGTTTTACACGTTTACGATTGGTCGTATGAGATTTTATGGAGTTAGTAAATCTAAATTTATTTGGAAATCATAAAATTATTTATTTTTTTTTTTCATTAGACACTTTTTTAACAAAAAGTACACTTGATACCATGATACAAAAATGTATCCCTATGTAAAATATACCAATATGAACAAAGAGGGGCGATATCTCATACGAGAAATCGTAAAAGTGTAACACACGACTTTATTAGTTATTTTGTATGTATACGTAAACAAACATCAGCTGACAGTTTATATCCTCAAAAAGCTAAGTGTAACCAGCAAAGATTAACCCACTGGATCTATTAAACCCAGTGGGTTAACCTTCAATAGTGTAACCGGGGTATTATTGTCGTCTACTGTTAATCTTAAAGATCTCTAATACTATGTTTACATTTACGAAATCCACTCGATTTCAACTGTCAATTCCATTGCTCAAACGTCAAATGAAATCCAATCGATTTCAGATGAGTTTTCATTTGACGTATACACAAAGGAATTGACAGATGAAATCGAGTGGATTTCGTAAATGTAAACAAGTCTAAAATGTTCTTTAATATATATTCTTTTCCATTTCTCCTCAAACAGGCGACGCCAAGGTACCGAAGAATTCGATTTGGACGATGAAGGCCAACCAGCCTCCTACGGTCGTGAAAGAAGTCAACCGCGAATACAAAGTCGACAGCAAGAACGTTCACAACCCCCATCATCACAGGCCCCAAAATTCAAGCCAGCCTTGTGAGTAAATTCTAAACGTGATGACACTTCGTAGTCAGGCACTGAAGTGTGTGTTGGATTATTCCTCCATGTCTTGAGCCGAAAACACATCCAACGTTTGAGTAAAGTTTTGTGTTATTTCTGGTAGAAAAATAAAAGAAAAAGTGCAGCCAAGTTTGCATTTTTCTTTATTCTTTTAGCAGAAATGACGCAAAACTTTAGGCAAACATTGGACGTGTTCTCGGCTGTAGTTTGCCCGAAAGTCAGAATTAGGAATTTCTGTCTGTATTTTGAGTTAAGGAAGAGAATTTTGAGTTAATGGGGGAGAATGAGCGAAAATTTTAATCTCTCTTCTTATGTTGCTGTGAAATACGAAGATTTTTTAAGAACACCTTCAACGCCTGACTTCGAAGTTTGAAACATCCGTGTTTTCGTTTATCGTTGAATGTTTAGAGATGTCAATGTTTAGTAGATCGATATTATTTTCCTGATGTCAATTGATTTAACTTAAAAAATTGTAAATTTTAAACACTTTTAAGTGGTAATGTTTGCCTTTAATTTTTTATTTCGCTTTACACATTGATTCGTATATTTTAAGTTCTTTTTCCATTGATTGTGTTTCTGGAAATCATTTTTTTTTTCTTTTTTTTATTTCTTAAGTCTATAGATTACAAAAATCCTTACAGACTAAATATACAAATATTTACATACATATGTACAAGAAATATATTCATAGTTTTTTTAGATATATTGAAAAAGAGTGTTAAATATTAAATGTAGTTTAAGTGTAAAATTATTTTTCTCTTTAAAGATTCACGACTTTCAGATGGATCAATTAAGTGGTAATACTTATTAAATTGGGGATCGTGGTTGGCATAGTTTGTTGTGAAATATTTAATTTGAAGTAGTTGGTAGTTGCGAGAAGGTCTAAGCGGGACGTTTATGCAAAGTCTTTCCAAAATAAACTCAGACATAATTTGTCCATGTATAACTTTCATAATAAAGGTGACATTTAGCATTGTGCGGTAGTAAATTCATTAAATTTAACCTAAATTCGTAACTAGGTAATGTTTGTTAGCACCATCCACGACTTCTCAAACAAATAAAAATTGTTTTTGAACAGATTCTAATAAATTTAAATGAATGATATAGCTCGGATCCCATACTATAGATCCAAGATGCTGCGTACAAAAGAAATATTCAATTGTTTACAAACGATATCTCATACGAGAAATTGTAAAAGTGTAACACACGACTTTATTAGTTATTTTGTATGTATACGTAAACAAACATCAGCTGACAGTTTATATCCTCGAAAAGCTAAGTGTAACCAGCAAAGATTAACCCACTGGATCTATTAAACCCTGTGGGTTAACCTTCAATAGTGTAACCGGGGTATAAGGCACCTAGCAGTAGTAGGCAACAATGTTTCCAAATATGTAATGGCTAATGTTAAACTACCCCTGAGAAGCTAGTGACCCCCAGCATCTAACCTATTTTTATTTTTAAATTATGTATTTTGCTTTCTGGTCTGATCATTTAACTGGTTTCTTAGACGAAGACAAGGTACTGAAGAGTTTAATTTAGATGATGAAAATGCACCCACAAGTTCTCAACAACAACAACGTCGTAGCCAATCTAGGGAGCCAAGCAATAGTAGACAACAACAAACACGGGCACCATCTACTGCCAAATCAGTACCGGTCTTGTAAGTTGGAATAGCTTATCTTGGGCCTAATTCACATAGAGCTACCAAAACAAGTGTTTTAGTCCCGGTCCACACTGGAGTAAATTTCATGAAATTAGACGTTCTTAGAACGTTCTTATTCTACTATGGAACTCGATCTAGATTCTAGAAACGCATAATTACATATATATATTTTTCAATGAAATTACACTAGTGTGAACCGGGAATTAGTTAAATACGTCATTTATTTGGCAGATATTCAATGGAATTGACAACATAAATGATGCATTTTATTAAAACTTGTTTGATGTAAATGCAGCTTTGCATGTAGATCAGCTAGCCTTGTATTTGTTTTAATTTTTTGTTGTGATTTCTGTTATAATTTTACGCAATGTCTTTTAGACGAAGACAAGGTACTGAAGAATTTAATTTGGACGATGAATATGCAGCCACAAGCTCCCAACAATATAGGGCCCCCAGCAGTAGTAGACAACAACCTCCTAAACCACCACCGAAAAGTGCCAAATCAGTACCAGTCTTGTAAGTGTTAAATCTAATTTACACTAATAGCCAAAACACGAGTTTTGGCATTGACAACTTGAATGACTCGTTTTACAAAAAGAAATCTGTTTGATGTAAATATGCTATTAATGTAACGGCTAGTATGGAAGATGGGTAGAAAATTATTTGGTTGAACTTATAGATATGTATAAATTGGTGGATATTTTACGGTCTCTTTAATCTGTATATTTGATTAATAAATTAGAAGAAGACAAGGTACTGAAGAATTCAATTTGGATAATGAAGATACGGCTCCATATGAACGTGAACGAAGCCAACAAAGAGGCATGGCCAGTAGTAGTAGACCCCAACAACAACGTGCCCAATCACAGCAAACTTCCAAGCCGGTTATGTAAGTTAATATGTTTACGGCTTTATTAATACTAAACTAAAAATTTCCCCTAAAAAAGAAACCGTTTTATTCCAAATTAAAAATAATGAGAGAACCGTGGCTGTGGGTGGATTATATTGTAATTATGGCTTGTGAAACAACTCTTCTATCTCAAAATTTTTGGTATATAACCCTGTTTGTAATTGTCTTTTTTCTTCCTTTTTTACAGTCTTCCTAGGGGTCAAACTGAATCAGCACGTTGAGAGTTGTTTTGAGATATCGCGTTAACAGATAAAAAGCCAAGACAAAGCGGAATCCAGTGGTTTTTATTTGACGTATACCCAGTTGAATTGACAGTTGAATTCATTGGATTTCGTAAATGTAAACGTACTTTACTTTCAGAAATGTTTCGGCACATACGGTCCGTTGAGTACCGCGTTACAACAACCACATGAAAAAGTCTAAGTGATGCCAAGCTTTTTTTTTTGAAAAACAACAATATGACTGTTGCGTTAAAATTAAACATAATTTAACTTTTTTGGGACAACTCGTGTCTCTCAACAAGCCTCGGCACATAAAGCCCTCGGCACATACGGTCCGTTTAGTGACACGTTGGGACACGCGTTGTCTCAAAACAGTTAAATTATGTTTAAATTTAATGCGTCAGCCACATTGTTGTTTTTCAAAAAACTTTGCATCACTTACACTTTTTTCATGTGGTTTTTGTACCGCGACGCTCAACGCGCTCGTCACATACGGTGCACTAAACGGACCGTATGTGCCGAGGACTTAAGGTCCGTGGAGCATCGCGTTACGGCAACCACATGAAAAAAGTATAAGTGATTCCAAGTTTTTTTTGAAAAACAACAATATAGGCCTCTGTACATACGGCGCGTTGAGCGTCGCGTTACAACAAGCAAATGAAAACTTCAACAACAAACTTGGCGTCACTTAGACTTTTTTCATGTGGTTGTTGTTTTTAACGCGTGACGCGACGCACAACGCACCGTCTGTGCCGGGGCCTTATGGGTGTTGCGTAAAATTAAACATAATTTAACTTTTTTGGGACAACGCTTGTCCCAACGTGTCACTCAACGGACCGTATGAACTGAGGCCTAACGAACCATATGTGCCGAGGCCTTGAGAAATTTCTTCGTTATAGTATGTTTACATTATAACTTTTTGCTGGGTTAACCTCTTTATGTCAAATAATTGGGAATCGCTAATGGAACTAACGTTTAACTTCACGTTTTGAACGGCAACGCGAAAAGGCGAAAAACAACATTCAACGTTCTGGTTTTTATTCACCTTTTAGTGCTTACTACCTCAATCGATAATAGGTCTGTACGATAACCCAAAAGTTTGTACAAATTTGCACAAACTTTTACAAAATGCTGTTCGATAACAAACTTGTAAAGTAAAAGAGAGCGAATTTGGAGACAACAGTGAGAGAATTTTGGAGAGCTTTGAAGAGTTTTGCTTACATGTTTTTGCAAGGAAAATTTTTCTTGTAAGAACTTGCAAGTTTGATCAGCTGATTTAAATTCGAATGCTTTGTGGCAGACTTCTTGGCAAAAACATAAACAAACGTTGGGTTTTAGAATAAATAGAAATAAAAAAGGGAAAAATTATATAAACAAATTATGGAAAACGATAATGTAAATAAATGGTATGTTCCAGAACTGCAAGAATCTATTAATTTTTACTATTTTTTCCGATAACATAAAGGAAAAACTGTTATCGTAGTAAAAAATAGTAGCTTCTTGCAGGTTCTGGAACAGAGCAAAAATAACTTATTTTGTAGTTTGTGGTGAATACTTTTTTATTTTATTATTTATTTAATCTTTTCCGCCAACTTGTTCTTCAAATCACCTGACTTCTTGCAAGTTTTTGCAAATTGCTGTTCGATAACAATCTGCAAATTTTTAGCTTCGAGAGAGTAAAATTGGTGGAGAGACGTTACTGAGAACTTGCAAGTACTTTTCACTTGCGAAGTTATCGTACAGACCTAATATTTACACTCTTTCCTCTTTATTTTAACACACTTTCTTTAAATACACAAAGTTTTCCTTCTATCTCTTTTTTAAATTTACATATAAATGTGTGGTCCTTCCTAACCTGAAGTTGATGTATCCTACCGTCAAAATATTCTCAGATTTTCATTTCTTCTTTTTTTTGGTTAAAAAATGTGTGTGTTTTTGTTTGACAATTAGGCGTCGACAAGGTACCCAAGAACTCAATTTAGACGATGAAGATAATAACTGGCGTTCACCGCAAGACTCGAGCACTCAAAGAGGGCGCAGTCAGCCAAGACGTGGGGATATGCGTTCACAGAGATCAATGACACCAGTTCTTTCGGCCAGACCGGATATGCAACCGGCACAGCCAATGCCACGTACACCACCCAGACTGAAATCTCGTGTTTCATTAACCACAAGGGCTGTCGCTAATATTGTTAAAAATCGCAGCCAGGCTGGCAGGGTATTGTAAGTAAAATTCAACAAATTCGCAATCACTTATGTGATATTCTTTTAACATACCTTTACCATTGCAGAAGACGCCGAGATACTGACGAATTTGAATTGGATGATGATAATGATAATACATACAGTACCGCAACTAGGCAAGCCGTGGAAGCGTAAGCCTCAATCTTACATTTTTAAGGGGGGTTTCTAATTATTTTCATATTTCAGTGCTCGAAGAACACCGCCCCGTACAGCACCACCACCACCGCCACCACCCTCAAACAGGTTCTCTCGTTATTAAAACAATTTTGTATGCATTTTGGTTTTTGAACTAATCCGGCCAACAACAAACACCTATTCTACACCTAAAAAGCAACTCTTATTATATAACGAATATCATTCATACCTATCTCATTAATTTTCTTTTTCTTTCTTTTCGCCTTCTCTGAAAATAAACAATAACTACAAACAAATATCTAGATTTAGTGATGTTCGTAGTGTACGCTGGACCGCTAAAGATGATGATATTGTTTTCGAAGATTGTGACTCAGCGAATCCCATGTACATGATTCATGATCTTGACGAATAAAGAAAAAAGGACACAATTTTCCATCTACAAAATAAAACATACATAACATATTACATAATTCGTATGTCTGATACACTTCTTGAGATAGCTAAATGCATTTGTAGCTATCATTAGTATGGACAACATAATGATTATGTTTTGTGTTTTAATGCCCACACATGCACGATTTTACCACAAAATATTCATTTTTAAGAAGTTTACCTTTTTTTGTAAGAATAAAAAATTATGAATTTTAGTTGTATTTCTTTTTAAGCCTAGATTTAAATATAAGTATAAACAATATTTATATTTTTGTTTTGTAGAAAATAAGACATTCTTTAATAAATAATGATGAATACAAATCGAATAAAGAGCTAAAAATATAAAAATTTATGGTTGTTATTGGGTAAAAACTTGTAAAAGTCAGTGTAGCAACTTGAGCCTAAAAGCATGTTTGGTCCATATTTATATTAGGCAATTTTCCTTGAGGCAATTGTCCGTTTGAAGGAGAGAGAGATGTGAGACACCCTCTCTTGCCGACAAACTGACAATTGCCGCAAGGACACATGAAGAATTAGATGTAAACCATGGCACAATTACCCAGGTAGTGGCATCGTAAAATTTTGAATATGTTATGTCAAAACTTTCTTTATGCTGTTGGGGAAATTACAACAAAAATAATTTTTTTATAAAGGGATTTGACTTTTCATATTCGATCAGCTGGTGTGATACCACTACCTGTTAGTTCTGCCATGATGTAAACGTTGTCTTATCAATAATAGGTGTGTCTTTTTACGTGATAATTTGTAATAATTATTACGAAATGTTACTAAATGCTGTCTTTTTACACAAAAGTTCAGTAAAAGAGAGCGAAGTTAGAGAACAAGTTTGACAGTTGTTTGCTGAGAAATTGCTAAAAGTTGCTGAAAGAATTTTTCCCAGCAACATTTAGCAAGTTCGATCAGCTGTTTTTTAATCATCTGCAAATGGACAGCTGCTCAATGTTTATCTTATTTTTTGTGGAAAATACTATAAATATTACGACTCAGGTTTATTTATTGATTATTTTATTAATATATTAATTATTTTCTATTTATTTTGCTTAAAATTGAAGAACTTTTCCATTGCTTTGGAATTATTTTTTCGTTCATGCATTGGCGCCAATGTTTTTGTTTTGGTTATCAACTGTTATCTTGCTAAAGTTTACTAAATGCTGTCTTTTTACTATTTTCTCTATTTTCGTATCAAAGAGTAAAATCTCTCTTACTCTCTGAAAAGAAGTTACTGAATAATTATTACTGAAAAAGTAAAAAGACACAACTAATGTCAACAAATGGTCTGTTCCTTTACTTCTGAAAGTGGTAAAACCGGCAAAAGTAGTAAAAGTTGAAAACTGCTCCCATATGAATTGTATTGTGTCTGAAGTAAAGGAACGCTTTTCGAGTAAAAAGTTGTAAAACTTGAAGATTCTTGAACGTAAAGGAACAGGGCTAAAAATTCAAATGGTTTGATAAAAACGCCTTATAGTACGTTTAGACTATGCTTGATTTATCAAATCCAGTGGATTTAAGTTGCCATTTTCATACCATATATGTCAAATAAATCAAGATAATGCACTTACAGCGTGTTTTTGTAAAAAGTTTTTGCCCATTCGTTCGTCGATTTCATGAACGAAGACACAATTTGGTTTTCATAGCGATTGACGTTTGTATTCGTGTGACAAACAAATGAAAGCTTTTTATTTTCGTAATTTTTTTGGTTTTCGTAACAAAATCAGACGAACGAATACGTCAAAAATAAACGAATGGAAAAGAACCATCGTTTTGAATGAAAATTAAATAATTTGAGTAATAAATGGCACAAAACACACGAAAACTGGAAGGGAATGCAATTTTATTTATTTCCATAGAAGCACACTCGTATATGTACATACGTTTCTTCATATTATCACAATTATTTTTGGACAAATTTGATAACATTTTTTCTTATTTTTTGTTTGTCATTTGTTTATCGGGGCTGCCATCAAGTAACACATTTTACGTGCAGATGCCTATGCAAAATTCACAAAATAAGTATCATGGAAACCCTGAAATATAAAAGCTTTTATGAAATAGACGAAAGCTTTCAGATAAAAACGAATGGTTCGTAAAATTTTACAAGAACCAAATTTTGAACGTATACGTTTTAGTACGAACGGTTCGTGTGACAGGCAAGCATTTTTACAAAAACACCCTGTTAATCATCGAATAAATGCATACTCTAAACCAAGCATTAAACAGAGAAAAACAATTGCAAGCCAGATATGAAAAAAGATTTTGCATTTTCGCGGATTCATGCTTTGTTTTATTGAATTATTGAGTCCTTACCTGATCCACAGCGTTCTTATCCATTTTCCATTAAATTTCTCTCCATCAATGTTAATATTTTATTACTTTATTATAGCTCTGTTCCAGAACTAAAAAGTTTTTACAATTTTTACCACTTTTACACACTTTACGTTCCCGTACACAAAATTTATATGAAAATCGTTTACGACTTTTACAACTTTTACGACTTTTACCACCTTATAAAGTACGGGAACAGGCCACATTTCTTCATTAAATAAATCAAACGAATGACCGAATAACCGTCGTCTTGCGCACAAAAACCAAGCCCTGCCACATTTTTTGTTACGCCGTTAAAACACAAACAATGCAAAATCATAAGCTATCAATGCAAAGTGCCCGCATGCTTCTTCTTCTAAGAAATCAGAATCAGTCAGTGCGACACAGAACAAGAGAAAAACAAAAATCGGGACGATATAAGAAAATTAATATAAAAAATTGTACAAAATTTAAAAAAGCAAGAAATTTTTAATACTAAAAACAAAATCATGGTGTAATAAAACAGAAATTTACTAAAGTAATCTTAATTGCAAAGTAACTCCTCTTAATCAATTTGTTTTGTTTGACAAGTGTATTTCTTCTCTCGTTCTCCACCATTAAAAGAAAGAAAAAAAATCTTAAAGGAATATAAACTGGAGAAAATTGAAAAAAAATAATTGTGCATTAAATTACAAACAAAAACTACATATTTGTAAGTATAGAAAACCAG
Source organism: Musca autumnalis (assembly GCF_047663935.1). Lineage (NCBI taxonomy): Eukaryota > Metazoa > Arthropoda > Insecta > Diptera > Muscidae > Musca > Musca autumnalis. The sequence continues at coordinate 202,606,597 of NW_027412088.1, forward strand.
TTTTCCCAAAATATTACATCTATTTGGGGCTTTTGGAAATTCTTTTTTGAAGGCTATTGACCTGGATTTATCCTGAAAAAAAATCTGTGAATAATGCACTTTGTGAAAAACGGACTGTGTGAATGTGTGTGTGGCTTAGTGTCATTTATGTGTGTATGCATTAACACTATTATGTGATGAGATTCTAAAATCTACTAAATTAAACAAAGACGAAATATTTATTTGAATGGTGGTCGTCGTGGTCGTGTAAAGTTGACCAGCACAATGCAAAATCTCTTGCTTGCTCTGACTTGTCCATACCCTGTTTCTTCTTGCTCCTTGCACACTCCGTAAACAGCCAACCTGTATGTTTTTTTATTTTTTTGTCGTGGTCATTTATAACACAATACATAACAAGTGTCTGAATTGTCTAAATGTGAAATATATATAAGAAATATTTTTAATTACAAGTAGGTTGATGATTTTGTTTTTAATTTCTTTTGGCTGTTTAAGATATTTCAAATATATTATATATTGTTGTTTTAATTCCAATTCACATACAAATCCAAGTAAGTTTTTCGTTTATTGTTGTTTAGTTCATTGACCTTTTAGCTTGTTAGCACCTTCTAACATGTGTTTTGTTTTTGTTTCGTATTTGTTTACACTTCACCGGCTTGTTGGCTTGGCCCATCTGCCTACACTTGATTTTTGTCTTGTTCTTGTTTTCTACAGTATTCAGTATGCAAATCGTAACATGTGTTGTGCGTTTTTCTGTTTCTATAGTACTTCGTGACGTTCTATTAGTGATAGTACTAGCGTTGTTCAAATCTAGTTCGTTTGAACGACCTAGTTCACTATATAGTTCAGTGGACACCGGTCATTTGTATGAAAGAACAGCGAGTTAGTTATATTATCTCTTTGTTTTCATGAAATAGCTCATACGTAAACGAACTATGGTACTGAAATTTTACATAGTACATAAATCAAAGGTATTAGCAAAGATACAGGGTGTCTCCATATTAAAAGTTATGTATGTTTAAAAATTTATAATATATAACACTTTTCAGGAAAAATCGCACATCATTAAAAATAGTGGAAATTTGTAATAAAATTTAGTGAGAAATTATGAAAATAACTAACCACAATATATGGTAAAAAAATATAAAATTACCAGAAGTCTTACTTGCAACCACATAAAACCAATTCTATTTATGTACGTAAAAAATGTATGTTATTATTTAAGGTCATCAGGTAAAATCCCATATAAACCAAATGACTAATTCCTGTAAAATCCTAATAATTGGTTCACCAGAAAGTGGAAATTTGAAACATAATTAATAGGCACCATTGATTCATCAAGTAATATCCCAATAATGGGCTTAAACAAAGGAGTAAAAGAAAAGTGATTAATTGTGAAATTAAAGTTGAATGATGTCACAGTGTTTTAAAAGAATTTTATCTCTATCTCTCCACATACAATGTCGTATGGAGTGAGTTTCCCTTCTCTCAGAGAAAAGTTATGTGACTTGGACAGTGCCACAATCACCATGATTGAACTTAAAGAAATAAAAAATATATGAAATGTTAGCATTTCAATATTAGATCAATTAAATTAAATGACATCTTTATGCATACTGAACATACTGAAGAAACAATGCCCATCAGCATCGTTAATTACGAAGTGCAACATCCATATCTACTGTCATAATACGTACACGTACAGTTGATTGTACTACAAAACTGACCTAGGTAATCTTATAATATGTGAACAATACCAAAAAAGAAACACATGTTGAAAACAATACAGATATAAAATAAACAAAGCCCATTCTACTTTGTACATTTACCTTACCTACTCCGCTGTGTTCACTTGTGATAACACAACAATGTCCATCACATATAATTCATTCATAAAAATATGCCTATAATGATAAAGTAAAAAAAAATCGTTCCTTTAATGTCAGCTTAAGTATGCCAATGACCATAAATAGATAAGTAACATGACCATGTTTTTTTTTTTTTTTAGCTATGCCAACAAAACAAATACCATATTCTCAATTCCATAGTAGATTGCATCGTTCAAACATTTCATATTGTTGCAGATTTATTTTTGCTCAAACACATCTATGCAAACAACCCTGACGCCGCCATCAAAATGAGTTTCCACAGTCGTAGTTCTAGTGAAATAGACAACATACCATATGGTGAGATATTGCCAATATTTATACGAGATTTTGAAAAGGATTTCGATTTTGCTGATGTCAAGGAAAAAGTACGGGATTTATTCAGCAAACCTGAATTCGAATATATAGAAAAGGGGGTAAGTAATGTACACTTAATAGAGTTTTATTTAGTACTAATTTCTATATTTCCTCCAAAAACTACAGAAAGGTAAAGAACAAATTCTACACATGATATGGACTTTAATGTCCAAACCGGATGATTTGATTATCCAGTTCTTAGATGCCATTACCTATGATTATAAATGGATTGTGGACAAAATTAAAAACGGATACATGGACCATGGTGTATTAACTGAATTGTATTTGGAAAAATTACGTATCATACAAAGTCACAATGAGATGCACACTCAATATAATGTGCATCGCACTAAGCCGGTAAGTTCTGGGGCACAGAACAAGTGTTTATAGCTCATCTAACTATCAGTGGTGTTTTTTTTTTAATATTTATTGTTTCTTTTCAAGTTTATTGAATTGTCCAGAAAGCTGCGACGCCTTAATCCGAAGAAAACCTACAACAGTGTTGTACTATTGGGCGATCTTGGCAGTGGTAAAAAATGGCTGGCAATTGATGTATGCTCCGACTATACAGTTATGGAAAAAATGGACTTTAATGTGTTCTGGATTGATTGCATCAATTGTGTAAATCCCCAAGAAGACTATAATGCCCTCAAAAAGCTAATGTTTAAATTAGATCCCGACTATAATTTCGCTGAAAATCTAAATGAAAATATAGCGAATCGAATTAGTGTCCTAAAAGCTAAAATAGAAAATCTACTTGAATCGAAAGAATATAAAAATTGTCTACTGGTGCTGGCTAATGTACAGAATACCAAAGCAGAAAAGGTTTTTAAATTGGGCTGTAAACGTTTGATAATAACACGTAATCAAAAGATTTACGATACACTACCGGATAAAGTAAATCTTAAAATGATTCTAACCGAAAGCTTGTCGCTAGTGGAATTTCATCTGATGCTTGATAAGTACATCAGGAGATATAGTTGGCGTGATTTTAATCTAACATATGCAAGTGATATTTATTATGCAAGCAAAGCAGATCCTTATATACTGAGCATAATTGCAAAACAACTGCAATATAAGCGTTCCAATTGGGATGAATGGAAAAAGAATTTGGATACATTGCAGTAAGTATGGGAACATAATAAAAATATGAAAATAAAGTCAATTGATTTGCTTTCGCTTTGGATTGTAGTAAAACTGACTATGGTTAACATTTCAAACGAGACTTTAACAAGGCTATGGTTGTTTTTTAAATAAACAATTTCTTTACTGCTTACAGGATTCCTGATGAAAAATTTAGACGTGATATTGAAAACTCTTTGAAGTCATTAACCCCAGATCAATTGCAATTGTATGCCACATTTTCCATATTTCCCCATTGTGCTAAAATACCAGTAAAGGTAAGTTTTGAAATTTGAAATTACTAAATAACTCATTCCATTAATGTAAATTTTCCCGTTTAGCTTATGGCAAACCTATGGCAGAAAAATCTCAAAGACACGGAAAAAATCGTGGATAAATTTCATAGCAAATCATTTCTTAAGAAGGAACTTTTAGACGATCAAGATACAACTATTTGTAGTTTAAGATATGTCTACAGTTCCTATATTAAGAACTGTCCAAATATGCAAAATCTCATCAATGCATTCGAATTGCATCGTGCTGTAGTCGACTACTATAAGTAAGTGAAGTCCTAGATTTCTCCTAAACCAAACACTGGATATATGAAAATTTTCAATGGATGAAACTTTGTTAAAATTTCTTTGAATTTCCTAAAACAAATCATTTTTGTCCAGGGTCGAAGAACATTTGGATATACGCAAAGATGTCGATTTATATTATGATGCTGATCATGATAATTATTTCTTTCAATGCATTGGCTATCATCTGCATGGCGGCAGGTATATGTCGCTGTTTCCTCGTCTCTATACGGATTTTGGATTTTTGGGTCAGAAAATGCGCCATGTCGGCTTGTCCAACACCATTGCCGATTTGGAATATTATGAAGATGAAATTATGGCAGATTGTCAACCAAATTTCATGAAAAAACTTAAAACATTTTTGGCTAAAGTTGAGGAGAAAATTCTGCATGCTCCAGATTGCTGTTTACTACAATATGCCCTATTAGCCAATGAGGATGTTATAAAACAATTGGCCCTAAAACAAATCGCCCAATTTCCAAGGAGAATGTGGTTCCAGGAAACGTAAGTTAGATATTATCAGTTTATGTAAGGTTTAGGGATAGGAAACGGATTGGCTGCAATTTTAGTAGCTCATGTTGTCCAAAATCAAGCAACAACCGAGCCACTTGGTCTTCATATAGTGTTCATTTAGAAGACCAATTGGTTTCTAATAGACAATCAAATGTTAGTAATAAAGTAGGCCAAATTGAATTCATAAAGAAAGAATGCCAACTAGTCTTCATATAGAATATCAAGTAGTCTTCATTTGGAATACCAAATGGTATGCATATAGAAGACCAAATTACCTTCATAAAAAGGACCAAGAGATCTTCATATAGAAGACCACAAGATCTTCATATAGAAAACTAAGAGGAGGAGGAATAGACGAAATGATCTAGAAACCAAGTGGTCATCATATAGAAAAAAATCTGCTTAAAACTTAACAAATGACAAGGGTCCCCAAACTTTATTTCTTTATGTTTTTGTCCTCATTTAATAATTCCTTTTTTCCATTACAGTGGTCGTTTCCATCAGCGCCGCTTTATATTTAAACTACCTAGTAGTTGCAAACTAATACGTATTTTGGAATCGGATATTTGCATAGCGGTGCTGCATAATAATGAAACCTATTTGGTTGATATATCTCTGGAGGCTTCATGTGAGCCCGTGCAATTGATTAAAGGATCTCCGGTACACCTTATCGACATTCGACCTTTCAATGATACCAATTATTTGCTTACATTGGACTCGATGGGCCAATTGAAATTATGGAAAATTGCAGATGAAATACGACGCATTATTGCCCAACGCCGTAATCCCCATGCCAATTTTAATCCAAATGAATATAGACTGTGTCCCCAGCAAATATGCAGTTGCACCTTTAAACAATGTATAAATGATGTGATTCCCGGTCTTAGACGAGTTGTCTCCTTTTACATGGAGTTACCGGATAATAAGTTGCATGTGGCACTAGATAATGGCAATATAGTAATACTTGACTGGACTTGTGAAGAGTTTCGTACCAACAATGGCTATATGCCATGCAAAACGGATATAATGGACATCAAATGCGTTTGCAAAATTAAACGTTCCCATTGGATGATTTTGCATAATGGAGCTGAAACGCCGGTAGATATTACCTTTATAAATCAACGGAATACCGGAAAAGAGGAGATACGTTTCAATTGGTCTAATGATTTGAAAAACTTTGTTTACCACGAAGTGTGTGGTGATGACATTTTATTGGTCTTCCAAAATGCCATTGTGCGCTTGAGACCAGAGTTCCATTCTGGTTATGTCGATGGTAGCATGGAATTGCTATTTGAGTGCAATAACTTCGACATTACTTGTGCAAGATATTCATTGAAATACAACTATTTAATGGTGGGTTCCAATCAAGGGCTCCACTTGTTCGATTTGGCCAAACGCCACAACGTCTTGGAAAGTATTGTTAGTGAGAATATCACTTCAATTGACATTTACGATTTGGATGATGAGGAGTTCCAATGCATGGTCACTTGTGGGGTAAAGCACAAGAAAATAATCTATTTACTTGGTTTATGTAAAACCTCGGAAAACAGACTGGAATGGCAACATAACGTTGTTCACAATGCCGAACAACTTGGAGAAGGGGAAAAGCTTAGCACTGTACGTTTTAAGGGCAAGCGTTTGTTTGATGTTGTCTGCAATAATGGGGAGAATTTTATCTATGCCGTGGATAGTGAAAATAGGATACATCGAATCTCTACATCAGATGCCAAAAATTGGAAAATCATTAAAGTGCCCCAAGGCACACTACCACCACTTCATGAAATAACTGCAATTTGTTGCAAAGGCCAGAAAACATTTGTGGCCCTTAAAACGCAAGGCATTTACGAGTTAAACGGACAAAACTTTGTGGGCATATTGGATATGTCGAAAAACGTCAAGAGTCTCAAGTTAATCGATGATGATATTTTAATTGCCACCTCTGAGGAACATACACAAATAATTCCTCTGCAAAATATGCCTGGTATTCAAACGCAATCCACAAAATTTGTTGCAGAATTTTGTTATCCCGTAATGGAAAATTTTGTTCTAATGGCCAACATACATGGAGGTGTTGTGGTAAGTTGATAAAAACAAAACAAAAAACATTATCCTCCTGCTATAATTTTATGCGTTTTCCGGAAAAAGATGGCCTCAGTTGAGAAAAATTTCTCTTTAGGCTGATGTCTGGTATTTGTCGAATTCTCAGTTCTAGGAAAGGCCGGTAGAGCTCTGGTCGACAAACATGGACTCTTCCAAAATAAAAGTTGTACAACTTTTTACGGGTTCATAAAAAAAAAATGTCAAAGGTTTCTTGTACAGACGACATCAGTCTGTTATTTTCAATGAACGGAAAGAAACAAAACGATTCCCGTACCAATCACACAACGCCACAAACTTTTCAGCTTCTCTGAATCATTTCATTCTCACAACCAAAACAAAAACACAAACTTTTCAACGTAAAAAGATGGAAACCGTACGATTGGTGAAATGTAACTTCGGCTATGCTTTGCCATGTTGTTTCATTCACCACCGAAACGACAAGTATTTTTGGGAAACGTTTGCCGTGCGTTATGGTCGACACACTCAGACACACACACATGTGATTGCTTAACAACCCTATAAGTTAGCATCAGCATACCACAGTGAATTTTATCAACCACCAAACGTTTTTGATTTATTCACATGTGTTAAGTACTATTTAGTTTTCTATCTGCTGTTGTGGAGTTGAGTACTTTTCGCTTTTCGTTTTGTTCGTACTCACGAATGTAAACAAAACGAAACTAAACAGCGAGCTCGGCCAACGAGGGTTATGTTTCGTTTTGTATTGTTCCTATGGAAAATACGAAACGAAACGATTGGCAATTTTATTTAAAGTATTTTTACGTACTCTGGTTATTTTTGCATATTGATGGGAGTACAGTGGCAATCATTTCATCTTCAGAGACTAATTCAGAGGAATTCTTAACAATATCTTTAACGTGCCTACCAATAATTGAGTCTCTTCGTCGTCTAGAGGTTGAGCTATCGATGCCTAAATTATACATAAAAAACAGTAGTGGGCAAAAATCGGTAAAATGAAAACACAAAATTATGAATGAAAGTATCAATAAAACTTGACAACACTGTTACTATTGGTAAGACTTAGCGACAACTTTATTTTGGTTGTTAACTACCGACAAATTTCGTAAATTACCGAAATTATAAGATTTTAATTTGACCAATTTTTGTCGGTAACTCGAAAAATGAGTTACGGAATTTCAAATATCGGCAAAATTTCTCAAATGGTTGAGACACAGGAAACACATTTTTTTAAGTAAGCCATGAGTTGCCTTCTCTGTCCTCATATGCCAGTTTATAGGTATTCATTGATTGGGCTGATTGTGTAACTGAGAATAGGATAATTTCGTGGAGCCGAGCTGGAAAAGTATAGTACAAATGTCCTTTAATTTTTTTTATATATATTTTTTTTTTCTAGTTTATGGCCAAAAATTTCAAAAACCACAATATTGGAATTCAACCACACGAAGGGTTGGCCGCTTGTGATTTGAAAGCAAATATGGTTTTCTTGGGTTTTACCAACTTTCTGGTTAGGGTAAGAAGTATTATTTGTTTCTGTGTGGAATTTGTGACTAATTCAATAATTTATTTTCAGATTTATGCCTTGAAGGGCCATAAAGAATTCATCGAATGTAGATTGTTGTGCGAACAACAAGAAAGCAACTGCCTTATAACATGTTTAACTGCCTCAGCTAATGGCAAATTATTTGCTGTTGGTTTAGATACACCTCAAACAACTGCCGCCAACAACATTCATCCCAACGATTCAACAAATGCCAACACTAACAACAATCAAATATCTTGTGGAGATATTAATGTTTATAAAGTCAACAATTTAGACGATAAGTTCACCATTGAAAAGTTATACTGCCTTAAATCTCATGTAAAACCAGTTTACGACATGCATTTTTCACCCCACTGCGATGTACTTATAAGTATATCCGAACAAATATGCTTTTGGAATATAACATTTGTACTCAACAACCCATTGACTGCCAATAATAAGAAACGCCACAGTTCACGGTTTTCTTCGCAAAGAAGTGCCGAAGAAGTTGATGCCACGCCACATGCCGGGTCGGCTAGGACTCGTAATCTTCACATGATACTCAATAATGAAATGAAGAAATCCTTTGCTAGAAGTTTTTCTTTACAAGCCTCCTTTGATTCAGAAATGGCCAGTGATAGTGAAGTTTTTGAAACGGTGGCAGAACAGCAACAAAAACATTGTCAAAAAGAAGAAAGTTTTTGGCAATATTTAACTGGTCCCGAAGACAAACCTGAGTTATTGTCATGCTATAAACTAGATGGAAATGAGGCTCTGCAACTATTTACCAACCATGACTTTAGCCAGATCTATACCATCGATGATGAGGGTGTTTATTACAATTTAAATATTGTACAACCAAACACTGTATCACCATTGGAAAAGGAACATTCTCCTGATACTGTGGATTTGGGTGAATACTCAATTTTAGATAATACCAACATGGATGCCGAAAATGACAATATTGCACTTTACAAAGATATGCATCGTTTATCTGTGGCTTCAACTGTATCCGGCCGTGATGTTGTTGACAATATTCAAGCATGACAATCAATGCCACCGCCATCACGACTGCCATCGACTACACCACCCCGTACTTACCTCCATTTTCCTCAAGACTATACTAGTTATATTCGTAATGTGTTATCGTCCCTTTTTATTGTATGTATTTTGTTATTATTTAGTCATTTCTTTGATTGTGCATTTTTATTGTGATAGTCTTTAAGAGTCATTTATATCTTCACTCACTCACTCAACACAAAAACACTCACAAATCTATTAAGTATACAGTGATAAGAAGCATACAATCAAAACAAAAAACATAATCTATGAAAATTTAGTTACAATTAAGTAATTGTAAACAATTGCTGCCAAATTTATATAAAAAAAATAATAAAACATCTTTTATATAACATTGTTACAATGTTATAGAAAAAAAGAGTCCAGTAGTTATATATATTTTATAATGGAGTTTGTTGAAAATAGCAAGTTCTCAACGTGTTCTTTCCAAAGGAAAGGGTGCTTCTTAAGACACTTTCCAAAGCAAAGGGTGCTTCTTAAGACTCTTTCCAAAGGAAAGGATGCTTCTTAAGACACTTTCCAAAGGAAAGGGTGCTTCTTAAGACACTTTCCAAAGGAAAGGGTGCTTCTTAAGACACTTTCCAAAGGAAAGGGTGCTTCTTAAGACACTTTCCAAAGGAAAGGATGCTTCTTAAGACACTTTCCAAAGGAAAGGGTGCTTCTTAAGACACTTTCCAAAGGAAAGGGTGCTTCTTAAGACACTTTCCAAAGGAAAGGGTGCTTCTTAAGACACTTTCCAAAGGAAAGGGTGCTTCATACGACACTTTCTAAAGAAAAGATAGCTTGAAAAGACCCTTTCTAATGGAAATAGTGCTTAAAACTAGCTCTTTCAAGGGAAAGAGAGCTTAAAAAGAATCCTTGCAATGGAAAGAGGGCTTCAAAAGACCCTTCTTAAAGGTTAAAATACCTAGATAAGCACATCCAAAAGTATGCAACGTTAAAAGACCCTTATCAAAGTAAATATAACTTCTTAAGATCCTTCCTAAAGGAAACAGATCCTTAAGACACTGTCCAAAGCAGGCATGACCAAAAAGAGAACGGAGAAAATGTGAATGTATTCAAAATATTGGCAACTTATAACAGAGTGTTAGTAAGTTTGTATTCACGCAAGCTATAAACAATAACAAATCAAAACATTTGTTCTATTGTACGCTCTTTCTGTGCATTCGGGTCGTGTGCGTGTAAATTGCCGAAAATCATCGGCACCGCCGTGCCAAATGTGACCATGCTTGGTCCAAAGTATATGGAGCTTTCCGTAAACACAAGATGTTAATTAAAAGTGTTTTATTTTTTTATATTCAATTCGAAAACTTAAAATAAATAAAGATAAAAATATATATTTTTAAACAATATTAAAAAATTTGTAAATGGTAGACCCATACGACAAAATCTTAAAATACAAAGTGGTAGTGTCTTATAGACATAAAGTCAAAAGTGGGAAAAAGAAAGAAAAAAAGTTATAGGAAAGCGAATACACATAATTGTGTGTAAACAATTTAAAAAGAAAAAATAAAATAGCTTCATAATACAATAAATATGCTGTTCGAAACATTTTAAATGTTTCCTAATATTATGTTTATATAATACTTTTGTCGAGGACCTCTTCGGTATAACTTCTAAAATCATTTAGATCTTCGAGAATTTCTGTAATAGGCAAACACAATTCCATATTATAGGTTGATATAAAATAACTCCTCCCCTTTTTTACGTACCACTGATTTGTAGACTTCCAGAGTTGTTTTTGTATATGCCATATAAATCATCGCTATTATCACAACATGCTGTGTGCTTCTTAAACATGGCTTTACGTAGACTTTCCTCTGAAAAATAACATTGCAATATTATTTACTATAAATTATATAAGCATGAAAAGAAATCTAAGGATATCAAATACTCACTCCGTCGTATATTAAAACGATTCACTTGAGGTCCTACTAAATTACTAGGACACTTTGTAGAGGGATTTCCCGCTGGATTATTTGAGGAGACATCTGGAGTTTTTCTACAAATTGAAACAGCATTTTCTTTTACTGGTGTCATTGGTAATTTGGAATAATTGGCTTTCATAGAATCACTTGCCATCTTCTGTCTTTTATCAACAGCTATACAGGGACTATTAGTATACAATATACTACGTATACTAGGCGATATACCAATAGAAGCAAACATTTGCTGCGACTCACTTAATTCATCCGACATTAGAAATACTTCGGATTTGGTAGCACTCAAAGGATTACCCTCCGATAACTTGCTGCCACCAAGTTCATCCATAAATTTCCGCAAAATTGAACGTAATATTTTAAAACGTTTTAAAATACGTTCTACATCAACATGTTCTTTATCGGCACATTTCAATATGGCCCGGCATTCGTGTAACATAAGGGTAAATTTCTTAAATAGCTCCAAACGATCACCATGTTTTTGTAATTCTTTCTGATTGACAGGCAATTGGAAATGTTCGCGCAAAAAGAAAGCCATTTGTATTATATCCTCAAGAGTTTGTTTATCGTATTGTTTGTCACAGGACTTTATGGCTTGATTAAGTAATTCATGATAACACGAGGTAAATGCATGACTGTCAATAATCTCTTGTATTGCTTGTTTGAAATTTCGTACTTCATCATTGAAATGTTGTTCCAACACATAGGCATACATGTTCGAGTTAACTTTGCTTTGTAGTGATGGTATAATGCAAGAGTCCAGGGATTCAAAGGAGGCCAAACAACTGCGCACCACTGTTTTGACTAAAAAGGGGAAAAACACATTACTTTACATATACATACTCGTATAAACTTTTATCCTTCACTCCCTTATCTTTCTCATATGTTTTAATACCCACTTTTCGCATTTCCTGCAAATGCTATGGCGAACATGCCAATTTGTGTTGTACGATCAATGTTAACATCAAAATCGGCAATTAATTCATCCAATTGTGTCTCATCGATGTGATGTTCCTTGATCTCCTTGCGCAGCCTTTCCACAGACAACTTATCATAGTCCATAAAACATGTAAAGACCAAACGCAACAATGCCTCATTGATATAATCCTCCAGCTGATAAAGGGCATTTTCCAATGATATACCTTTAATTTTACGATTACTATCATTTACGGTGCATCCCATATTACATTCCTCCTGAAAGGACATACATTCACGTAAAACTTTTTGACACAAAGCACTCAGAGCCTTTTTATCCTGTTTCAAGGCAACATTTGCAAATGCCAACGTATGACTTAAAATCATATCAATATTGGAACGTATTTGTTGGCTAACAATTTTCACTTGTTCTTGATTTTCCACATTCACCACTTCTTTCTCATCTGTAGAAGTGTTACCGTCTTTATAACTAGTGTAAGGTGCCAGTTCATCCAATACCAAATCCATGAGATCAACAAATGTATTTTCTTCTTGGACACCACCAGATTTCTTGGCGGTTTTCAGTAATATAGCAATACATGAACGTAAGCGATCTAAGCACCAATGTATGCGATCTATGAAATGTTCCTTGCCAGCCTTAAAAATAGTATACAAAATATATATATATATATATTCTTTAGTATTATTAGTGACTTCATCTTCCTCACCTGTATTTGGATGCCATGATTTTCTTCTGTTTTAATAGTGCGCTCAATATTTCGAATACATGTTACAATTTGTGTTAAACAAAGATATATCACCTCTATTTGGTCATGACGTTGTCCATCATTATGCTGGTGTATGAATTTCTGCAATCCTTCCGAGAGTTTCAAGAATTCCAAACAAAAGACCTACAAAAAGAAAAGGGTAAAAGGGTCTATAGGATATATAGCAATAAAAACATAAAAACGAAAGCTGTACATACATTCAACTGCTGTAGATTTGATGGAGATTTATTCATTAAATTCTTGCATTTCGACAGTTTCGTTAAAAGTTCTTCTGCATTACATTCCTCCATTATAAAAACTTGGTGGAGTTGTATCGCTCTTTGATACGGGAAAGCAGTTTCAGATCAATTCCGTGAAATAAAAATATTTTTGAATGAATACATTATCGCGCCTACCTAAAATCACACCTACCGTATGGCGTATTTTTGTCGCTGAGAGCACGTTTACATTAAAGTGGGGTACATACGATCACTTTTGACTGTGAGTTTTGCTCAAATGACCCTGCGTTTACACATGACAGGACAGTTGAGTTCATGTATTGATTGTCAAAAATCCAAAACTTGCCTGTGTGACGTAGGTGTCCAGACAACTGCCAAAACAGCTGTAAACAGCAGGAAGACAGTCGACAAATGTATGTGTTAGTAAATCAGAGTTGTATTTGAAGACAAACTGTCTGGTGTAAACGCCTAGTAATCGGTTGCTTGCCAGTGTGGACGTTCATTTTTGTCAGTCATCAGGCATCCACAAAATATTTCGTGGTTTGACATTTATCGATATATCCGAAAAATCGACAGTCAAAACTGATCGTGTGTACCCCGCTTTAAGCTGTCAGTTTTGAATGACAGCTTCGTTGTTGCTTGCTAGTGTGGCCGTTTATATCAGGGCCTCAATTCTGTTTCTATGTTAATATGAAATGAAAACTTTTATAAAGGAGAAAACTGTCAAATGAAAAAAAATATAAAGGAAATATTTTTCATTTCAAATTTTCATAGAACAAGAATCCAGTCCCAGCTTTAAGCTAGGTACACATTGTCAGATTTGCTCAAATAATCGGTTGCTTGCCAATGTGGCCGTTCATTTTTGTCATTCATCATGCAACCACAAAAATAGCTGTGTTCCAGAACTAAAAAGTTTTTAAAATTTTTACGACTTTTACACATTTTACTCGAAAAAGCGTTCCCGTACACAAAAAGTTGTAAAATGTTCACTTCTCTTTAAACAAAAATGGCGCTGAATGATGCTCTCTTTAAAAACTTTTTACACGACAAATTTGGGCGAGTAAAAAAATAGTAACATGGTTGTCGGCGTCTGATTGGCTGATACGCCGACTTTGATATTTGTTCCAGTTTTTTTGACGTATTTTCCATTTTTCCGTTCCCGAACTATTTCAAAAAACTTTTGTGTGAGAACAAATTTTTTGCAGTTCTCTCTTTTACGAGTTTTACTATTAAAAAGTACGGGAACGAAGCTAATATTTGTGGTTGTTGGACAGTCAGCTGTTGTTTGTTTGTGAAAACGTCATTCAAGGGAAAAATTTTCAGTGTAAATATCAAATAAAATAAAGAATTCGTGTGTGTTTTTTTACATTTCGAGATTTGCTATTGGAAATAACGAAATGTAATAGGCCTACTCATGAAATTTGAAACTTCGAAATTGCCTAATAGCTGATTTACATTACGAAATCGAGTCGATTTCAAACTGTCAATTCCTTTGCGTATACGTCAAATGAAATCAATTCGATTTCATTTGACGTTTGAGCAAAGGAATTGACAGTTTGAAATCGACTCGATTTCGTAATGTAAACTAGCCTTAACATAAAATACTTCTTTTCATCCTAATGCCTTGTTCAGACTGACGGTGTTTCGCTCTCTATTCGTTGTTCGACCCCAAATTACGATGTAATTACTTCATTTCCCATACAAAATATTGAGAACGAACAACGGTTTGTGTACATTGTTCAATTAAAATTACTCTCAGAACGACTATAAAATATGTCCCATCTCTAACAAATGAGAGAATTTATCGAAATAAATTAAATATGACAGGAAAAATACAAAATTTAAAAATTTATTAAAAATCCAAACCCCATGGTATAAGTAAAGAGGTAGATTTAAATGAAAAAAATCTATAGAACCCTTGTTTTTCTTGAATCCTAAAACTTCAAAATAAAAGCAACAAGTGGGTTTGTTTACAATGCATTTTTGAGCATTTTATAACAAACGCGAAAAATGAATTAAGAGTTATGATTTCTCCACATAATCGAGTTGTGAATATGATAAACTGATTGCTTCAATCCAAATCTCACCAATTTCTTCCATACAAATGGTCTAAAAACAATTTTAAAAATCATTAAATTCGATTGTTTTTAAAATTGTTTGGCATATTATTCAAACACCACACATACATACACAGTTTGTTTATATTGTTTTGAAGTTTTAGGCATACTCGAATGAAAAAATTTAAATTGACATAAAGCTTTGGCTAACCTTTCTTATTAAACCATGCCAAACCCCTTTAGTCGAAGGTCACACTAGAGTGGTTTTCGTGAAACTTTTAGGTGTTTATAGATCGAGTTCCCCACTACAGCAACTTTATGATATCACTCTACTGTGAAACTCGACCTAGGAACCCTTGTTTTCATGAAATTGTTTCAATGAAACTCTCTAGTGTGACCTTCGACTTAAAAAACTGCAAAATATGAATGAAAAGTAAACGGTTTAACGACTAGTATACATTCAAATCAGAGCAAATTTTGTCTTCTCTTTCATTGTAGTTACATTTCCCGGGCCACACTACAGTAATTTCAGTGAAATTACTGTAGTGTGGCCCGGATTTCAGTGAAATTACTGTAGTGTGGCCCGGGACTATACAGACTTTTCGGCAGGTATTTGATTTTTGTTTCTAAATTTGTACGCGACTTTGAAACAATGGACAAGAAATGTAACTACAATGAAAGAGAAGACAAAATTTGCTCTGATTTGAATGTATACTAGTCGTTAAACCGTTTACTTTTCATTCATATTTTGCAGTTTTTCTAAGTCGAAGGTCACACTAGAGAGTTTCATTGAAACAATTTCATGAAAACAAGGGTTCCTAGGTCGAGTTTCACAGTAGAGTGATATCATAAAGTTGCTGTAGTGGGGAACTCGATCTATAAACACCTAAAAGTTTCACGAAAACCACTCTAGTGTGACCTTCGACTAAAGGGGTTTGGATTTTTAATAAATTTTTAAATTTTGTATTTTTCCTGTCATATTTAATTTATTTCGATAAATTCTCTCATTTGTTAGAGATGGGACATATTTTATAGTCGTTCTGAGAGTAATTTAAATTGAACAATGTACACAAACCGTTGTTCGTTCTCAATATTTTGTATGGGAAATGAAGTAATTACATCGTAATTTGGGGTCGAACAACGAATAGAGAGCGAAACACCGTCAGTCTGAACAAGGCATTAGGATGAAAAGAAGTATTTTATGTTAAGGCTAGTTTACATTACGAAATCGAGTCGATTTCAAACTGTCAATTCCTTTGCTCAAACGTCAAATGAAATCGAATTGATTTCATTTGACGTATACGCAAAGGAATTGACAGTTTGAAATCGACTCGATTTCGTAATGTAAATCAGCTATTAGGCAATTTCGAAGTTTCAAATTTCATGAGTAGGCCTATTACATTTCGTTATTTCCAATAGCAAATCTCGAAATGTAAAAAAACACACACGAATTCTTTATTTTATTTGATATTTACACTGAAAATTTTTCCCTTGAATGACGTTTTCACAAACAAACAACAGCTGACTGTCCAACAACCACAAATATTAGCTTCGTTCCCGTACTTTTTAATAGTAAAACTCGTAAAAGAGAGAACTGCAAAAAATTTGTTCTCACACAAAAGTTTTTTGAAATAGTTCGGGAACGGAAAAATGGAAAATACGTCAAAAAAACTGGAACAAATATCAAAGTCGGCGTATCAGCCAATCAGACGCCGACAACCATGTTACTATTTTTTTACTCGCCCAAATTTGTCGTGTAAAAAGTTTTTAAAGAGAGCATCATTCAGCGCCATTTTTGTTTAAAGAGAAGTGAACATTTTACAACTTTTTGTGTACGGGAACGCTTTTTCGAGTAAAATGTGTAAAAGTCGTAAAAATTTTAAAAACTTTTTAGTTCTGGAACACAGCTATTTTTGTGGTTGCATGATGAATGACAAAAATGAACGGCCACATTGGCAAGCAACCGATTATTTGAGCAAATCTGACAATGTGTACCTAGCTTAAAGCTGGGACTGGATTCTTGTTCTATGAAAATTTGAAATGAAAAATATTTCCTTTATATTTTTTTTCATTTGACAGTTTTCTCCTTTATAAAAGTTTTCATTTCATATTTTCATAGAAACAGAATTGAGGCCCTGATATAAACGGCCACACTAGCAAGCAACAACGAAGCTGTCATTCAAAACTGACAGCTTAAAGCGGGGTACACACGATCAGTTTTGACTGTCGATTTTTCGGATATATCGATAAATGTCAAACCACGAAATATTTTGTGGATGCCTGATGACTGACAAAAATGAACGTCCACACTGGCAAGCAACCGATTACTAGGCGTTTACACCAGACAGTTTGTCTTCAAATACAACTCTGATTTACTAACACATACATTTGTCGACTGTCTTCCTGCTGTTTACAGCTGTTTTGGCAGTTGTCTGGACACCTACGTCACACAGGCAAGTTTTGGATTTTTGACAATCAATACATGAACTCAACTGTCCTGTCATGTGTAAACGCAGGGTCATTTGAGCAAAACTCACAGTCAAAAGTGATCGTATGTACCCCACTTTAATGTAAACGTGCTCTCAGCGACAAAAATACGCCATACGGTAGGTGTGATTTTAGGTAGGCGCGATAATGTATTCATTCAAAAATATTTTTATTTCACGGAATTGATCTGAAACTGCTTTCCCGTATCAAAGAGCGATACAACTCCACCAAGTTTTTATAATGGAGGAATGTAATGCAGAAGAACTTTTAACGAAACTGTCGAAATGCAAGAATTTAATGAATAAATCTCCATCAAATCTACAGCAGTTGAATGTATGTACAGCTTTCGTTTTTATGTTTTTATTGCTATATATCCTATAGACCCTTTTACCCTTTTCTTTTTGTAGGTCTTTTGTTTGGAATTCTTGAAACTCTCGGAAGGATTGCAGAAATTCATACACCAGCATAATGATGGACAACGTCATGACCAAATAGAGGTGATATATCTTTGTTTAACACAAATTGTAACATGTATTCGAAATATTGAGCGCACTATTAAAACAGAAGAAAATCATGGCATCCAAATACAGGTGAGGAAGATGAAGTCACTAATAATACTAAAGAATATATATATATATATTTTGTATACTATTTTTAAGGCTGGCAAGGAACATTTCATAGATCGCATACATTGGTGCTTAGATCGCTTACGTTCATGTATTGCTATATTACTGAAAACCGCCAAGAAATCTGGTGGTGTCCAAGAAGAAAATACATTTGTTGATCTCATGGATTTGGTATTGGATGAACTGGCACCTTACACTAGTTATAAAGACGGTAACACTTCTACAGATGAGAAAGAAGTGGTGAATGTGGAAAATCAAGAACAAGTGAAAATTGTTAGCCAACAAATACGTTCCAATATTGATATGATTTTAAGTCATACGTTGGCATTTGCAAATGTTGCCTTGAAACAGGATAAAAAGGCTCTGAGTGCTTTGTGTCAAAAAGTTTTACGTGAATGTATGTCCTTTCAGGAGGAATGTAATATGGGATGCACCGTAAATGATAGTAATCGTAAAATTAAAGGTATATCATTGGAAAATGCCCTTTATCAGCTGGAGGATTATATCAATGAGGCATTGTTGCGTTTGGTCTTTACATGTTTTATGGACTATGATAAGTTGTCTGTGGAAAGGCTGCGCAAGGAGATCAAGGAACATCACATCGATGAGACACAATTGGATGAATTAATTGCCGATTTTGATGTTAACATTGATCGTACAACACAAATTGGCATGTTCGCCATAGCATTTGCAGGAAATGCGAAAAGTGGGTATTAAAACATATGAGAAAGATAAGGGAGTGAAGGATAAAAGTTTATACGAGTATGTATATGTAAAGTAATGTGTTTTTCCCCTTTTTAGTCAAAACAGTGGTGCGCAGTTGTTTGGCCTCCTTTGAATCCCTGGACTCTTGCATTATACCATCACTACAAAGCAAAGTTAACTCGAACATGTATGCCTATGTGTTGGAACAACATTTCAATGATGAAGTACGAAATTTCAAACAAGCAATACAAAATATGAATGAAAAGTAAACGGTTTAACGACTAGTATACATTCAAATCAGAGCAAATTTTGTCTTCTCTTTCATTGTAGTTACATTTCTTGTCCATTGTTTCAAAGTCGCGTACAAATTTAGAAACAAAAATCAAATACCTGCCGAAAAGTCTGTATAGTCCCGGGCCACACTACAGTAATTTCACTGAAATTTTGATATGAAATTATGCGTCTCTAGATCGACGTCCATAGTAGAGTAAAATCATAAAATTGTTGTAGTGGGGAATTCGATTTAAGAACACCTAATTTCATGAAATTTTTTAATGAAATTCACGCTAGTTTGGACCGGGACATACCAAAAAAATTATTTTGGCAGGTCTCTCTCGTTAATTTTTAAAATAGAAAAATTTGAAAATATACTGAAAACACCAAAATTGTGAGAAAAAATTAAAAACATGAATGAAAATAATATAATTTAATATTGAATAGATATCTGTAAGAAGAACAAATATTTTTTCAGTTCATATCAATTAATTTTATGCTTGGTTTACATTCGGCGTCGTTTCGTGATTTCGCGCGGAATCAAGCTAAATTTATCATGATTTCGCATACAAAAATGAAATCATCTCATTCGTGATTTCAGCGAAATCAACATCGAAATCACAGTACACATGATATACAACCTTGCTTTTGCCTAGAAAAGTACCAAAAGTTTCAACACTTTTTACGTATCACAATAAACAAGGTAGATGTGCGAATTGCTGCAACAAAAAATGTTAGTATCAAAATTTGTAAACAAAGTGAAAAAATATTAAATTACTTTGTTACAATGCTATTTTTCATTGTGTTCCCGTATTTTTTTAATGGTAATGTTATAAAGTAGAGCGAATTGTCAAAAATTGCTTCCCCATACAAATTTCTTAAAAAATACGGGAACGGAAAAATGACGGAAATTGCAAAAACTCCAGCAGAAATGTCAAAATCAATGTATCAGCTGTAATATTAGATACCAATGAACATATGAACATGCTTGCTGCTAGTTTCTACTAGTCCAAAATTGTATGGCAGAAAACAGGAGAAGAGGGTGTTATTCGGCGCTATTTTTATTTAAAGAGAAGTGTTAGTACTATACATAATTAATACGATATATAGATAATTTTACGATAATGTTCGAAATAAAGTTGTAAAGTTCTATATTGTCGTATATTTTTGATGATTAATTCAATTTACAATAACTTGTTTTGAAAATTCATGTTCGATCGGTCAGCTGCGCATATGCATCTACCTTGATCAGTGTGATGTGTTTGAAATCAACAAAAAATAAGTGTAAACACCAGGGTGTATTTCAGGATTTCGTGAAATTCAGTTGATTTTGGAGCGCAAGTGTAAACTTGGCATTACTCGTCTTTTGGCTGAAACTTTCTTTAAAATCAGTAAACAAAAACCATGAAAATATGAATCATGTTGCTATGAATTGTATACCATGTCGTATGAACGTGTTAATTCGTGTTCGTAATTATGAGAACGAACGACGTGATTCAATTGCTGGTATGAACATGGCATAAACGAGTAATAAAAAGGGCCTGGGGCTGCATTCTTGTTCTATGAAAATTTTTAATGAAAAATATTTCCTTTATAATTTTTTTCATTTGACAGTTTTCTCCTTTATAAAAGTTTTCATTTCACATTTTCATAGAAACAGAATTGAGCACCTGCTTTGTCCCGGTCCTAGAATTATTTCAGTAACATTATTTTCATGAAATTCAATGAAATCACTCTAGTGCGGACCGGAACTTTACATTTTGATTCAAATTTGTTCTATTTGAGAGGATTTTCCAAATATGTTTACTAAAACGTTGGATGTGGTTTCAGCTTCCGTTGCACTACTTCCAAACTTTTTGCTGTGTAAAAAATAGTGGCTTCTTGCAGGTTCTGGAACAAAGCAATTTTCTTTAATTTTTTTTTTCATTTGAAATTTATTTCCTTTATAAAAGTTTTCATTCCACATTTTCACAGAAAAGCTTCGTTCCAGGGGCTGGATTCTTATTCTATGAAAATTTGAAATGAAAAATATTTCCTTTATAATTTTTTCATTTGACAGTTTTCTTCTTTATAAAAGTTTTCGCTTCACATTTTCTTAGAAACAGAATTGAGCCCCAGAACCATGGCCCAATTATAAAGGTCCTCTCTCAAAAACAAATGATTTTGATTTGAGCTGTCAAAATTCATATTTGTCATTTGAATTCGCTGTGAGGTAGAGAAATGTCAAACTGTAGAGGAACAGGTAGATGTATATCGAAAGAAGAAAACAAATCCACTTTATGTTGTACACGTAAAGTGTCAACATTTGTTGTGTTTTGTATTAGAATTTAATTTACAATAACTTATTTTGGCAGTTAAATATCGATCAGCTGGTATTTTCTGTTACGCCAAACAAAAATAACTGCGTCAACAACTTTTTTTTCGGAAAATGTTATATATGCATCTACCTTAATTGACAATAAAGAAATTCGCCTCAAACATATTCCGTGTGGGCGAAAACAAATTTTTCGCCTTTGTTTAGGAATTTTGACATTTCAAATCTTTGTTATTGTTTGAATTCGCTTGAGAGAGGACCTGTATAATTGGGCCATGCCCAGAACTAAAAAGTTTTTACACATTTTGCACATTTTTCACCAAAAGGCGTTCCCGTACACCCAAAAAGTTGCAAAATGTTCACTTCTCTTTAGCGGTGTACACACGATCAGTTTTGACTGTCTATTTTTCGAAAATATCGATAAATGTCAAACTGTCCAGCAACATCAAAATATTTTGTGGTAGCCTTATGACTGACAGAAATGAACGGCCACACTGGCAAGCAACCGATTATTTGTGCAAAACTGACAGTCAAAAATGATCGTGTGCACCCCTCTTTTGAACAAAAATGGCGCTGAATTAGTGCTGGCAAACCATCGATATTCCCAACATTAGATATTTTCGATATAATGTTTTAAAATATCGATTGCTATAGATATTATCGATAAAATGCATTTTATTTTACCGAAAAATGTGTACGTGTGACTACGGACTTACTTTCTTACACACATATAACCGAAAAGCAGCGAAATTTCTATTTATTTCAATGGATTTCAGGTTAGTGGTTTTTATTCCGATAATATCGATAGGCAAAACTATCTATCGATATTGAATTTTTAAATAACAATCGATATTATCAATAGTGCCATCGATTTTTTGCCAGCTCTACCCTGGCATGTATAAACGCAGGGTTATGAGGACGCAAAGGTCGACCACGAAAAGTCGACTTTTCGATTTTCCTTATAACCAAACCAAAAAATTCGACTAATCAATTAATCGAAAGTCGACTTACCCATCTACCTATCCCTATTTTGGGTTTTGGAGGAGGATTTTAGCTTAAAAATTAATTTTTTCATTCGTGTTGTTCGTGGTCTAAAAATTGGAAAAATTAAATTATTTAGTAGGAATTAACATTATTCTTCTCATCCTATGAGAAAAGTTAAACGTAATGAAACCTCTGTAGTTTGTATTTTTAATGAGGGAAGAAGAATAATTCAATCCATACGTAAACAGAAGAAAAATAATACGAGTTAAAACTTACAATCAACTACTAACACTCTGCTGCGCTGCTAAGTTGCTCTGCTACACTATTAAACCCCCCCCTAAATAACACTCTGCTGGCGAAATGAGTTCTTCGTCCACAACAAGTCGTAAGGATCAGGAAAGGACCAAATTAATACAGGAAAAATGTCAGACATTATTAACACAAATGTTGCGAGATGAGGACAACAAATACTGTGTGGATTGTGATGCAAAGGGTAAGGCAAAAATAGGAAAAATCTATTTGTTTGAGGGGTGGAGATTTTTTATTTGCTAGCGCTGACGACTAAGAGCTATAAGCCGGACGAAGTATATTTTTTGTTATATTTGAAGATAACAAAAGATGGTGGGGTGGCAATAAAAAAGAGCAACAACATTTTATCATTTTTTTCAATAAAATATTTGTCAATTTGTCTCTCTGTCTGTGGTACTCTGACGTGCCTTGATGACGTTTAAGACCAATTTTATAATCATAACATGAGAGATGCGTCATAACTTATATGGATTGGCGGATTGGCAAACAGAAGCAGTATATGCATTGTTGTTGCTTCTGTAAAGTCATTCGTTTTTTGGAGCTATTGTGCTATTGTTTTTATTGTTATTGGCCAAAATTTTTGGGGCTTCAGGCCGTATTTGAGTTGTCATTTTGTTTTCATTGTTCGCATTGCAAAAAATCGCCGGCATTGAACATTTGTATGCACTGTCTGTAAATATGTTGTATTTTTTTCAACATTTCCCTTTCTGAGTTTGTCGAGTGATAAACAAAACAGCAAATAGCAATACATAGTGACGGCATTGCAAAACCTTGTTGCTATCTGCCACCATTGAAGTAAATAGTGATTTCAATTTGTATTTTTATCCACGCTTTTGCAATGAAAATTCCAGAAAATGTTCGTTTTCAACGTGAAACCCCATCATTCCCTTCTCTTTACTGTTCCTACAAACGTACAGCTGGTACTTGATAACGTGTCTTCAAATAGTTATCAAGTAAAGTACATGCACGCACTACTCTTTTAAAATGAGTTTTAAAATACCATCCCCCAAATCATGAATTTTTAATTTGCATCATCTGCCACCTATAATCTGATAATCGTATTTTTCATTTTTATAGGTCCACGATGGGCTTCTTGGAATTTGGGCGTATTCCTTTGCATACGCTGTGCTGGCATACACCGCAATCTTGGCGTTCACATATCACGTGTAAAATCTGTCAATTTAGATACATGGACTCCCGAACAGGTTATATCACTACAACAAATGGGCAATTCTCGTGCTCGAGCTGTCTACGAAGCTCAGTTACCTGACGGATTTCGCCGTCCCCAGACTGATACTGCACTGGAATCATTTATACGTGCCAAATATGAGCATAAAAAGTATTTGGCTCGGGAATGGGTGCCACCATCACCGCCAAAGGTTGATTGGGCCAAAGAAATTGATGAGGAATTGGAAAGGCAAAAACGTAAGAAGAAGGCGGCACAAGCAAATACTTCATTAGGCATTGGTGTACTAAGTGGCGGTTCATCGAGCGCGTTATCGGGCGACAAGAAGCCGACATCTTCAATGGCAAAATCATCGCCAATTCCAGCACCATTACCCAAACCAAAACCGGGACAAAGCGGCAGCAGTCCCAAGGTACAACGTATTTCTACTAGTTCCACAGGCGCAGAAAACAATCAAAACAACGACTTGTTAGGTTTAGCTTCACCCACAAAACCGGTACAAAACGCCGGTGTTTTGTCAGGACAAACATCATCGTCCTCAAACATAAATGATTTGCAAAACGATACATTCAGTTGCTTCTTAAGTGCTACGCCTGCCAATAGCGATATGGCGCATCAGCAGCAGCAACAATCTAATAATACAAATTCCTCCCAAAACTCGCTGGCCAAGGAGGAGGAAGACTTTTTCAATCAAGGTTCCCTGAACAGCACTGGTGGTGATAAAGACAAATCAGGCAAACTGACCAAGGATAGCATACTGGCGCTATACGGTCAGGCACCTCCCAATCCAACACCAGCAATGAACTTCTTACAGCAACAGCAGCAACAACAACAGCAGCTGTCAAATCAAGCAGCAATGTTTGGTGGTGCTGGTGGCTTTACTGGCATGGCCCCAGGAGCAGGAGGTTTTATGGGTGGGCCGGCCGCTGCCCAGCAACATCAATTTATGACTCCACCCAATTCTGCCAGCATGTATAATGCTCCGGTAATGACAGCACCAGCTGCCTTTACTGCGCCCGGCATGACTGGAGGCTTTGCACAATTTCCAATGCAAACAGGTTTCCCACAAACACAAAATATTGGAGGTATCATGGCCACAGGACAGCCTGGCAATCTAATGCATACAAATCAAAGCCTTATGGCCAATCTGGCAGGCGGTGCCAATGGGGCAATGATGTTCGGCATGCAACCCACAGCCACAATGTCGGCACAACCCACATTCAATCAAGGTCTAATTGGAGGATTTCCAACGGCTAACATGGCAGGACAACCTAATGTTGCTGCTGCCGCTCCCGCTACCGCCAGTTTACAACAGCAATTTGGTAACCTCAACATTGGAAATGTGTGGCAATAAACTTTTGCACGGCTTGTCTTGTAACAAACACATTTAACTTGCCGTGTCTTTTGAAAAAGAAACAACAACAAAATTCCCAATCCCCACCCCGAAATGTAACCCCCCATAACAAAAAGTATTTGACTTGAGTTTGCTGAATTGTATGTGGTCTCGACTTTTTCCTGATTGTGAATATACTATCAGATCAGTAGTCCGATTCTCTAACTGATTTTTTGAGTTACCGACAAATGTCGGTAAAATTAAAATGCTTATAATTTCGGTAGTTAACGATATTTTTCGGTGAGTCAGCGACCAATAAAAAGTGGTCGTAAAGTTCTACCGATAGCAACAGTGTTGTAAAATTTTTTTTGAACTTTTCATTCATAATTTTGCGTTTTAATGTTACCGATTTTTGTTGGTAACACAAAAAATGTGTAAGAGAATCGCACTACAGGGCTCTGTATAATGTAGAAGTATTTGTTTATTAATGTAATAATAATTTTTTGAACGTAACATATACAAACACACACATACTACTATATATTTAGATATGCTAACCGAAATTTCTTGTTCTCCAAATTCCTCAACAACCACAATTTTCTCTAAAAAAACAACAAAAATCTTGTAAAGGTTTAAAATCACTTAATAAAAATTAAGTATATTTTTAGCTTATTTAGAGCGACTTTTAATTATGAAATTAGTTAACAAAACCTCCTTCTACTTTTCTTCAAACAACAACCATTTCATCCTCAAGAAAGGAAATTCAATTTAAAATAACAAAATATTCTTAAATAACGATAAATAAAAATATATTCCTCTTTATTTTTATTGTGAATTACTTATATTTAACTTTACAAAATGAAATAGATATAAATTTAATTATATTATAAAGAAACAAAAAAATATGAATAGAATCAAGTTTTATTGCAGTTTAAACCAATTTTGTTCTACTCTGTTGGTCCACATTTTGCATTTAATGAGTTTTATTTGCCTCATTTTTTTAACATTAACCAATAAATACGTTACCCATTTGAACGAAATAAATAATTCTTTGCGGGCGTACATGGTACAATCATACAAGGTACCCGCTTCAGTCCAGCTGATGTACTGCAAGCTGTCAAAAAAGTTGTTGTAATTGAAAACAAAAATAAAAACAAAACTTTAAATGAAAATTTTTGATGGATTTTGTAATAATGGGTTTAATACCTGCCTAATGAAGTTTTGTTGAAAAGATTATGTGAATCGCTTTATTTTTGGAAAACATTTTTGACATTTCACAGTACTGTAGTGGGATTCTCTAGGCCATTTTTTAGTTACCGACAAAAATCGAAATCCACTCGATTTCAACTGTCAATTCATTTGCGTATACGTCAAATGAAAACTCATCTGAAATTGATTGGATTTCATTTGTCGTTTGAGCAATGGATTTGACAGTTGAAATCGAGTGGATTTCGTAATGTAAACCAAGCATAAGTTTACATGTATGAAATTCACTCGGTTTCAAAGCTTATTCTATTTTTAGCTTTATAAAGCTGGGAAATAAAGCCAAGATCGGATTGGTTTTTTCTCCAGTTTCCGAACAAAAATATTGGTGTGGTGTGGAGATATGTACGAGATATGCAACTTAACATTTTATTTTAAACTTCCATCCCTGAATATGGTTGTGAAAATATTTTAACGCCTGGCTTCGAACTAAAAAAACAGCTGTTACGACGGCATTTCGATGCTGATGAAATACAACGGCGTCGGAAAATTACGGGATAAATAATAAAGGTAGATGCATTAGACCAGCTGATTGAATAATAATAATTGTAAAATAATTATAATTCGGTGAATGTTTATTCATAACTATACTGCAAAATTTGTATAAATAAACATTTACTATTTTAATATAAACAATTATTTAATATATACAATTATTTTTTAATATAATTTTGATTGAATAAAACGATCGAATGTTCGGCTTGTTAACAACTTGAATTTTTGTTTTTGTAGTAATTCGGCTATGCACCTACCTGTATAAATAAGTCATTGGAAATTTCAGACGTCATTGTGATTGCAACATTGCTTTTTTATTTGTTTAGTTAGTTTATGTCTGTCGTGTCCAATAGATATATATTTTTATTAGGAACAAACCAGGAAAACGAAACTACGTGTACTTATCTCTCCCACCTGGAAACCGCCAACAAGAAGGCCAAAGAAACAAACTTCTAGTGAAACAATGAGTGATAAAGAAGAGATTAAGAATGATGACAAAACAGCGACATCAACATCCAAAAGCAGTGACGAAAAAGAACAAAATGAAAAATGTCGTGAAATATCCACCAAGGAAGCATACTTCGCCAGCTTAAATGAATGGGTTAAACGTGCCAATATCTCACAAAACGCCATGGCTATGTTCCCTATGTATTTGATGACTTGCTATCCCCAGCTCTTTTCTCAACAGCCCTTAAGTCAGCAACAGGGTAATTTTTTTCCCAATCTACAAGTACCTCAAAGTGGTCAAACGGCTACCAATGGAGGAGCTGCAGCCCAACCATTCATTGCCAATCCCAATGTAAATGCTGCTGCAGCCATGGCAGGCTATAATGGTTTCCGTATAATGAATGAACAAAGTCAGGCGGAATTAATAAACCAAACTGGTGGCTACGAATATGTTGTGGCCAGCCTGTGGAAACGCGGGATTGCTGAACTTATCGATATGGTTATAATGTTGTTTTTAAAGATTGTCACCATTTTTGTTGTAACCAATGTCTTTGGTTACAACATCATGCTAGACATGGATAAGGAGGTACTCAATAAGGCTATGGAAAATGAAGATTTCGGGACTGCCTTGATATATTCGTTGGATTTCTTGGCCTTTTCTTCTGACTTATTAGCATTTGAAATTGCTACCAAACTGTTTGTGTGTCTATATGAAGCTGTATTGACAACATATTTTGATGGTGCCTCTTTGGGTAAACATGTTATGGGTTTGAGTATAAAATATTGTGAAGCCATGGTCCTATTGCCGCCCAATGTCCAGCCAGCAGCACCTGTGGGGCCCCAGATGCAACTAGTCTTCCAAACTCCTCGGGTACAAATTCGTGCGTTGCTATATCCAGCGGAGACGCCAAAATTTAAGCGTGCATTTATGCGGGCTGTTGCCAAGAACTTAATTCTAAGTCTGTTATTCCCCATGTTTTTCTTAATGGCATTCTTTAAGAATAATCGCACGGCCTACGATGTAATGACCAAAACAATCGTGGTGGAGACAAGTAGACAGCCTCCTGTCTTAAGAAGACCTCAACAGGCACAACAGCAGTAGTAATTAAAAGAACTCACCGGTGATGGATTCAAATTCTTGTACAATTTGTTGTGTTTTTCTTTTAATTTCAACTTGCCATAAAGAAGTTTGTTTTTGTACATTGCAATTTATTATTTTCAATAAAATTGAATTTTGTTTTTCATTGCAATTATTTGTAGGCACTGAGTAATAAACATATAATTTATAACAAATATTTTAAATTTTGAGTTAGAATTTTATTCATTTCGCGAAGTTCAGCTACAGAAGAGAGTGCAGTTTATTTCACTTGTACATTTTTCAAAGTTTGAGCCACAACATTACCTTTACCGGGAACGTGTAAAGCTGCACCTTTATAGCAAGCTACAAGGTCATCATTTGTCTTTAGATCGGGGGCGCATGTTTCGAAGATTTTCTTCTTGGGATTCATTTGGGCATCAGGTTGACGTTGATAGCCTTCACAATGAACCAAATCGCCAGGCACTGCTCCAGAAGGTGGACTTAATACTTCAACCTTTTCGGGTGTGGAGGCACACATTACCATGGCCTCAGAGGTTACACCGCGCATTTTAGCTGGCTTAAGATTACACAGAACCACAACCATACGATTTTGCATTTCTTCCAAAGGTACATATTTAACAAGTCCTGATACCACAGTACGTGGCTGGGCTTCTCCACAGTCAATCTTTTCCAAATATAAACTGTCGGCATCGGGATGACGGGAAACCTCAACGATTTTGCCAACTCGCATATCTAAACGTCCCACATCGATGGGTAGTTCAGGTGCTGCATTATCCTTTTTGGGATTTTCGGAAGCGGCAGGTTTTTCTTTTTTAGGTTTCTTTTCCTTGACAGGAGCCTTGGTGGCAGCTGGTTCCTCAACTTTTGTTTCTTGTTTGCCAGCAGATGAGACATCTGAACACAAAGACACAGATGATGAGTTTGGTACAGGAATTTGTTTCTTGCCATTTTTGATCTCCAACGCAACTAATTGAGATCTTGCAATTTCAACTTGCTTTTGCAAAGCTAAGTTTTCCGCAGTCAGTTCTTTTTTCTTTCGTGCAATAAGTTCACTTCGTATGGCTGAAAGCTGGAAAGCGAATTATGAATTGGATTATAACCAAACTTTTTATTCCATGCCAGTAAATCATAATTACCTCATTCTTTAAGGATTCAATAATGTCCAAGCTACGCTTATTGTTTTCGACGACTTGCTCGAGTGTAACCATGTTGCGGTACGTTGATTTGGAGGAGAATTTTATTAACTTTGTAGGCTGTAGAATCGTCAACGATCCAAAGCGATTAATCACTCTTGAGAACATTGTGAAGCAGAGTTGTGTAGATCGCGAACGAACTAGTTCAATTGAACGACTCTCCTGAAGGAACTACTGAACTAGATCACTCGAAGTCGTTCTTTATAGTTCAGCAAAAGAACGAAAAATTGTCAGCTGTTTCAATAACTAGGCGTTTACACCAGACTGTTTGTCTTCAAATACAACTCTGATTTACTAACACATACATACATTTGTCGTTTGTCTCCCAGCTGTCCATCATTTTTTGACAGACAGTAAGGAAGACAAATTTTTGGAATTTTTGTAAAAATAAGTGAGATAATAATTGAAATGTGTTGAAAATAAAATAACACGAACAAAAATAAAATATGTGAACGGAAAACAAAAAGAAATCGATGATTTTCATTCATCAGTTTACAACAGTTTTTGCAGTTGTCGGGACGCCTACGTCACACAGGCAAGTTGTGGGATTTTGACAATCAATACATGAAGTCAACTGTCCTGTCATTTGTAAACGCAGGGTAAATAAATAAAATAAAGTCCACATTTACATTCGGCAATTTTCCTTGCGGCAATTGTCAGTTTGTCGGTGAGAGAGGGTGTTGAGTGGCAAAGCGTTACCATATACCTCACATATCTCTCCATCAAACTGACAATTGCCGCAAGAGCATTGCATAATGTAAATATAGACAAACCAACTGAACTGCTGAACTAAAAAAACGAACTAGTTCAATCAAAAGAGCTGAACTAAAAGATCGATCAGCTTACCGAACTAGAAAGCACTACTCTATTGTGAAGATGCCACCTGTCATATAATAGTGCATGTCATGTTACGCCTTGTTTACATTATAGTATGTTTACATATAACCGGATTTAATAAACCCACTGGGTTTCAAATGTCATTGAATTGTGTCATGTAAATATTGCATTACCCAAGGATTACACATGCAAGTAACTTGCAGACAGTAGTCGTGTTCCTTTACGAGCCTGAGGTTACCAGTTTTTAAGGTGAGAACACAGTCAGCTCTTAGCTTAATTTTCCTGCTTAGCTTATTTCTTCACTAGGCCGCTTATTTCTTGGTATCACACATCGAAGCGTAAAATTCATGGGCGCTATAAACATAATTATTTCAATATATCAAAAAAATTCAATTTTTTATATGAATTGTTCGTAAATAATTAGTACCGAACATAAAAATTGCAGCCAACTTCTAATGCCAAGTTTACAATTGCGCTCCAAAATCCACTGGATTTCACGAAATCCTGAAATACACCCCGGTGTTTACACTTATTTTTTGTTGATTTCAAACATATCACAATGATAAAGGTAGATGCATATGCGCAGCTGATCGAACATGAATTTTCAAAACATTTTATTGTAAATTGATTTAATCATCAAAAATATACGACAATATAAAACTTTACAACTTTATTTGGAAAATTATCGTAAAATTATCTATATATCGTATTAATTGTGTATAGTACTAACAAATGAAAAAATTATTTTATGGTTGAGACATCATAATAATAAATTTTGATAGATAAAAGTTTTGCTCAGTATCTGCAAAATATTAGTACTTGCAGGAGTTTTTCCATTTAGTGCTAAAAATGCGTTCCCGTACTCCGAAATCTAGCAAGACTTGCACTTCTCTTTAAACAAAAATAGCGCCGAATAACACCCTCTTCTCCTGTTTTCTGCCATAACATTTTGGCCTAGTAGAAACTAGCAGCAAGCATGTTCATATTTTCATTGGTATCTAATATTATAGCTGATACGTTGATTTTGACATTTCTGCTGGAGTTTTTGCAATTTCCGTCATTTTTCCGTTCCCGTATTTTTTACGAAATTTGTATGGAGAAGCAATTTTTGACAATTCGGACTATTTTCTAACATTACCATTAAAAAAGTACGGGAACACAATGAAAAATATCATTGTAACAATGTAATTTAATATTTTTTTACATTGTTTACAAATTTTGATATTAACATTTTTTGTTCCAGCAATTCGCACATCTCCCTTTTTTATTGTGATACGTGAAAAGTGTTGCAACTTTTGGTACTTTTTTAGGCAAAAGCAAGGTTGTATATCATGTGTACTGTGATTTCGATGTTGATTTCGCTGAAATCACGAAATGAGATGATTTCATTTTTGTATGCGAAATCATGATAAAATTTGCTTGATTCCGCGCGAAATCACGAAACGCCTTCGAAATCACGAAACGACGCCGAATGTAAACCAAGCATAATATTCAGATTGAACACGTGTTTATCTCAAATAGAATGTCGAAACGAAATGTCAAAAATGAAGCTAGGCGAAGAATTTAAAAGTTCAACAATTTTCAACTTTTTGGCCTGCAGCCTTGCTTCGTTGTTGTCTGTCCTATTGAAAACAGTACAATTTCACTTTTGCGCTTTGAAGCTAGGCGGAAAAAAATAAGCAACAAAAATCCATTGTGTTCTCACTTTAACTGCGCATGTAAGCACCTTGGGCCTAAATACGACATTCGATTCGTTCGAGAATTTGCTCGTGAATGAAAAATCGAACTATGAAAACCTATGTGTTCTCCAAAGAACATTAAGAAGGTAGATGATAAAAAATTTGTTTATTTATAAGCAAAACCTAAAAAATAAAATTATTAACGAAAAAATTTAAATATTTGTTGAAATCGTTGAATAATACTTTGGGTAATAATTTCGAAATGAAGTTGTGCTAGAAAACTGTACAAAATTATTTATTTTTGTAAAACCTTTTGACTTTGTTGTATCAAATTGCTTTAAATGTACAGTTGGTGGCGTGAATAGGTTTTCATAGTTTGCATGGTTTAATAAGAAAGGTTAGCCAAAGCTTCATGTCAATTTAATTTTTTTCATTCGAGTATGCCTAAAACTTCAAAACAATATAAACAAACTGTGTATGTGTGTGTGGCGTTTGAATAATATGCCAAACAATTTTAAAAACAATCGAATTCAATGATTTTTAAAATTGTTTTTAGACCATTTGTATGGAAGAAATTGGTGAGATTTGCATTGAAACAATCAGTTTATCATATTCACAACTCGATTATGTGGAGAAAACTTAACTCTTCATTCATTTTTCGCGCATTTTATAAAATGCTCAAAAAATGCATTGTAAACAAACCCACTTGTTGCTTTTATTTTGAAGTTTTAGGAATTCAAGAAAAACAAGGGTTCTATAGATTTTTTTCATTTAAATCTACCTCTTTACTTATACCATGATAGTTTGATTTTTTCATTCTCGAGCAAATACTCGATCGAAAATGTCGTAATTATACTGTGTTTACATTTACGAAATCCACTTGATTTCAACTGTCAATTCCTTTGCGTATACGTCAAATGAAAGCTCTGTTCCTTTACGTGCAAGAATCTTCAATTTTTACGACTTTTTACCCGAAAAGCGTTCCTTTACTTCGGACACAATGCAATTCATATGGGAGCAGTTTACAACTTTTACTACTTTTGCCGGTTTTACCATTTTTAAAAGTAAAGGAACAGACCAGAAATCTCATCTAAGATCCATTTAATTTCATTTGACGTTTAAGCAATGGAATTGACAGTTCAAATCGAGTGGATTTCGTAAATGTAAACCTAGTATAACAGCTCATTTAGACTAGCCATAAATCCTCGACTGGATTTAATAAATCCAGTACAAATCTCATTGCATTTAGATATACATTTTGGAGGATTTAAATGGCAGTCAGCTGATTTTTGTTCATAGCACAATTACCAAGGTAGATGCATCAGCCCATCTGATCGAATTTAAAATGTCAAAAGAATTTTTTGTAAATTGAATTCGTCTCAAAAAACATACGTCAAATTAGAAATTTATTGTTCAATACCGAAAATGTTAGCACATTATGCTACTAATGCTAACTAAAGAGCAAATAAAGAATTATTTTATCGTTTAGACATCATAAATATTAGTCTTGGTTGACTAAAATCAACTTTGTACATCAAAACAAATTTAATTGTTCCGCCTTGTTTACAAATATTTATATTTTAAATCATTTTTAGTGTAGCAATTCACCGATGCATCTACCTTGTTTCATGTGCCAGCTTGCAACTTTTTGTATTTTCTAGCAACATGTTGCAAAAAACAGAGTTGTATACGAGGATTTATGCCAGATTTAAAACAAATCCACTCAATACGAGGATTTATTTTTGTATGGGAAATCTGGTAGATTTTGACTGGATTTAGCAAATAAAACCTGATAATGGGCTATATCCGGCTAATTATGTCATATCTAAATGACCTATAATGGGTACTTTACACGATATGTTTTTTACATATGAGTTGTCACTTTGCATATACAGTTTGTATGTACATTGCATGGTACAATAAGAAAGGTAGATGCATCGGCGAATTGCTACAACAAAGCAACTTTTTTTGTAATGTAAACTGTCAAAATTTTCGCCAAATGGTCTCTTGTTGTCTCTTTTTATCGCTTGTGTTTGTCTATAAAGTGTAGACATGCTATCTCTTACTTACCGAATCATATGGTTTTTTGTTTTGATTTTTCATGGCGAATTCATAGTTTTTTGACGTTTTAGATTCGATCAGCTGGGCTGAGGCATCTACCTTTCTAATTGTACCATGGTACATTGCATGGTGCAATAAGAAAGGTAGATGCATCGGCGAATTGCTACAACAAAGCAACTTTTTTTGTAATGTAAACTGTCAAAATTTTCGCCAAATGGTCTCTTGTTGTCTCTTTTTATCGCTTGTGTTTGCCTATAAAGTGTAGACATGCTATCTCTTACTTACCGAATCATATGGTTTTTTGTTTTGATTTTTCATGGCGAATTCCTAGTTTTTTGACGTTTTAGATTCGATCAGCTGGGCTGAGGCATCTACCTTTCTAATTGTACCATGGTACATTGTATAAAACCATGGTTTAATAAGAAAGGTTAGCCAAAGCTTTATGTCAATTAAATTTTTTTCATTCGAGTATGCCTAAAACTTCAAAACAATATAAACAAACTGTGTATGTGTGTGTGGTGTTTGAATAATATGCCAAACAATTTTAAAAACAATCGAATTCAATGATTTTTAAAATTGTTTTTAGACCATTTGTATGGAAGAAATTGGTGAGATTTGCATTGAAACAATCAGTTTATCATATTCACAAATCGATTATGTGGAGAAAACTTAACTCTTCTTTCATTTTTCGCGTTTTTTATAAAATGCTCAAAAAATGGATTGTAAACAAACGCACTTGTTGCTTTTATTTTGAAGTTTTAGGAATTCAAGAAAAACAAGGGTTCTATAGATTTTTTTCATTTAAATCTACCTCTTTACTTATACCATGTATAAAACGTTCTTCTTTTTACGCCATACGCTACCATTCTGTCTTTCATTCACTTTAAATTAATACTTTAATAACAACGATTGGCAACACTATTCATCTGTGCAACCAACTTCACACAAATTCGTATCAATCATCATATAGCGCTATAGAGCGGTAGCAGAATTTTTTTGGGTGTGTATTTAATATTGGAAAAAAGTGTTTTTAACAATTATTAACAAATAAATTTGTGTAAAATATTTAATCTTTCTAACAGTTTTCTCATCTTTCATCTAGAGTCGTAAGGTAAATCTACTAACATACTAAAAATATAACAGAAAAAGTGTTGTGAAATTTTGTGATTGGGATCCAACCCTTAAGAAAATGAAAAAAACCTACATATACACAAAGAAGAAGAAAAGAGAATTTACAAAAGAAAAAAAATGAATTCCATTCAAAGAACAAACTTTTTTATAGAGGCAATTGAGGTACGCATTGCATATTGTATTCTGGAATAGATTTTTCTCAGATTGCGAAGACAGTACTTTAACCATCTTTTAAAATGTTCTTCCTTCCTGTGTTCATGTCTTTTTTCCACAGACAAAAAGACCTTGCTCCAGTCAGGGATTTTTTTCTTTTTTAATTTGTATCATACCATAGAACCATTGCATAGAGCTCGCCTGCCACTCCCTTTTTATCTAGTGACACTGACCGTCCCCCTTACCCATAAAGTTTAGACAAATCCATTGTTGGGGGTGGGTGTTGTGGTGTTGTTGATTTTGTTGGTTTGGGGGTTGTTGCATGTGTATTTTAATCGATTGGTTAATGGTGGCATGCTAATAATGTAAACAAATGGGAGACAATTTCATGGCGTTTGTATACAATTTGCTCTGTGCTAATCTACTCCATGGCATATAGTGTACCTTTATTTGGCGGCG
Source organism: Musca autumnalis (assembly GCF_047663935.1). Lineage (NCBI taxonomy): Eukaryota > Metazoa > Arthropoda > Insecta > Diptera > Muscidae > Musca > Musca autumnalis. The sequence goes on from NW_027412088.1 coordinate 202,642,683, forward strand.
ACTCTCTATTCAAGTCATTTTGTTGTCTGCTGTCAGCAATAATTGTTGCAATTGCGTTAAGGGTCTTTGCCTTTTGGTATCGTTTCCTTTTGGTTAGTAATTGTTGGTGTGTAATGTATCATCATTTTTTATAGTATATTTCTAGAATACATAGGCACCACCATGTGTACATGTACCATATAAAGCGAACTCACTCTAGTCATGGTTAATGTAAATATGTATAAATGTGTGTATGTATTTTTTTAATTCTAAAATAGAACAAATGAAACGTAGTTGTTTTATGGACCTTCAAGCATTTGTTGTATTTATGGAGATTTTTATTTGATAATAACAGCAAGTTAAATGAACAGTCTTTCGTACCGTTCCATTTAACTTTTCATATCGTTAAACCCTGGAGTTGCCAAAATTAATATATTCATGTTTTTCCCCATAGTGAGACCTTCACAATGATTTTGCTTCCACTGTACTTATATTTCAAGATTGAAAATTGGGAACTATGAATGTCATAGGTTGCTTACAGTCTGCATACTAGGTTAAGTGCACCAGTAGTCGGCACTTTAAGGATTCTCGGATATTTACCCGTATGTAATTCCGAGTCTAAATATCCAATCAAATTGATTTTAAATTGTTATGATTCGTTATTTTGTGTAGTTTTAGATTATATAAACAATTTTTTTGATTATTTCTGTTCAACATGCAAAAATTACAATTTTAGTGAAATACTGCTTTTTCACCAGTAGTCGGCACCATTACCCAATAGTCGGCGTGATATGATCCAGTAGTCGGCATGTTACATTTAAATAAAGAAAAAATGCATACTTTATATTTTTTCTTAAATATTTGAAAGAACAACAGCTTAAGCATTAGATATTTATACATTTCTAGTTTATTATATACATTTCTTTTGATTTTACTTCAAAAAATAAGGAAATTAAAACATATTGTTTAAATAAATTAGTTTGTACCAATAGTCGGCATCAATTACCCAGTTGTCGGCACCCCACAACGTACGTACTTCAAATCATGGCTAATATTGCTTAAAATCGCTAAACTTCCTTTCAAATTGAAAATTTTTTTTTTATTAATTAGCCTTTAAAGTATTTGTTAAGTATTTTTTATATTTTTTAGCTAAAAGTAATAGATAAAAGCCAATGTTTATAACCCCATGCCGACTTCAGGCAGCAAAAATTGCACAATTGTAAATTTTTTTTAAAAATTTCTTTTTCTAAAGTGTTTTTTAACTGTTCTCTACATATATAACAAAAATGTTGTGGAAAATTTCTTCATTTTAATATAATTACAGAGCTTATAAGGTTAACATCTCCACAATTTTTTTCTTAAGAAACATGCATTTTCCGTTGTGGTGAAAATCCTTCACTGACAAAAACTTAAATTTCGATATAAAAATTGGTCCTAGCACAATGAAATTTTATATAAAGTTAGCTGACAATATTGTTAAAGCATTTTTAAGATTATTTTCCTATTTTGTTTTCTTAATTTTCAGTTATTTGAGTTCAAATTCAAAAGGTGCCGACTACTGGTACATGCCGACATTAGGTGCACTTACCCTATAAGTGAATAATAGAATCGGCTGGAGTGCATGTAAAGGGGGTGACGAGACTATCGATGTTTGGCTTGAGTCCAGTATAGCATGTGATTTTTTTTAATTTCACCAGTATTTCAAAAAATTCGAGAACGGCCCTTAAACAATGCACGATAGGCATCTTATTTCCAACAACAGATCAACATATTGGGGAATAAACGCTTTAATTGCTACTTTTTCAGTTCAAAATGAAACATATCCCGAGTAGCATTGCGACTCTTCATTCTTGACTTTAATTTCTCAACGAAGTTAATTTTTTTCTTGGTCTGTTTAGGACTGTTGGGAAATAGATATTGTAGCATCCGTACTATTGTTACAGAATGGGACGAGTAAGACACGGGTCATCGGAACATCGACTTCTTCCATTCGTCTGTGGTTCCTCGGAAGAAGATCTCATCTGTTCAAGGCCCCTACTGTTACTGTTACAAATACCTGGCTGTCTCGGAATAGATCAAATGTGTTCAATAACAGTTTCGTTACATATTCAACTTGAGAGGACGGTTCTGATTACTTCGGCCGCGACACTAGCCTCCAATTAACACATCGTTTTCGAGATTGTGAGATAGCTTTTAAGAGTCGCACAAGAAGTCGTACAAGAAGTTTTCAAATCATATTTTGGTTTTCGACTAAGTCACCACCCCTTTTTGTAAATGTTGAAACCTCTTTTTTCTGCAGGTTTTTATTAGTTCGAATCGGAATTTGGCGATTTCAACATCTTTACACTTTTTTGTGGCCGTTTTAGCTTAGCTGTCACCTGTAATGTTGAATGTTGGTTTTTTGAGGTGTCGACAGGGGAATTCCTTGTCAAAGAGTTTGCAATCCATTTGACTTGGAGTTTTCTAAATACTAGCTTTAAATGTTGGAATTGAAATATCAATCTCCCCGCGCTGCGGCACCTTTATTTCCTTCTTCTTACAATGGTTGTTGCATCAGATTCTAAAGGGTAGGTCAACATCTCCTTTGTCAGTTTTGAACAATGTATCTCGATTGAAGAACGGCATATAAATCAGCATAATGTCCTGCTTAACACCTTGGTACATGCTTCCTCAGAAACCCAAAGGTCTAAGGAATGCGTCCTCATGCAATAATACTGTCTGCTATGTCAAACAGGAGCAATAGTTCTCATCATGACTTTGTGGCCGGCATGAAGGCGATTGTTCACACACCCTGGTTTAGCTCGAATGCAGTCGATATGCTATCCGGGCAGATTTAGCCAGTCCGACAGTCTGTTTCCCTTCAAGGTGTTTTTTTCAACAAAGCTCTTCCAAGACATTTTTCATATATTAACCCTAATGGGAACTGATAATTTAACGACCTAGCATTAGGGATTCGTAGGACAAAATATTCCACAGATCTCTTTGAAAATATTAAGTCCTTATTTAATTTATTAATTTCCGCATCACTTCAAGGTTGTTAATCCGGAATAATTGTCCCTATAAGTAGAACAACTGCTTCAGAATTTCACCGGCTACAAAATTATACATCTTCAATGTAAATCTGGCGTCCTCGTTAACTTATTGGGTAACTAAATACATAGATTCCTTATATACTAAGTTATGTCGGTTAGTTTAGGCCTCAGCTGGAAGGGGTTCTGTATTCTTAGTAAGATGCATAATGTTTACTTTGTACTATGCTAAGAGGTAAGGAAATTAACCTACCTATCGAACTTAAGACTGTGACACATACATATGAATATCATAATGATCGGTACAATCAGACTTACCGCCAGTTTTTGTTAGGAAATGTTCATTTTATACATTAGAAATAATATAGACATCGATAGCACAGCTTCCAGATGGCGTAGACACATTTTCTTTTGTAGACATCTAAGAATACTTTGTCTAAAACTCAACGCCAAAAAATTTCCCAAAGACCGGAAAATTGATTCTGCAAGAGTCTATTTTTGAAAATTTTATAATTTTTTTTCTATATAAATTTGACAGAAATTTCAGAGCAAAAATTTGAAAAAATGTTAATTATTTTTTTGTTAACAAAAACGGGGCGTACTTTGTTCAGTTTTACATTAAGTCAGTTCATGATACAATAAGAAGGTAGCAGCAATTGCCGTTTTTGGTAACATAAGATGTCAAAATTTGACATAAATTGAATGCAATTGACACATTATGTTACCATCAGCTGGGCTGATAATGCTACCTTCTTATTGTATCATGGGTCAGTCCATATTTACATTAGGCAATTTTCCTTGTGGCAATTGTTTGTTGGATGGAGAGGGGAGACATATGAGAACCCTTTACCTCTCTACAACGTCTCTCACCGACAACCTGACAATATAAATATGTTACTACTAACAATTCTTTTTTTAAATACGGGTAGGGCCATCAAATAAAACTTTGGCACTGTCTCTCAATGATCATGAAAAATGACCCTTTGCCATTGTATTTTGCACTTTTCAATGGGGGTACTTTCCAATCACAAATTTTCTAAAGAATATTATTTATATATTTTATTTTATGTATATATTTTTACTTTTGTTTTTTTTTTTTATTGTAATATTAACCCCCTCACCGGCATTTTACCCCTCATCACATTTATGTTTTTTTTTTCTCTATTCCGAATTAATTGCAGCATAGTATAAAAAATATATTTGTATGCACTACAAACCAACCAACCACCACCACCACTACCACCAATAAAACTACCCATTTACTAAACTCATCCCTTCCAAATATCACAGTAGCATCTTGTTTTTGTTCAATTACCACCAACTCCTAAATAAAAATTCAACAAAAGAACTGATCTTTACTTTATTCCTTAACTACTCCAAAAAACGCGCAAATAATCACCATAGGACTATCCGAGACAGCAGTTATGGACGTTATGTCTTCTTCACTGCAACAGCAACGTATCATTGTCGAACAATTAAGGCGGGAAGCAGCCGTGGACCGTCAACCGGTATCTGAGTCTTGTGCTGCCATGATGCGTTATATATCGCAACATGAACAGGAAGATTACCTTTTGACTGGTTTCACCAGTCAAAAAGTCAATCCATTCCGTGAGAAGTCTTCATGCAGTGTTCTTTAAATGATGATAAATTAGATGTAATGAAAAAAACTTGGAAGGACGAGACGGACGGATGGATAGATGGATGGATGACGACGGCATTGATGAAGGCTAATGGAATGCGTGGGGAATGGAGGAATTTCAAGAGGCAACGAAATAGTAAACGAGAAGTGGATTCTAGTATTGGTAAAAGCAAAAACTTCAACATGGTCATCAAAAAGCTAAGCGAGTAATAATCCCCAACAATATATCAGCAATAAATAGTTTTAAATATCCTGCAAACAAATCTTGGAAGTGAAAACATCAATCAAGTACTCCAACCAATAACAATACAACAACATATTTTGATGACATTATTCCAAACATCATATTATTGTATTACAGTATATACATATATATATTATTCATATATATCAAAATTATATACACTTCTCTGTCTACTATTATTATATACATACTATTATTATATTGATATTTATGATAAACAGTAACAAGTAAATTACAACAACAATAACATACCTAAATATTTAAACTATTTATAATTATCAAAAATCAAACCAAAAAAAAAGTAATTACTTTATTATATATTCAGATATATGTATATTTACTTGTATTGTCTTATCCAAGAGAAAACGAACCTAAATCATGCCGCCGTTGTCATCATTTTGCAGAACAAGAACAAAAATATCTCATTAAAAACGAAACTTTATTGACAAACAAACAAATATAGAGATCTCTATTCATTTATTTTTTGTTTTATAGCTCATTTTACATACAGCAACAAAATTCACGACTTTTCAATTAAAAACTAAAGAAACATTAAATATATGAAATTTAAACCAAAACAACAAACAACTCCAATACAACAGAAACCCCAAAAACCCAAGTAGATAAACAGAAGACAAAAACCAACCCCTCCTAGGAACACTTTACCCACAACAAATTGACAAATGACAAAATTGCAACAACATTTTAGTAAATGCTTCTAAATTTCCAAAAAAGGTAAACGAAAAATCTACTTTATACATAATTTTATTAAAAAAAAAGTAATTTTTCCTCCCCAAAAATTAAACAAATTAAAACCTTATAACAAATCTATATTGAAAACAAATATTTAATAGAAATTAACAAAAAAACAATGCTTTAAAAATAATATAAAGTCAACAAAAAACAAATTAAAATTAATAACATAAAAAATACATAAATTTTTTCTTCGTTATCAACTTAAATTTTAATCTTCAAAGTAAGAACAGCAAGAAAACCGTTAACAAGTTATTAAATACTTACGAATATATTAGCTTAGTATACAACAAACAAATGATTATTGAATTTTTCCCTCAGGTCCTCCCAACCGCGGACCTCAAATTAAACAAACATATTTAATCAAACTCCAATTTAACAAAAACAATGTTTTAGCGCGCGTTTAAAACCAAATTATATATTTTGCTAGCTACATTAAGCTTTAATGATGATTATTAAAAAAAACATATTTATGGTAGTTACTTAAAAAATATATAACGTTAAAATTGTTAAAAAAAAACCAACAACAACCATGGTGAGCCAACTTGAATGCAGCATAAAAAATACTTTTTAACATTTCTTGGGCACTTTGCCAAAAAGAAAATTTACACTTATAATAATTACACTTTAATCAAAAGAAAAAAATGTTATTCATTGGAAAATGAATGGAAGGAAGCAAATACGTTTTTTTTTTAGATAACGCAATTGAAAACTTACGGAATGGTTAGGTCATAAAATGTATATGGACAGTGGATAGTACTTTAATTTCCTATGGGTATTTCGATTTTGATTATATATCGCATTCCTTCAAATCAACATTCTTCGATTTCCTAAAATTTTATAGAGAAACCTTTTGGCACTTCCCCAAAATTAGACGTTATATTACCAAATCAAAATTGTGCTACTAGAGTAGTTCTTCCTTCGATTTCCTAAAATTTTATAGGGAAACCTTGTAGCATTTCGTCCCCAAAATTAGACGTTATATTACCATTAGATACCAAAGTGTTAATAACATTCAAGCTGTGTAAACCTGCTAGATAAAACGGTAAAGCATGTTTGCGTAGCCACTTACTAAAGTTCATGATTAAAGCATCCTAAGGTTCTTGGCAAATCGAAGAAGAGGTCTAGAATCTATGTTGGAGTACGAAGTGACTTTATCACCACCACGTTTTCACAGAATTAGCAATAATCCACATATCTTTCCTCCTATTTCTGATTTTTGATACGACTGCCCTTTTCACAAATCGTACGACAGAAACTGCACGCTATATGGCAAACTTTTCACACGCTTGACACGTCAAAACTTTTAGATAGAGGGTGGGGGTACTTGTCGGATAATTGATCTGACATTTCCCATGCAGAACAAATTTTAACCGATTTGATGGTATTGCTATTTGTAGATGGGATAGATGGGATACCAGTGACATTAGATAGTCCCCGATATAGACAGTGAATATGGATTCTTCCCTTACCTCGCCGAAAATTAATAGAACAATAAGTATTCTATTAGAATATCTATAGTTTTTCTCATTGAAATGTTAATAACGAAGTTCTAGAGGCTTCTTATATGAGAGCAATAGAGTTTTTCTTCTCATAGAGGAGTACTACTAGGCCTTTGCATAAAAACCAATAAAACAGTCTTAGAGGCTTCATGTACAAGACTCTTTGGGAACAATATGTCTATTCGGTGGAGACCAATAAGAAGGTTTTTTAACACACGACCAATATATCTTCTCCTAGAAGACCACTCACTAGTCCTCTTATAGTATAAACAAAAGAACTACGCATAGAAGACTAATTGGTCTATGTATAGAAGACAAATAGGTATTCCCTTGTAGCAGCGATCGAAATTTTATAGATGCAGAGTAGGTATTCCTATAAACCAACGGGTCTTTCCTAGAAGACCAATAGGTTTTTATTTTAAGGGACTAATTGGTATTCACATGGAAGATTCATAGAGAACAAATTCTTCAATGTACACAACCCGTCCTTTTCAGAGATTGTTATGAGACACCAACTGGTTGATGCCGTCACAGAAGATCAGTTGGTTCCTCATCAAAGACTGGTTGGTTTTCTAGATTGGTTGGCCTCTCATAGAAACGCAGTTAGCCTTCCCATAGAAGACCAATTACTCTTCTATTAGACGATCGATTAATGTCCTCATAGCAGATCGGTTGGTTTTTTCATAGATGACTGGTTTCTCTTTTCAGAGTAGACCGGTTTGTTTTCCATAAAGGACAGATTGGTCTTCTCAAGCCGGTATTCAATGAAATGACCACCGCTCTTCTATGAGATTACCAACCGGTTTTCTATGAGAAAGCCAACCGGACTTCTATAATGATACCAATCGATCTTCTATGAAAAAACAACAGCGGTTCTACTTGCAAAGACCAAACTATCTTCTGAGAAGAGACCAATCGATCTTCTATGAGAAGACTAAACGGTCTTCTATAAGAAGACCAACTGGTCTTTTATGTGGAGACTGATTTGTATCCTCAATCAAGATCGGTTAGTCTCTTCAAAGAAGACCGGTTGGTAATCTCATAGAAAACCGATGGGACTCCTCATAGGAGATCGGTTTGTATCCTCATAGAAGATAGGTTGGTCTCTTCATAGAAGACCGGTTGGCAGTCACTTAGAAAAGGGTTTGTCATTAATCACCACTAAGCCCAGTAGTGATGCCCGCAATTTTGGGGGTTATATAGACGTGAAAATAAATACAGTCGAAATCGCTTATAACGTCGGTCAAGGGAACGACGAAATTTGTCGCTATAACCGATATGTCGTTATAAGCGATAGGGCTATAAAGGGCCCAGAGATTTGGGACTTTTGGATATCGTCGTTATAACCGATATGACGTTATAAACGACGTCGTTATAAGCGATTTCGACGTATATTTCACTTCAACTTTTTAATGACTTTTTAGGTTAGGTCTGACAAGAAAGCCTAGAACCGCGTATGGAACTATATGAACCATAAAAATTAATTTTGTGTTAATGGTTAATCCCTCTAAAGTAGCGTTGAATATATTTCTTCCATTGGCCAAACTTATAAATTTTAAATTTATTTTTTCTATAAGAAAGAAAAATTAAAAAAATTAATAATTATGTGATAACATAATAATTGTGATAACAAATATGGCTTCCATTTATTTATAAACTAAAATATATTTTCAAAATTATGAAGAGGGATTTTAATAATACAAAGTTGAATTTTTGAGTGATGCCACTAGACGAAATGAAAATAATTATTAGCCTAATCATAATTTCGAAAATCAAACATTATCCCAATTTTATAAAAGAGGGAATTAATGAAAGTGAGAAATTTCCCACAAGCACGGATTGGCGGTATATATCACGCAGACATGTGTTGTGTGATATGTATGTGTATAATCCTAAAGAACATTAAAATTTAAGTGCATACTTTTAGGCACATCAAAGAACAATTTTTATTTGGTGTCTTTATGGTTATTGTTTTTAGCTAAAAATATAGATTAAAAAACCTTCTGTAAATTAAAATTGTATAAAAGGTGATTTGAAACAGAACTATTTTTAAAGATTAAAATTGAACACATTACGTTGGGGGTTTTGTTGTCGTGAGCAAACATCAAAATCTTTAACGCAATACCCTCAATATAATATTTAAAAGTGCTTTTGTATCATATTGCTTCCAAGTACTTTATACTTACTCAACTATTTTGTAGGTTAGAGTTCAAGACAAAATTAAGAATGCGAATATCTTCTTTAGCAAATTAGAATAAAACACGTCCAAGTACATTAAAGTTGAAAGTTAATTCGGGAAAATCTCCCTTGAAACAAAACAATTTTTAAGGTTATAATTGAACAATTTACATTGGGGGTTTTGTTGTCGTGAGCAAACATCAAAATCTTTAATGTAATACCCTCAATATAAGCTATTTAGTATTTTTTGTATCATGTTAACCAACTGTTTTGTAGGTTAGAGATGAACTGATAACCTTGATGTTGACATATTTAGTATGGAAATAGAAAAATTCTTAACGAAATGCCCCTATTAGACTTTTAGAATATAACAATACTAATCCTCCTGTTAATAATAAAGTTAAATTACCAAAAAAAAAACTCTTAACTATTTTGTAGGTTATAATTGAACAGATTACTTTGGGGGTTTTGTTGTCGTGAGCAAATAAAAAAATCCCTAACGAAATAACCTTATTATATACAGAATAGTTGATTGTCTTATTACTATAAAAAAAATCCTTGCAAAATGACCTAAATGATTTGAATATTACCATGATCTCAGTTATATCAAAAGTTGTGGCTCTATATAGTACCAAATTTTCACAAATCTAGACATATGACTTCTAAATGACCATCTTTTCTTAAAAGGCCATCATAAAAATAATACGAAAAGTATTTTGAAAAAGTAGCAATTTGAAGGTTATAATTGAACACATTACGTTGGGGGTTTTGTTGCCGTGAGCAAACAACAGAATCCTTAACGAAATACCCTCCTTGAGCTTTCAAGTTGTTTTTAATTGAAAAAACTCACTTATAGTAGGTAGATATGTATGTTTAACTGAAACAAAGTAATCGAAAAATGTTTTTAATTATTTGAGGTTATAGAGAATATTTTTTTAGGTAATATTTAATCACATTACGTTCAAGGTTGTGAGCAAACTACAAAATCTTCAACGAAATACACACAACATAGTTTTATTTTTTTTTCAAAACAATTTTTTTCAATAATTATTATTATAAGTTATAAATTAACATATTACGTTGAGGGTTTTGTAGTCGTGAGCAAACTACAAAATCTTTAACGAAATAACCATTTTAAACGCTTCTTACTAATTTTTGACTCAAACTTGTAAAAAATATATATACATATTAGAGGTTATAATTAATCGTATTTCGTTTAAGGTTTTGTTGTCGTGAGCAAACAACAAAATCTTCAACGAAATTACTTATTAAACATATCCCTTTTATTTTTTTCTAATCGTTTTTTACAAATAATAAAAAAAAAAATGATCTCAGGAACGTTGGTTTATTAAAACTGCAGTTAATAAATGAAAGTTCCTGATGCCAACAAAATAACAAATCCCATTGCATCTCAAATCGCATTATTTAATACAAAACAGAAACAACAACTTTTGGAAAATTAACCTCAACTAACGAACAGAAAATTCTCAACAATTGCGTTATTTAAAAAAATTTTTGCTTTAAACAATTCAATTGTTATTAGTTAAAATAAAATATATCAAACAAATATTATAACTATTTTCTTCGTATATAAACAAACATATTTAAACAGTTACTTCTCTAAAATTAAAAACCTAACCAAATAGTTATTGAATAGTTTGCTAAAAAAAAATGTCCCCAAAAATGATACGCGTTTTACAGATTCTCAAGAATTCTAATATTTCAAAGCAATACTTGATTTAATTTCAAACTTTAAATCAAATTTTATTTATTCTCAAAAGTTAAACGAAATTCAAGGAAAATAATTACTAAACAAATACATCAACAACTCTGTTAATATTTTATTAAACTCAAATAACCGTAACAAAACAAAAAGAAATTAACTAACAACAAACTTTCTCAAAAGCTTCTTCTTTACATTCCAACTAAAATGTTACAACAAATTAAGAAAATTTAAACACAATGTTGCAAAATTTTTAAGATTTGCTTTGAACAAAATGTTTAAAGCTGAATCTTTGAAATTTTGCCTTAAAACCTCAAACACACACAAATAACAAAATACAAACAAATCGTTAATATTTCCAAAGAATATTTATATACAATATACTTATATTTAATATTTTTGTTTTTGATTTACATTTTTTGATGAAGTTGCTCGTTGTCGCGTCACACTTGCCCAAAAATACCTGATAGATAGATATAGACGTTTATTGGAAAACAATGTTGTTCGAGTAATAGGACACTTGTTGTTGGGGTGACAGACACCACACACTTCTTCAGACATTATTATACAAACAGAACACAATAATAAATAACAACAGAAACCACCAAAAGATATCACATCATAAATTCAAAACCAACCATAATGAAGCAATAAAATCTATAAAGTTCGTTTGCTTGGAGAGATTTCAATAAAAACTACAAATTTAGATGTGTTAACTAGTGGGACACAGTAAAAAAAAAAGAAAACAAAACTAAAATTCTCAATTTGTGTTTTATTTCCAAACCTATTTTAACTATAAAATTATAACAAATATTTTTGTTTCAATTTCATAAAACATTTCTTGGTTGTTGCAGTTAAATTGTCATTTTCCCCCCAGACAGTCACTTCTAGTAGACGTAAAACCAAAAGAAGACCTTGTCACCCATGCATTTTACACATCCAGACACATGATGATGTTCCATTATTACAAAGACAAACATACATTTTTTCTTCCTTTTGTAAATATTTTTATTTTTTTTTTATTTGCAAGAAAATCATTATTTTTGCAATAGTTTTTTTTTTCTTTTTTTTGGATGAATAGATTTTTTATTGGTTATGAGTGAAAATCTTAAAAAAATACAATGAAAAACGAGAAAGTAGTTTCATCAACAAGAAATCGTAAGTAAAAATTAGACATTATTTTTTAATACATTACGCAGCATGGTGGTGTGAGTGGTACACAGAAGTTTTGATGAGGATTAACATATGTACGTTAAACGTTAGATGAAAAAGGAGTGGGTGTGTGTGTGATTAGTAGTATGATGATATTCATATTTAACTCTCATCATCACTGCCAGCATTTTGACGTGGCTTAGGACCGCCAGCCCTCTTGGCCATAATAATTTGATCAACTTTGAGAATTGTGGTGGCAGCACCAACAGCATATTTCATGCCCCAATATTTCGATTGGAAGAGATCGTAAATCTTGTTGGTGGTAACATCGATGGTTTCAACGGCTTCAGCTTCAATATTGAAGCCAATATTTTTACCCTTACCATCGGCATGGGCCAAATATAATTGATTTACGACTTCTGTGGCATTAACGCCGGTATTTTCTGCCAAAGCTTTGGGGAATGATTCTAGAGCGGTAGCAAAACGTCTTACTGCATACTGTTCCAAGCCGGGCAATGTATCAGCATAGGCAGCGATTTGAGTGGCCAATTCAATTTCAACAGCGCCAGCGCCAGGTACATAACGGCCATCGCGTGACAAACACTTGAAATTGTTGACACCATCATCAATGGCACGTTCAATGTCGTCCAAGAAGTTATCGGTGGCACCACGGATAACAATGGTGGCAATTCGGGAATCTTTGCCTTCATTTCTGAAATTAAAAAAAAAAATGTTTTTAAAGGCTCCATAAAAAGTTTATGTACAGTTTAAGGGCTCCACCCCAACACTTCTATGAGAAGGTCTTCTATGAAGAGTCCCACTGGACTCCAACAAAAAGATCTACACGTGTTCTACCACAATACTTATTCGTCTTCTATGTGAAGCCTATATTTCAACAAATTTCCAATAACCAAAGACTTACTGATCCTCTATGAAAAGTACTACTGGTCATATATAAAAAGAACCGCTGATCTTCTTTGAGAAGACCTACTAGCAAAATACCTACTGGTATTTTATGGGAAGCCTGTCTTCCAACAGATTTTCAATGGAAAGACTAAGTGGTCCTCTATGAAAAGTACTACTGGTCTTTTATAACAATTCCTACCGGCGATATATGAGAAGGACTAATGGTAGTCTATTGGAAAACCTAATGGTCTTCTATGAGAAGTCGTAACGCTGTTTATGGGGTGAGAAGACCAAATGGTCTTCTATGAGAAGACTCAAAAGAGTCATAAGTAGCTGGTAGGTAACATTTTCACTGCTATTCCGGATGGGAGCCCCTAAATTTAGTTTAGTTCGATTATATCTTATGATTCACTTACCTGAAAGCCACAATAGTGGTGTCTCCCAATTCTTCAATGCAAACCTTATCACAATAGCCCAATTCTTCTTGACTGGGTGTGGTAATGCGTGGCAATACGGTGGCATTAACAGCTCTAGCCAAACGTCTCAAATCAAATTTGGAATTCAAACGGACAGCCATTATACCATATTTATTCAGGAAATGCAAAGCCATATCACCAACTTTACCACCAGAAACAACAACCTTGGCTCCAGTATCAGCAATGGCCTTAATTTGATTTTCCAAAAGACTTTCTTCACCCGACGAAAAGTTCATTAGCTCATCGGCGGACTTAATCAGTACAGTGCCCTTAGTTTCAGTCTGAATAATATCAAGAGGACAGGTGAAAATGGCAATTTTGGTTTTCTCCGCAAACGTCACATCACCTTCAACGAAACGTTTGAACACCATACCATGGACAACTTCGGACTTGGACAAACCACTGCCCAATATCTTGCACACACGAATATTATCCACATTGAAGGTACCCTTATCGGGTAAAATGGAAACACAGGCCTTGGCAACCAAATCGGTGAGGAAATCTTCTTGGCCATATTGTTTGGACATAATGGCAGATTTCATTGCTTCTTTCACCTGTTCAACATCACGGTAATCTTTCACTTCGTGGCAAACCAATTTGGGCAATATTTCAAGAGCCTTTTCCAAAGCTTTTTCATAACCTTCGGCAATTTCAGCAGTGGTGATACCCAAACGCAACAGTTCTTCGGCTTTTTCCAACAAGGCACCAGCAAAGATGACAACAAAATTGGTGCCATCACCTACTTCGGAATCTTGCATTTCGCTAGCCATGACCATAAGTTTGGCAGCTGGATGTTCAACATCCAATTCACGCATAATTGTGCCGGCATCACTGGTCACAAATTGTTTCTCAATGTGGTTGATGATCATTTTGTTCATTCCATTTGGACCATAGGCCGAACGCATGGTCTGTGCGAATTCTTTGCAGGCTGTGATGTTGCGATAGACAGCCTCTTCCAGACCGCTGTACATCTTTGGAAAGAAAACAAAATTTTTATCATTTTCACATTTTCATTAATTCATGAAATTAAATTTTTGCAGAATTTTAACATTTGCTACTTTTTGGCCGTCTGTCTCGTGATGAGTCAGTCAAAACGATGACATACCCGATGCCGGATGGCAGGGGGGTGCAGTGTTCATTAAGAACCGCATGACATACGTTTTGTTTTTGGACAAATTTTTAATGAAATACGTTGAATATTGCAAAAATTGCTTTATCCTCCAATGACTTTTACTTACCCGTGCACCATCTTTGAGCATTTGAGAAACTCCGGGTGCTTTGGGAACAGATAAAGCCATTTTTATGCACAGATTTTTTCCTTTTACAAACGGTGTGAAGAAACGCAATGGAAAACAAATTAACCTCACTCTGATACGAGAATGCCGAATTTCACTGTTCTCCTATTCTCTCATTCGTAAAATATTCGAATACCGGGTATTCGGGTATTCGGTAATATTTTACGAATGAGAGAATAGGAGGGCAGTGAAATTTTTACGAATGGAGGAATAGCAGGACAGTGAAATTTTACGGGTGTGGCAACACTGTCTAGAAGGGCAGTGAATTAAAGTAAAATTAGAAAAGTATCTATGAAAATACATTTATTTAACAAATTATTTTGTATTTTGCATTTAATTAATTCTCGTGGTATTTAAAATAATATCTAAATTCGCCCTTAATTGGATATAATTAAGAAAAATGAGCGTAAATAGCCCCTGTAGGAAATGTCAATAGTGAATCTATACTGACTTACTTGACATTGTAGACAACTCATGTTATTTCCTATAGACATTTTGTATGAACGTGTCATTCGAAAGTCAGTTTTTTGGCTTATAGCTCATTTAGACTAGCCATAAATCCTCGACTGGATTTAATAAATCCAGTACAAATCTCACTGCATTTAGATATACATTTTGGAGGATTTAAATGGCAGTCAGCTGATTTTTGTTCATAGCACAATTACCAAGGTAGATGCATCAGCCCATCTGAACGAATGTGAAACGACAAAAGAATTTTTTTGTAAATTGAATTCGTCTCAAAAAACGTACGTCAAATTACAAATGTATTGTTTAATACTGAAAATGTTAGCACATTATGCTACTAATGCCAACTAAATAGCAAATAAAGAATTATTTTATCGCAGTTTGCCCATATACAATAAATAAACGAATTATTTTATCGTTTAGACATCATAAATATTAGTTTTGGTTGATTAAAATCAACTTTGTACATCAAAACAAATTTAATTTTTCCGCCTTGTTTAAAAATGTTTACATTTTAAATTATTTTAGTGTAGCAATTCACCGATGCATCTACCTTGTTTCTTGTGTCAGCTTGCAACTTTTTGTATTTTCTAGCAACATGTTGCAAAAAACAGAGTTGTATACGAGGATTTATGCCAGATTTAAAACAAATCCACTAAATAGGAGGATTTATTTTTGTATGGGAAATCTGGTAGATTTTGGCTGGATTTAGCAAATAAAACCTGATAATGCGCTAAATCCGGCTAATGGTGTCATATCTAAATGGCATATTATATTGAACTTTTTATAGATTAAAAAGCTACATGGTACGTTTAATAGGACGATGAACTTACACTTTTGTTTAAATAGTATATTTTATTAAAGAAAAAGACTTATTATTGAAAATGCTAAAAAAGTAAAAATTATATAATAGTAAGTTTACATTTACGAAATCCACTCGATTTCAATTGTCAATTCCTTTGCTTAAACGTCAAATGAAATCCAGTCAATTTCCGACCAGTTTTCATTTGACGTATACGCAAAGGAATTGACAGTTGAAATCGAGTGGATTTCGTAATGTAAACCAAGCATAACGGTTTTTAAATAAGGGCATAAGTACAAAATAAAGCCAATGCTTTCGAGGCTGTCTAAACATTTGAATATTTAAATAATAACAAAATCATTTTCATTGTCAGAAATATCATCGCCTTTTATTTTCTTGGCCATAAGAGTTGGTGCGACTTGTCTGCTCACAATATTTCTTCTTCTGCTGCACTTAACCTTTTATCATGCGATTCGCTGAATGTTGATATAACTGGTCTGTTCCTTTACTTTTGAAAGTGGTAAAACCGGCAAAAGTAGCAAAAGTTGTAAACTGCTCCCATATGAATTGTATGGTGTATGAAGTAAAGGAACGCTTTTCGAGTAAAACGTGGTAAAACTTGAAGATTCTTGCACGTAAAGGAACAGAGCTAACATATAGGAATTGAAAAGAATAAACATGTATAAAAAATGTCCTTAAATTTGTTTACCTATTACAGCTGTATAAACAGTGGACATTATAACTCAAGTTTCACCACACACGAATTTGTATTTTCATAATTGCCCATTTTTTCACTTGTTCTTTATAATTTCTTTTGCTCATACTTGTTGTTATTAAAATAATATTCCTTAAGCTGAATCACGCGTTAAATTCACGATATTTTATTGAATTTTCACAAAAACACTTTTTTAACGAACCGCCAAAATTATTTTACGCCAAACAAGAAAATGAAGAAAAACTAACAAGATGCTTTGTTGGGCTATCAGCTGTTAAAATAATCAATGCTTCTTTTTAAGATAAAAGTATCAATATTTGACAATAATAGTAGACAAAGTGGTGACATGTCGACACATGTCCCCATGCTTCCTACAGGGAATTTATATAAAGGAAACTTACCGTTATGTGTTAAAACGTTTAAAGCGACACCAAGAACATTTTCTTTGAACTAACGATTTATGATGGAGTGAGGGACATGTCAAGTGTATTCATTGGTTTCATTGGTTATCAGAGTGACATTGAGTATTGATTTACGGAAAAAATACTAAAATCCTTAAAAAAGGAAGGGGAAGAAAAAAAGAAAATAAGAATAACACATTGGTCACAAATATTTAAGCCCTTAAACTGTGTGTATTGTAAAAATTAATAACATGTTGTTTCACATCAATTAATTGCGTGTTTTTTTTTAGATTACCAATTACAGAAATTTTCTGCATACGTAGAGAAGGGCCACAGAAGCCACAAGTGATAACAATTGACCTAATTCCTAATTGATAAAACCTTTGTTCCTGTTCATCCAATTATTTTTTGTGGCTTTCAAAATAGGACTCGCCGAAACTGCGCTACTTGATATGTACAACAGCAGTGTACAACAACAACGTATAATCAATGAACAGCTGCGAAGAGAAGCCGAAATACCACGTATACGTGTTTCGGAGACGTGCATGATTATGATGAAATATATAGCAGAACATGCAAATGATGATTGCCTCTTGACCGGATTTTCCAGTCAGAAACTAAATCCATTTAGAGAAAAAAGTTCATGTAGTGTTTTATAAATAACACAAGTACACACCCTTTTCAGCTTGTAAACAAATGTTCCTGTGGTTATGTAACTGTTGCGCTGTTACCCTTGCTAACTAACCAAGAAGCGTGTAACCAGCGGGGCAGCATCCTCTCACACCTAAACTAAGCAAAAAAAGGAACTCAATTATTTTGTCAGTAGTGGAAAACAAAACAAACAAAAGTCTTAATGAAAAGCGAAACTTATATACACACATACATAGCAACCCGAACTTTAGCCGTCTATTTGTTATACTATTTATATACTTATATAGAAGAAGAAAAAACTTTACTATTTTAAGAAACTCAAACACATATTTATACGTACATATGTGGCTACCATACGGACTTTACTAACCACAATTGCTATAAATATCCGTACATTTATATATATGTATGAATACAATGAGTCACAAAATTCTGAACTTCTATATTTTCTTGGGTCCCAACTTTAAAGGTTGTTTATGGATTCTATGAATGAATGTGCCAATGCTTCAGAATATTTGTTCCACTGTATTCATGTATCATCTGTTTTATGAAACAATAACAATACAAATCTACTTTCTATTGGAGTAGTTGCGTATGGACTACCTGGGTCAATGAATTCTTGCTCAATATCTCTTGGCGTCAATATGTTTTACGGGCCCTGGGATACTTATATCATAAACAAATATAAAGGAACTAAGTGTATGAATGTATTATTTTCCATATAGTATTATTTACATACATACATTATATATGAAACTATATTCTACAACTAAAACTAAATGGGAATCTTGAATTGAAAATGTAATAAATTTTATAGAACATATCAAACAATAGAAGTGAAAAAAATTGTGGTTTTATTTGAGGGGGGATGAACAATAATTGGTTGGATAATGTCTTCATATAAAAAAACTATTTTTCCTCTAGAGAATATAGTCCAAATAATGTCTTTCACTAGAAAAAATGTATTATTATAAAAATATGTCCAGGATAAAGACTTCCTATAGAAAGAAAATATTATCCCAATAATATTTTCTTATAGAACATTTTGTTCAAATAATGTTTTCTACTGGAAATATTATACGAATAATGTTTCTCTATATTATCTGAATGATGTTTTCGTATAGAAAATATTATCTGGATAATGTTTTCGTATGGAAAATATCCGGATAATGTTTTCGTATAGAAAATATTATCCGGATAATGTTTTCGCATGGAAAATATTATCCGGATAATGTTTTCGTATAGAAAATATTATCCGGCTAATGTTTTCGTATAGCAAATATTATCGTTATAATGTTTTCCTATAGAAAATATTATCCGGATAATGTTTACGTATAGAAAATATTATCCGGATAAGGTTTTTCTATAGAAAATGTTATCCGAATTATGTTTTTCTATACAAAATATTATTCGGATAAGGTTTTCTTATAGAAAATATTTCCTGGATATTGTTTTTCTATAGAAAATATTACACGGATAATGTTTTAGTATAGAAAATATTATCCGGATAATGTTTTCTTATAGAAGATATTATCCGGATAATGTTTTCGTATAGAAAATATTATCCGGTTAATGTTTTCGTATAGAAAATATTTTCCGGTTAATGTTTTAGTATAGAAAATATTATCCGGATAATGTTTTCTTATAGAAAATATTATCCGGATAATGTTTTTTATAGAAAATTTTATCCGGATAATGTTTTCCTATAGCAAATATTATGCGGATAATGTTTTTCTATAGAAAATATTATCCGTATAATGTTTTTCTATAGAAAATATTATCCGGATAATGTTTTCCTACAGAAAATATTAGTGGGATAATGTTTTCCTACAGAAAATATTAATGGGATAATGTTTTTTTATAGAAAATATTATCCGGATAATGTGTTTCTATAGAAAATATTATCCGGATAATGTTTTCCTATAGAAAATATGAATCGGATAATGTTTTTTATAGAAAATATTATCCGGATAAGGTTTTTCTATAGAAAATGTTATCCGAATTATGTTTTTCTATACAAAATATTATTCGGATAAGGTTTTCTTATATAAAATATTTCCTGGATATTGTTTTTCTATAGAAAATATTATCCGGATAATGTTTTTTTTTAAATATTATCCTGATAATGTTTTTCTATAGAAAATGTTATCCGAATTATGTTCTTCTATACAAAATATTATTTAGATGATGTTTTTCTATAGAAACTATTATCCGTATAAGGTTTTCTTATAGAAAATATTTCCTGGATAGTGTTTTCCTATAGAAAATATTACCCGGATAATGTTTTCCTATAGAAAATATTACGCGGATAATGTTTTCCTATAGAAAATATTATTCGGATAATGTTTTCCTATAGAAAATATTATCCGGATAATGACTTCCTGTAGAAAATAAAGTTTTCCTGTAAAAAATATTTCCTATAAAAATATTAATCGGAGGTTTTTTATAGAAAATATTATCCGGATAATTTTTTTCTAGAGAAAATATTATCCGGATAATGTTTTCCTGTAGAAAATAATGTTTTTCTATAGGAAATATTGTCCGTATAATGTTTTTCTATAGAAAATATTGTCCGGATAATGTTTTTCTATAGAAAATATTACTCGGATAATGTTTTTCTATAGAAACTATTATCCGGATAAAGTTTTCTTATAGAAAATATTTCCTGGATAGTGTTTTCTATATTAAATATTTTCCGGATAATATTTTTCTATAGAAAATATTAATCGGACAATGTTTTTTTATAGAAAATATTATCCGGATAATGTTTTTCTATTGAAAATATTATCCGGATAATGTTTTTCTATAGAAAATATTATCCGGATAATGTTTTTCTATAGAAAATATTATCCGGATAATGTTTTTCTATAGAAATTATTATCCGGATAATGTTTTTCTATAGAAAATATTATCCGGATAATGTTTTTCTATAGAAAATATTATCCGGATAATGTTTTTCTATAGAAAATATTATCCGGATAATGTTTTTCTATACAAAATAATATTTAGATGATGTTTTTCTATAGAAACTATTATCCGGATAAGGTTTTCTTATAGAAAATATTTCCTGGGTAGTGTTTTTCTATAGAAAATATTACCCGGATAAAGTTTTTCTATAGAAAATATTACCCGGATAATGTTTTCCTATAGAAAATATTACGCGGATAGTGTTTTCCTATAGAAATATTATCCCGATAATGATTTCCTGTAGAAAATAATGTTTTCCTGTAGAAAATATTATCCGGATAATGTTTTCCTATAAAAATATTAATCGGAGGTTTTTTATAGAAAATATTATCCGGATAATGTTTTCCTGTAGAAAATAATGTTTTTCTGTAGAAAATATTGTCCGTATAATGTTTTTCTATAGAAAATATTATCCGGATAATGTTTTTCTATAGAAAATATTACTCGGATAATGTTTTTCTATAGAAACTATTATCCGGATAAGGTTTTCTTATAGAAAATATTTCCAGGATAGTGTTTTCTATATTAAATATTTTCCGGATAATATTTTTCTATAGAAAATATTAATCGGATAATATTTTTCTATAGAAAATATTAATCGGATAATGTTTTTTATAGAAAATATTATCCGGATAATGTTTTGCTATTGAAAATATTATCCGGATAATGTTTTTCTGTAGAAAATATTATCCGGATAATGTTTTTCTTTGGAAAATTTTATCCGGATAATGTTTTTCTATAGAAAATATTAATCGGATAATGTTTTTCTATAGAAAATATTATCCGGATAATGTTTTTCTATAGAAAATATTATCCGGATAATGTTTTTCTACAGAAAATATTATCCGGATAATGTTTTTTATAGAAAATATTATCCGGATAATGTTTTTTATAGAAAAATTATCCGGATAATGTTTTCCTGCAGAAAATATTATCCCGGATATTGTGTTTTTCTAGAAAATATTACCCGGATAACGTTTTCTTAAAGAAAATATTACCCGGAAAACGTTTTCTATGGGAAAACAATACCCGGATAATATTATCTATAGGAAAACATTATCCAATTAATATTTTCTATAGGAAAACATTATCCGGATAGAAAATAATATTCTTATAGAAAATATTATCCGGATAATGTTTTCCTATAGAAAATAATATCCGGATAATGTGTTCCTATAGAAAATAGTATCCGGATAATGTGTTCCTATAGAAAAGATTATCCGAATTATGTTTTTCTATAGAAAATATTATCCGGGTAATGTTTTTCTATAGAATATCTTATGCGGGTAAGATTTTAATATAGAAAATATTATCCAGATAATGTTTTGTTATAAAAAATATTTCCCGGTTAATGTATCTTATAGCAAATATTTCCTTGATAATCTTTTCTTATAGCAAATATTTACCGGACAATGTTTTTTATCCGGATATGGAAAATATTATATGAATAATGTTTTCCTATAGAAATTATTATGCGGAGAATGTTGTCTTACAAAAACTATTGTCCGTATAATGTTTTTTTAAATATTATCCGCTAATGTTTTCTTATAGAAATTATTATGCGATGAATGTTATCCGCATAATGTTTTTATAGAAAATATTTCTGTATAATGCTTTCCTGTATAAAAAATCATCCGGATAATGTTTCCTTATAGAGAATATTATCCGAAAAATTCTTTCTTTAAGAAAACATTATCCAAAAATTGTTTTCCATAGAAGGTTTTCCTATACAAAATATGATGCCGATAATGATGGATAATATTTCCTGTGGAAAACTTTATTCTGGATAATATCTTCTTATAGAACACTTTTTTGAACTAATTTTTCTTAAAGAAAAGTTCTCAGCATATTTTTTTCCTATTTTTCCTATTAAAATGCTTGCCTCCAGAAAAGGGTGCGTATACGCTATTTAAATTCCAACTACTCATACGCTTAAGTATTCTCGTATTTGTTTTGATTTCAATTTAAAATTTTACTAAATCTTTACATATAGATTCAAATTATTTGTTATATACATACATTATATGCAGGCACCCACTTTGTTTATGACGAGGACAAAAATTGGTGCTAAGTAATGTGTAATAAATCGAGAACAAAAACTATTCATAATGTTGAATTTGTGTCTGTTTGGGCGTGTGTATGTGTCTGTGTGATAAATATCTCTATTAAAATGTGACGTTTCTAAAGGTACTTGACATGCCCATTTATGTATTTTTAAGTGCTTAGAAGCTCTATAGAAATTATGAATAAAAAAAAATACTAAACAACAACAGCGACAACAAAGAAGTAAAGCAAAAAATACAGAATCCTTACTAACTGCAAACTGGCAGCACGGATTTAAACAATACAGGAACATTCATATGTATATGAATGCAAATTTGCAAAGCCATAAATCTACCCAGCTACTAACTAACATACATTCCGTGCAGGCAATTCAAAAGAACATTAGCAGAGTTTTTTGGTAAAAAAACAAGGTTTAATAAAGAAAATTCCATGTGCCTAACAGTCTTAAACAGAGAAAAACCTGTCTTTGTTTGAATGAACATGCATTCCCCATTGCAGAAAAAACCCATCTATTGTTGGTTCAATGACCCCCAGCAATAGCGTGTTGACAAACTCATAAAAAAACCCGCGCCGGGCATACATATGTAGATGTCACACATAGCTACTGCAATGAACGCTCTATACATTGGCATAACGGCCATTGCAATGTTTTTACAGTGATGTAAACACAACGAAAAAAAAAACAACTATCACAGAGTGCTTTCAATGCACTCGTGAACAAAGAAAGACAAAGAGAGAATAAGAGTAGCGCGGTTCATGTTGTTTGTAAACAAGAAGAGAGTATGTGTAAAGGAGAAGATGATTTTTATAGAGAAATTATGGGTGTGTTATCGTCTTTATGACATCCATCTAGGATTTGTGTTATTCTCGCCATAAAGAGAAATTGTAACTGTCTCTCTTGTGGTTGGCGTTATGTTATTGAATAGGCGTGAGTTATAGCTAAGAGAAAACGTATGCTTTTGTTACCAAAGTAAATAAATATAATTTCTATGTTTTTTTGCATATTATTTCAATTTAAACTATTATAATTTGTAAAATAATTTATTAAATTTTTTTAATAAATAATAAAATTTATGTTTGATTAATGTTTTGCAGCATTCCTGCATATGGTGTTGTTGGTTCTTTGTTGGGGCATGCCTTAAAATCAGGTCATTTAATGTATGAGCACGTTCTGATTTTGACTTGTTTTGTCTTCATAAACTCGTATGTATGAATAGAAATATGTAGGGCAAAAACATGAGCATTCGCCGATATGCAAATATGTAGGCATGTATATAAATAAGTACTCTTATTACTTTATGGTACTTTTAGCATTTTTGTTAACGCTGCTGGGTTTTGTAGTTCATCAGTACATATTACTGGTCAGAATATCTCTTCCAGATCTACTAAAGGCAGAAGGTTTTTTTAAGATATTCTTCTACAAATAAAATACCCTTTGGAGAACTTCTAAGGACAGAAGACTTTAGCGGATATTAAAAGGCAGAGTATCTTTACTTTGGCACCTTCAAAGGGTCTTCTGTAGACAGAAGACTTTCTAAAGGTCTTCTATGAACAGAAGACGCTCTTAAGGTCTTCTGTAGGCGAAAAGATCTTCTAAAGGTCTTCTATGGGCGAAAAGGTCTTATATGGACAGTAGACCCTCGATGTGGCTTCTATGGATGGCAGACCTTTTAAGAGTTTTCTAAGGACATAAGACATTCTAAAGGTCTTCTAAGGACAGAATACCTTTAGAAGGCCTTCTAACTTCTTCAATATATACATTTGTATAGATAAGATATTCTGCAGGACCTCTATAGACAGAAGTTGTTCAAAAGGTCTTCCATAGACTGAATACCTTCTAAAGGTCATCTTTGGAAGATCTTATAAAGGTCTTTTGTATATATAAGATATTCTGAAGGTCTTTGTAAAGGTGTTCTATGGGCTGAAACCTTCTAAACGTCTTTTATAGACAAAATACTTTCCAAAGGTATTCTATAGAAAGAAAACCTTACAAAGGGCTTATATGGAAAGGATACCTTCTAAATGTATTTTATGTAGAGAAGACATTTTTAAGGTATTCTATGGACATACGACCCTCTAAAAGTTTTCTATGAACAGAAGACCCTTTAAAGGTCTCCTATGGACAGAAGACATTCTTCTACAGACAGAACACGTTTTAAAGGTCAAAATAACCTTACAAAGGGCTTATATGGAAAGGATACCTTCTAAATGTATTTTATGTAGAGAAGACATTTTTAAGGTATTCTATGGACATACGACCCTCTAAAGGTTTTCTATGAACAGAAGACCCTTTAAAGGTCTCCTATGGACAGAAGACATTCTTCTACAGACAGAACACGTTTTAAAGGTCAAAATAACTTCTAAAAGTCTTCAATAGACAGAAGATCATCTATAACCAGAAAACCTTCTACAGGTTTTCTATAGCCAGAAGATATTCTGCAGGTCTTCCATAGACAGAAGGGCTTCTACAGAAGGTCTGAGACTTTCTTAAGTGGCTTCTATAGACAGTAGACATTCTACATGTCAACTATAACCAAAAGACCTTCTACAGGTCTTCTATAGAGAGAAGACCTTCTACAGGTCTTCTGTAGAGAGAAGAGCTTCCACAGGTCTTCTATAGACAGAAAACTTTTTAAAGGTGTTCTATAGACAGAAGATCTTCAACATTTCTTCTATAACAAAAAGACCTTCTACAGGTCTTCTATAGCCCGAAGATATTCTGCATGTCTTCTAAGATAGAAGAGCTTTTACAGGTCTCCTGTAGGCAGAAGGGCTTCTGTGTATATCGGATACTTTCTAAAGTCCTTCTAAGGACCTGTAGAAGGTGCTCTTCAATTGACAAAAATTCTTTCAAAGATCTTCTATGGACAGGAGACCTTTTAATGGATTTCAATGGAGAGAAGACCTCCTATAGGTCTTCTATAGACAGAAGACTTCTTAAAGGTATTCTATTGGCAGAAGATCTTCAACACGTCTTCTACAACAAGAAGACCTTCTACAGGTCTTCTGTAGAGAGAAGACTTTCCACAGGTCTTCTATAGACAGAAGACTTTTTAAAGGTCTTCTATAGACAGCAGATCTTCAACATGTCTTCTATAACCAAAAGACCTTCTACAGGTCTTCTATAGCCAGAAGATATTCTGCAGGCCTTCCATATATAGAAGAGCTTTTACAGGTCTCCTGTAGGCAGAAGGTCTTCTGTGTATATCGGATACTTTCTAAAGTTCTTCGAAGGACCTCTAGAAGTTCCTCTTCAATTGACAGAAATATTTTCCAAAGATCTTCTATGGACAGGAGACCTTTTAATGGATTTCAATGGAGAGAAGACCTCCTAAAGGTCTTCTATAGACAGAAGACTTTTTAAAGGTCTTCTATTGGCAGAAGATCTTCAACACGTCTTCTACAACCAGAAGACCTTCTACAGGTCTTCTGTAGAGAGAAGACTTTCCACAGGTCTTCTATAGACAGAAGACTTTTTAAAGGTCTTCTATAGACAGCAGATCTTCAACATGTCTTCTATAACCAAAAGACCTTCTACAGGTCTTCTATAGCCAGAAGATATTCTGCAGGTCTTCCATAAATAGAAGAGCTTTTACAGGTCTCCTGTAGGCAGAAGGTCTTCTGTGTATATCCGATACTTTCTAAAGTTCTTCTAAGGACCTGTAGAAGGTCCTCTTCAATTGACAAAAATCCTTCTAAAGAACTTCTATGGACAGGAGACATTTTAAAGGATTTCAATGGAGAGAAGACCTTCTAATGGTCTTCTATAGACAGAAGACTTTTTAAAGACAGAAGATCTTCAACACGTCTTCTATAACCAGAAAACCTACAGGTTTTCTATAGCCCGAAGATATTGTGCAGGTCTTCCATAGATAGAAGAGCTTCTACCGAAGGTCTTCTATGTATATATCTGAGACTTTCTAAAGGGGCTTCTATAGACAATAGACCTTCTACATGTCAACTATAACCATAAGACCTTCTAAAGGTCTTCTGTAACAAGAAGATCTTCTACAGGTCTTCTATAAACAGAAGACCTACCAAAGGTCCTAAGACCTAACAAAGGTCTTCTGTAGACAGAAGATATTCTACAGGTATTCTATAACCAGAAGACCTTCTACTGTCAGAAGATATTCTGCAAGTCTTCTATAGACAGAAGAACTTCACAGGTCTCCTATATGCAGAAGGCCTTCTGTGTATATATCGGAGACATTCTAAAGGTCTTCTAAGGACCTGTAGAAAGACCTTTTCTATAGACAGTAGACCTTCCAACGGTCTTCTATAGAAAGAAAACCTTTCAATGGTCAAAGGTCCTCTATAGACTGAAGACTTTCCTCTTCCTAGCCAGAAGATATTCTGCAGGTCTTCCAGAGACAGAAGAACTTCCACTGGTCTCCTATAGGCAGAAGGTCTGCTGTGTATATATCGGAGAATTTCTAAAGAACTTCTAAGGACCTGTAGAAAGACATTTTCTATAAAAAGTAGACCTCCTACAAGACAGCAGACCTTCTACAGGTCTTCTACAGACCTATAGACCATCTAAAGATCTTCTATGGAAAGGAGACCTTCTAAAGGTCTTCTATGTACAGAAGGCCTTCTATAGGTATTCTATAGACAGAAGACCTTCCAAAGGTATTTTATAGCCAGAAGGCATTCTAAAGGTGTTCTACGGACAGAAGACCTTTGAAAGGACTTCAATCGAGAGAAGCGCAAAAGGTCTTCTAAGGACAGGAGACCTTCGAAAAGTCTTTTATGGACAAAAGACCTTTTAAAGCTCTCTTATGGACGAAAAGCCTTTATAAGGCACAAAAGACCTGCTAATAGTCTTCAGTATACAGAAGATCTTTAAAGGTGTTCTATGGACAGAATACCTTTAAAAGGTCTTCTATGGACAGAATACCTTTTAAAGGTCTTCTATAGACAGTGAAGCTTCTACAGGTATTCTACAGACGGAAGACTTTCTACAGGTTTACTGTAGACAGAGGACCTTCTAAAGTTCTTCTATAGACATAAGACCTTCTAAATGTATTCTCTAGACAGAAGATCTTCTAAACGCCTTCTCTAGGCAGAAGACCAGCTAAAAGTCTTTTATGGACAGAAGACCTCCTGAAAGTTCTATGGAAAGAACCCCTTTCAAAGGTCTTCTATAGGCAGAAGACCTTCTAAAAGTGTTTTATAACCAGAAGACCTCATACAGTTCTTTTATGGGCAGAAGAACTTTATCAGATCCTTCTACATGTCTTTTATAAACAGAGTTCCAATAACAAATTACCTTTAAAAATCAGGGTTTTTTCAATGGTCGGAAGTCGTTTTATTAAATTGCATTTGTTTTGCATTCTCATAACTTTAAACTTTGCCCTCGTAACGGGTGCGTAAAACCCCCCATTTAACATACTTATCAATCAACGAAAACAAACGGTATGTATTGCTCTTCGTACATCATACTCTCACGCACTCACAACAACAAATATAGTGGAAGAAATACCATATAAAACTGCATTATTAGTACAAGAGGACAAAGAGTGACGTCATGAGATCGTGTAAGTGCAGCCGACAAAAACAACAATTGTTAACTGTTAACAGTGTAAATAACATGCAAGAACATTTCGTTATTATTCGTGTAAGAAAGTGTGTCTGTGTTTGTTGGAGCAAAAACAAAAAAAGGACCCCAAAAATGGAACAACGAAAATTACATTATTGGTACGTAACCTACTTTTAGGCGGAGAGAACATAGAAAACAACAAGAGTAATAACAACAAAACAATTGCATAGATTTGTAGTCCGTCAGTATAACAACGATGTAACCCACCAAAGGGCATTGGTGTGTTTGTGTGTATGTGTGTGTTTATAGGTTTATGAGAGTGACGTATGTGCATTTATGATTGAATCTTATTACTCATGCTGCCTAAAAAAGGAGGAGGAGAGCCTTAAGGATTTAAAAAAATTGGGTGATTTATTCTGTGTGTAAATGTTTTAATGCTTTTGTAACCTATCTGTAAAGTGGATTTAATGATAATAAAACCTCTTTAAACCACAAACGAACATTTAGCCTAATCCTTGAGCCTATAATGCTGTTTTTTATGTGGCATAGGTTGCCCAAACAGGCAAAGCATAATTTGACCTAGTTTTCCCTTTGCTTCTTCTTCCACAACATCATCATACATTTGAATTGCCAGCAATGTTATTATCTCCCTCTTTTGGTTGCCTGTGTGTTTGAGTGCATGTTTACGCGTGTTCTTGTTTGTGAATCTGATGTTGTATATTATCCGTTTGGGGTTATGTTTCTTGTTTTGTGATGAATATTCGGATGCCTGTGCGGTAGGTAGTTTGTGGGTTTTGGTTTGTGTTCGTGTCTTTTTCACAAAAAAAAAGATGTTACGGAAATAATTGCTCAAGGATACCGAAACTGCCTAAAAGCAGGAAATATTTGTATTTTGAAAAAAAAACAAAAAGAAAATGTTTGACATTTTGGCTTCTTAATAACTATTTAGTGGGACATAAAGGTGTGTAATTTGTTCTATAATAAGAGATATGAACTACAGTAGAATGCCGACAAGTCATTTAGTTATTCCGTTTCTTTGAACATTTAAACGAATTAGAGTTATTTTTGATTAGAGTAATATGAAAAATAAAACGGCACCATCGAGACCGAGGGACCAACCGTTTGCTTTTACGAATATTGTAAACTAATCCATAAAACCCAATCTATAAGTAATTCCGTTTCTTTGAGCATTTAAACGAATTATAGTTATTTTTGATTAGAGTAATATGAAAAATAAAACGGGACCAACGGGACCAAGGGACCAACCGTTTGCTTTTAGGAATCTTGTAAACTAATCTATAAAACCCAATCTGGCACACATCATGAGTTAACGCCTTTTATTTAAATGTTTGGTGTAAATGCGCTATAACCACATTCACCTTCATTAAAAAATGTTTGCTTCTAATTCATTAGAAAATCAAAATTGTATTTCAATTTAATTATTTCTTGGCAAAAATATCGACCATAATTTTTGCTGACATGAACTCAAAATTTTCTCTTAAATTGTCATAATTAATGGCTTTAGTATGCATTAAAGGATAATGGATTTTATGCTATTGTTGTTTTTGCTATTATCGTTTATTGTTGTTTCTAATGAATATCGTACTACTTGACAGCAATCAGACATGTTTGCAAGTTCAATGATTGCATGCAGCACACACTAACACTCACTAACTTGTTCAGTTGTAGTGAATCATAGAAAGGATTATTGGAAAAGAGTTGCCATTAATATTAAGAGGGAAATTGTATCTATAAAAAAATTACTATTTTCCTTCAAAAACCGTGAGGGTTAAAGTTTCCAATCTAATTTTATTATAGAATATGTTATTCCTTCAGAAGGTCTTAAACAGAGAACGTCTTAAAAGGCGTTTCGTCTATAGAAGGCCTTTAAATGTCTTCCAATTTGAGGAGACCTTAATAGAATATCTCTTCCTTAGATTTTTGGAGGCGTTTTCATATTTAAAAACCCTTTGGAGGGTCTATAGCATGTCTTTCGGCTATGGAAGATTCTTAGAAGGTCTTCGGTCTCTAGGATATCTTAAAAAAGTTCTCTGTAAAGAAGACTTATAGAAGGTCCTCAGTTTATAGAAGCCCTTAAGACGAAAGAAGGTCTCCTGCCTATAGAAGAACTGTATTAGGTCTTCTGCCAATAAACAAGGTCGTATAACTATAGGCCCTTAAAAGGCCTTTAGAAAGTCTCCGATATATACACAGAAGACCTTCTGCCTATAGGAGACCAGTGGAATTTCTTCTGTCTCTGGAAGACCTGCAGAATATCTTCTGGCTATAGAAGACCCATAGAAGGTCTTCTGGTTACACTGTGCAACATTTTTAAGGTGATCTTGTGCAAGCAATTCGAACTCAGGATTTTTTGAAAGTACAGACCCAAACGACAAGAAACCCTAGTTTGGTTTTGTTGTGTCAGATCCAGCTCGGATTTTATGGCCCCATCTAAACATGGTTAAATATTGAGTTTTTAAAGAAATTCGGGGCTATATCTCTGAAACCAATGCGAATCTTCTTCTGACCTCTGAAGCAAATTTGTTGATAAGGACGAGAATAAAATATTTAGTGAAATAATAAACTCAAAAAACTACATTTATTGACTCAAATTTCAAAATATATACAAAAATTACACAATTTTTATACATTTCGCACCGTATCTCCAAAACCGTTAATTTTTTCTGAATATTTTCTTTTGGAAAAATATTCCCTGGAATGTTATACACAACTCTTCAGAACATGTCATTGTTGTAAAATGCCTCTATGCCGTTGTTTTCAGTACATTTTTCAACGACGATTTAATAAAAATGCCAATAATGTAGTGAAATCCGAAATGCGAGAAAAAACTGTTGATGTGAACTGTGTTTGAAATACGTGTTGTAAAAGATATGATGCAAAATACCGCTTAAACAACATGAAGTAAGCATTTAAGAGTTTCAGAATGTTCTAAAGAATTGTTGAGAACTTTATTTGGAAGATTTTTCCAAAGGTTAATTGGTTCAACTCCCAATAGTTTAGCCGATACTGACCAGAATTTCAGCAATTATGTAAATTTTTCTATATTTTATAGATTTTGATGCCCTAGATGGAGTTTTTCTTATGTGGTTTTCTCAAAAGATAAGTTCTACTAGTTTAGGGCTACAATATTGCTAAAGACAGCAAAGCCAAATTCCTATTCGTTTCTGAGATAAAGACCTGATAAATGCAAAAAAGTGTAGATTTAGCCCGGTTTAGATGAGGCCATAAAATCCGAACTGGATCTGACAGGACAAAACCCTACTAGGGTTTTTATAGTCTAAATATGTACTTTCAAAAAATGAATACGAGAAGTTGTTTGCATTTTCAGTGTTGCATAGTATTATAGAAGGCATGTTGACGATATTCTGTCTATAGAAGCCCCTTTAGAAACTCTCAGATATGTACACAGAACCTTCAGTAGAAGCTCTTCTATCTATGGAAGACCTGCACAATATCTACTATCTATGGAAGACCTGCAGAATATCTTCTGGCTATAGAAGACCTGTAGAAGGTCTTCTAGTTATAGAAGACCTGTAGTATATTTTCTGTCTATAGAAGACCTTTGGAAGGTCTTCTTTTTATAGACGACTTCTAGAAGGTCTACTGTCTGCAGAAGATATTCAGAAGGTCTTCTGGTTATAGTTGACCTGTAGAAGGTCTACTCTCTATAGAAGCTCCTAGGAAAGTCTTCAGTCTATAAAGAACCTTTGGAAGGTTTTCTTTCTATAGAAGACCGTTGGAAGGTCTACTGTCTATAGAAAAGGTCTTTCTACAGTCAATAAATTTAGAAGACTTTAGAAGACCTTTAGAAAGTCTCCGATATATACACAGAAGACCTTCTGCCTATAGGAGACCTGTGAAGCTCTTCTGTCTATGGAAGACCTGCAGAATATCTTCTGGCTATAGAAGAACAGTAGAAGGTCTTCTGGTTATAGAAGACGTGTTGAAGATCTTCTGTCTATAGAAGACCTTTGGAAGGTCTTCTGTTTATAGAAGACCTGTAGAAGGTCTACTGTCTATAGAAGCCCCCTTAGAAAGTCTCGGATATACACACAGAAGACCTTCTGTAGAAGATGTGTTGAAGATCTTCTGTCTATAGAAGACCTAAAAAAGGTGTTGGGAATCGGCCCAACCCACTCGACGATATGGATGTAGATCTTATCGAACTCGATAAATCATTGTCATCGCCAATTCGTCCATCCCTAGCAAGAGAAAATCACTCTTCTTCTTGAAGTTTTTGAGTGTGGATCGTCAGATCAAAATAATTTGTGCAAAACATATTTTAATTGATATTTTGAATAAAATAATTTTAAAGTGACCGACTGTGTCAATAAAATTGAATTTAACATCAGTTTAAAGTGTTTTTCTTTTGTTTACAGACAACAAAACGTAAGTATCGTCAGAATACTTGTTGTATTTGTTGTAGTTTGCAAAAGGTAATATTGTTGTTCGTCTTTGTGCAACAATAATTTCGGTTCAAAATCTACTCTGTAGAATTTGAGCCACTACAAGTCCTTTCGACTGTATTGGAACTTGTACATGGTCCTTCGAGTCCTAAAATAAAGAATCGGCTGATTTGCCAAAAAATTTTCCAAAAAAAAAGCATAAAAATTGCTTAGAAATTGTTGAGAAAAAAGTAGAATTTGTGTTTGCTTGTCTGTGTTCGTATTTGGCGGCTTTTGTTATTTGTTGTTGTGATTGAGACACAACAAAAGAAAAGTGTCATTTCCAAAAAAGAAAAAAATAATTTGTTTATTTTTGAACACTGAGAAGTTGTGTGTATTTTAATAAGTAAAAAAAAAAAAATAACACATACATAAACACCATTAAAAGCATCACTCTCACTTTTTTCATTTTTTTCCATCATTTTATTTGCATTTTGCACATTTGTTTTCATTTGTTGTTTTCATTTATTTCCATTTGTCATTCACGACATAAACGAGTATTGCCATCTCTTTATTGTTGTGTTTGATCGATCTGTCAGTAGTCAATTGTTGCCATATCGACTACTGCTCATAAAGTGTGAATTGAAAATTTGTGTAGTTAGCGTAACGTAACGTAAGGTTGTATAACGTAACGTATAGAACGTAACACAAATTATAAAATTCGTAATAATAATAATAAAAAATAATAAATTGAATACAAAATAAATTTTAATTCAATAAAATATAATAAATTAATTAAAAAACAAAATAAAAAAAAAATACAAATAATAAAAAATATTGAATTTATTCTCATAAAAGTTTATAATTTAAACTATTTATTGAGAATACGCATAAATTACCTTGCAAACACCTAAAACCATTACGAAATAATTACACTTTATTTATTTAAAAATAAATAAAGCGATAATTATAGTTTGACAAGCGTAATATAAATAATAACACTAATAAATAACATAATAAAATAAATAAATAAGTGCATAATTAATAATAAATATAATAAACACATTTCATAATAAATAAAATAATACAAAAATAAATTAATATTACTAAACATGGATTCTATAGTTTGTGCTAGGTTCGAATACGAAACTGATAGCCTTATGAAAACGTGTGAGAAGGTGGGAAAGACTCCTGAAAATGATTTTTCGGTTTCTTTAATAGAAACCAAGTTAGATTCCCTAGATGAAGATTGGCACAATGTACGCAGTGCATTTGAAAGTGTCTATTTGGTAGAAGCAGAAGATGAAGAAGAAGAAAAGTATAAAAGGAAAGCTAGAAAACTGTTTGAGACAGTTAAAGATAAATATGAAATAACAAAAGCTAATTTAATGGAAATTATGAAGAAAAGAAAACTTGAAAGTCAAGGTAACACCGCTAGAGGCGATGCTACAAATCCATCATTGTTTCACAGCTCAGCTGTCTATCCTCCGAATACAACATTTGATATGTCGGAGATCTGCATTAAAGTGCCACCTTGTGACACTCAAGACTTCTACGGAAGTTATGAAGAATGGCCAACATTTAGAGATATGTTTACGGCCATATATGGTAATCATCCCAGACTTACGCCAGCGCAAAAACTTTACCATTTGCGGAACAAAACAAAGGGTGAAGCTGGGAGAATTGTTGATCGGTATCCATTATCTGATCAGAATTTTTCTTTGGCATGGGAGGCATTGTCTGTGCGATATGAGAATGTGAGAGTTCTCGTAGACAATCAATTAAAGATTTTATTCAATCTTTCGGCAGCAAAGGTTGAATCGAGTAGTGACATTAAAAGAATACAATCGACAGTTAGCGACTGTTTATCTATTTTGAAAGCCCACAATATTAAAGTAGATCAGTGGGACCCAATTTTGATATACTTATGTTCAACTAAGCTTCCAATTGAAACATTGACCCTTTGGGAACAATCGCTCGAATCACATTCAGAGCTACCCAAATGGTCACAAATGGAAGAATTTCTAAAAAACAGACATCGAGTTCTAGAGCGAATAGATTGTCTTAGGAATGAAGCAGCTTCCACTTCCTTCAATAGTGGTTATCCAGCGCATCAAAATGCGCAATCGACATCATCCAATAGATGTGTCATGTGTAGTAGAAATCACATTTTAAAGAATTGTTCAAGATTTAATAGTTTGAATGTGGATCAGAGAATTGATTTTGTCAGAGAAAAGAGATTGTGTAATAATTGTTTGACAAGCGGACATATCTCTCAAGAATGTGTTAGTGTACATAGGTGTATGTTTTGTAAGAAGAAGCACCATACCAAATTGCATTTAGCAAATAATGTGCAAGAGAGATTTACACAGCCAAGAACAGTAGCAAGAGATAATCAAACATCTTTCCGTTCGACAAATGGACGCCAAACAAATACCCTTGTTACTACAGATAGTGTTATTGAAGAAATGCCATGTTCGTCTAGTTCGGCAGCTCCACCTTCGAATGTGGAAACACATGTGTCAGTGAGCCATGATGACATTATGTTGCCAACAGCTCTAGTAAAAGTAAAATATTCTGGGGAAATATTTACAATTAGAGCACTTATTGACTCTGCGTCGAAGAGAACATTTATTACTCAGAAGATAGTTAAAAGAATTGGCATTAGAACTGAGAATGCAAGTTTCAAGATTAGCGGGCTGAGTGGAACAGTCGTAGCTAATACAAATAAAAAGTGTATTCTGACTTTGTGTTCAGAAATAAATGAGTCAGAATTCGAAACCGAAGCACTAATAGTAAAGAATTTAACTAGTCTACTTCCATCTCAGACAATTCAAATAACTAACCTTGAAAGTATTAAAGATTTGAAGTTAGCAGACCCAGGTTTCATGATTTCAGCACAAATAGATATGCTAATCGGGAGCGATGTTATCCCATATATAATCTTAGAGGGAGTTAAAAAGAATATTTTGGGCAATATGATAGCTCAAAATTCTATATATGGGTGGTATATCTATGGACCAATACCGTCAAATGAAATTTGTTTAGCGTCCGTACAAGTAGAAAATAATACTGAGGATGACATAAGTTCATTATTAAAAAAGTTTTGGGAACAAGAAGAAATAAGTCAGGTTCCTATTTCAACAGAATCAGACGATTATTGTGAGGAATTTTACGCCAATACGACTTACCGTCTAGCAGACGGAAGATTCGTTGTAAAATTACCATTCAAAGATCAATTTCCACAAGAATTACATTTAGATTCGTCCAGATTTAAAGCAAAGAAGCAATATGAACATATGGAAGTTAAGTTGCGAAAAAATGTTGACCTTGAGAAATCTTATAATGATGTGTTGAATGAGTATTTGTCATTGGGACATATGAAACCCACAAGCTCCAAAGAAATTTGTAATGATGGAAAATATTTTTCGTATTACTTACCGCATCATGCTGTCTTTCGGCCAGAAAGTACTAGCACAAAAGTGAGAGTGGTGTTTAATGGATCGAGTAAGACAAAAAGCTCGAATTCATTAAATGATGTTTTGCATACAGGGCCAATATTACAAAATGATTTAGTTGCTGTAATACTTAATTGGCGCTTGTATAAGTATGTGTTTAACGGTGACATTGAGAAAATGTACCGACAAATATTTGTTCATCCTTCTGATCGGCAATACCAGAGAATATTGTTTAGAAAAGATTGTCAAAGTGAAATTAAAGATTATGAATTGAGTACAGTAACATTTGGTATTAACTGTGCACCTTATTTGGCAATTCGCACATTGTTGCAATTGGCAGAAGAGTCTAAACAAAAATATCCAATTGCAGCTAAAATAATAAATAAAGAGATATATGTTGATGATGTATTGACTGGAGGTCATACACTTGCCTCGGCTTTAGAGGCACAAAAACAATTAATGAGTACGTTGAGTTCGGCTGGATTTCCGTTGAAAAAGATTACGGCAAATCATCCGAGTCTGCTTTTAAATGTCCGATCAGAAGATTTATTGAATGAAGCATTTTTAAGAATTGAAGAAATGAGTTCAACAAAAACTTTAGGTATTCGTTGGAATGCCATTACGGAATCATTTTCGTATAGTATGCAGTCACTAGAGGTGACTAGCCCAATAACCAAAAGGAAAATCTTGTCAACAGTTTCAAAACTATTTGACCCAGCAGGGTGGTTAACGCCTATAATTATACAGGCAAAAATTTTGTTGCAAGACCTTTGGTTAGAAGGCATTAATTGGGATGACAAAGTTTCATCATCCACGTATATAAAATGGAAGAATTTTGTGGATCAATTTTCAAGTATTGATTCGATTCAAATCCCAAGATGGATTAATTATTGCCTAGAGGGCTCTGTACAATTACATGGATTTTGTGATGCTTCTGAGAAAGCATATTGTGCCGCATTATACATTCGTACGAACACAGAAACAAATTCGTCAGTAAGATTGTTAATAGCGAAAAGTAAAGTTGCTCCGTTGAAGAGAGTAAGTTTACCAAGATTAGAGCTTTGTGGTGCCGTATTGCTCTCATCTTTGGTAAAATATGTCGTCTCTAAATTGAATGTAGACAATTATTCTGTTCATTTGTGGACAGATTCTACAATTGTATTGGCATGGTTGCAAAAACATCCATCCACTTGGAATACGTATGTTGCGAACAGAATCGCTACGATATTTCAAAATGTCGAAAATGCAACATGGAGACACGTTTCTACCAAATGCAATCCTGCAGATCTTGGAACTAGAGGTTCTAATACTGCAGATTTATCAAACTGTTCATTATGGTGGAATGGCCCAATGTGGCTACTAAGTCCTGGCAATAATTGGCCAGACACTAATGTTGTTTTAAAAGATCCACCAGAAAAGAGAAACATTGAAGTACATTGTGCACCAATTGTAGAGGAAGATGGTTATAAAGAGATGATGACAAAATTTTCTTCTTACAATAAAACTTTGTGGATTGTTGGATATATGTATAGAATGAAAAATAAACGAAGAAAAGATGAGAATTCTGATGTAGAAAAAAGAAAACTGCTATCGCAAGATGAGTTGAATCATGCAAAAATGGTTCTTGTCCGAATGGCACAAAGGTTTCATTATCCCCAAGAATATAGTGATTTAGAAAATTCAAAACCAATATCACGACAAAGCCCACTGCGGGCGTTAAATCCACTTTTAGACAAAAATGGAGTAATAAGAGTGAATGGGCGTCTAGCTAATGCTAACCTTTCATATGATGAGCGATTTCCAATAGTAATGCCCAATACTTCTCATCTATGTAACATATTTTTGGATTTCATCCATAAAACACTGATGCATGCAGATATGGCACTTATGATGTCGACAGTTCAAAGACAGTTTTATATTCCTCGATTGAGAAGAACGGTGAAAAAGATAGTACATAATTGTGTGGTTTGTACGAGGTATAAGCATAATCTGAAATCCCAGATAATGGCAGCATTGCCGTTAGAAAGAACTTCCCTTTCGCTTCCATTTGCAAATGTTGGAGTAGATTTTGCAGGACCTTTCCAAGTAAAATCTGGTACTTTAAGAAATTCACCTTATCAGAAAGCTTATGTATGTATATTTGTGTGTTTTGCGACGAAAGCAATTCATCTTGAAGCGTGTTCGACATTATCTACTGAAGCGTTTCTTGCCACATTTACTCGGTTCATTGGTAGAAGAGGGTTGCCAAGATGTTTAATGTCGGATAATGGAACCAATTTCGTAGGTGCTAACCGTGCTCTGATGAGGGAGTATCAAGAATTTCTAAAAAAGTCTTCCAAAGAAATATCCGAAAAGTATATAATTAATGGCTTTGAATGGAAGTTTATTCCTCCTAGTGCTCCACATATGGGGGGATTATGGGAAGCAGGAGTAAAGAGTTTTAAGTCACATTTCAAGAAAGTTGTGAAGGATATTAAGTTCAATTTTGAGGAGTTTTCGACAATTTTAGTTAGGATAGAGAGTGTCTTGAACTCTAGGCCCCTAACACCAGTATCTGAAGATCCAGAGGATTTAGAAGTTTTAACCCCAGCGCACTTTCTGAGGGGTGGATCGCTTATATTTGCTCCTGAACTGCCAGCGGATGATTTATCACTGATAAATCGTTGGGAAAAGATTAAGGCTCTCCATCACACTTTCAGTAAACGATGGAAAACGGAATATATACGGGAATTGCATAAGAGGTACAAATGGCAATATCCTAAGCGAAATCTAGAGGAAAATGACGTGGTGTTAGTCAAGGATGAGCTGCTGCCTCCGAATGACTGGAAAATGGGACGGGTGGTAAAAGTGCATGAAGGGCACGATGATCACGTAAGAGTAGTTGATATTAAAACTACAACAGGTATAATTTCTCGTCCAATTGTGAAATTATGTGTTCTCCCAGTCCGTGGTTGTCAGTAGAAAAGTAATAAATGTATATGTGTGTAAAAATGATATGGCTTTGACTAATATAGTATGCCTTCAATGGCGACTTCCTTTCCATGGGGTTTCTCTTTATTCTCTATACATTTCTTATAGCTATATCATCATGAACATGGGCAAAGTCGAACAATGCATGTTGTGTTTTGGTATCCATCATCTAAGGTTCTGTGCCGCCTTTAGGATGATGTCTGTAGAACAGAGGGAAAATGTAGTGCTTTCATATGGGTACTGCATCAACTGCTTGGGGCAAGGCCATTTTGTACGCAACTGTCCATGGGCAGGAAGTTGCAGAATGTGCGGAGTTCGCCACAACATTATGATCCATCGTTCAATAGGAACGACAATGGGAACGGGAAATCGAGGAGGTAACATGGAAGGCGTATCTAGGACTAGAGTCCATCCCTACCAAAACCAAAGAGCAGCGCAAAAGCAGCAGCAACAACAACTTCTGAATGGTCTACAAGGTAGAAAAACAAATATGCAGCTAGCTCAAGAGCACCAGGACCAAGCAAAGAAATTGCAACAGGAGGCTAAACACCATGAAGAAAAGGCCAAACATTACGAACTAAAGGCCAAGCAACAACAACAAAAACGCGAAAAAAACAAAGCGGCCAAGCAACAACAAATACAAGAGCCAAACCAACAACATAACCGACAGGCTAAAAAACGACAACATGAGGCGAAACAAACAGAAACCAATGAACATCAAAACGCTGAAATCCCAAACCAGCAAATCGCCAACGAAGGGACCAGCAAAAAGATGCCGGAGAATACAACCGAAGAATCGGATAAAATGGGCAGGTTGCTAAATGTATTGGAAAGAATAGCGACCGTTCTTACGTTTGCACCAGTGCAAGGGGCCCGGCATGTTGGGAATCGGCCCAACCCACTCGACGATATGGATGTAGATCTTATCGAACTCGATAAATCATTGTCATCGCCAATTCGTCCATCCCTAGCAAGAGAAAATCACTCTTCTTCTTGAAGTTTTTGAGTGTGGATCGTCAGATCAAAATAATTTGTGCAAAACATATTTTAATTGATATTTTGAATAAAATAATTTTAAAGTGACCGACTGTGTCAATAAAATTGAATTTAACATCAGTTTAAAGTGTTTTTCTTTTGTTTACAGACAACAAAACGTAAGTATCGTCAGAATACTTGTTGTATTTGTTGTAGTTTGCAAAAGGTAATATTGTTGTTCGTCTTTGTGCAACAATAATTTCGGTTCAAAATCTACTCTGTAGAATTTGAGCCACTACAAGTCCTTTCGACTGTATTGGAACTTGTACAAAAGGCTTTCTGTCTATAGAACATTTGTAAATGGTCTTATGCCCATAAAAATTGAAGTATTCGGTCTATAGAACCTCTGTATAAATTCGGTCTATAGAACCCCTGTATAAAATTTTTTTGTCTATATAAAATACATCTAAGGTCTATAAAGACCTTAAAAAAGGTTCTCCCTAAAGAAGATTTATAGAAGGCCCTCTGTCTATAGAAGCTCTTAAGACGACACTATGTCTATAGAAGACGTAAAGAAGGCTTCCTGCCTATAGAATACCTGTTGAATTTATTCTGCCTATAGAAGACCTGTATAGGATTTCTTGTCTATAGAAGATTTTTAGAAGTTCTTCTGCCTATAGAAGACCTGAAGAAGGTCCTCTGCCAATAGAATACCTTATGAAGGTCTTATGTCTATAGAAAACGAGTATATGGTTTCCGTATATAGAGGACCATAAATAGGTCTTCTGTCTCTAGAAGCCATTACGAGGGTATTCTGCCTATGGAAGACTTGAAGAAGGTTTAAAGTCTATAGAAGACCTGCAGAAGGTCTTCCGTTGATAGAAGATCTTTTAAAGGTCTCCGGTCTTTAGAAGACCTTAAGAAGGGCTTCTTTGTATGGGAGAGTTTAAGAGGTTTTCTGTCTATGGAAGAGCCTAAGAAGAACTTCTGTCTATAGAAGACTTTCGATGGTATTCCATCTCTAGCATACCTTAAGAGATCTTCTGTCTATAAAAGTGGTTTTCACTCTAAATAAGAGCTTTTCAAGGACTTGTGTCGATAGAAAATCTGTATAAAGTCTTGTGTGTTGAAATGACCTGTAGAAGTTCTTCTGTTAAGATACGACATGTAGAAGATCTTCTGACTGTAGAAGACCTTTAGAAGGTCTTCTATTTACAGAGATCCTGACAAGGATTTCTGTGCGTATAAGTGCTTCAGAACGTCTTCTGCCTACAGGAGGCCTATAGAAGTTCTTCTATCTATAGAAGGCCTGTAGAAAGTCTTCTGCCAATAGAACACCTGTAGAAGGCCTTCTGTCTATAGAAGACCTGTCGAACACGTGTCTATAAAATACCTGTGTAAGTTCTTCTCTCTATAGAAGACCTGTAGAAGGCCGTCTGCCTTTAGAAGACCTATAGAAGTTCTACTCTCTATCGATGGTCTGTAGAGGGTCTCCTCCCTGTAGAAGATCTAAAAAAGATCTTTAGAAAATCTTTTCCTCAATTAAAGACGAAAGCCTTCTGTCCATAGATGACCCTTAGAAGGTCTTCTGCTTATGGAGGACCTGTAGAAGGTCTTCAGTCCATAGAAGACCTTTGAAGGTCTTCTGTCTACAGATTGAAGGTCTTCTGCTTATGGAGGACCTGTCGAAGGTCTTCAGTCTATAGAAGACCTTTAAAGGTCTTCTGTCTACAGATAAAAGGTATTCTGTCTGTAAAGGCCTTCTGCCTTTAGAACACCTGTAGAAAGTACTTAGCCTATAAAATATCTGTCGACAATCTTCTGTTTATAGAAGACTTTTAGAAGATCTTTTGTCATTAGAAGACCATAAGAAATGCTTGTTTGTACAGAAGACCCGTAGAAGGTTTTCTGCCTAGAGAACACATCTAGAAGGTTGTTTGTCTATAAAATATCTGTAAAAGGTCCACTGTATATAAAAAGCCTTAGAAGCTCTTCCACCTATAGTGGACCTGCAGAAGTTTTTCTGCCTATAGAGAAACTGCAGCAGATCTTTTATCTATAAAGACCTGTAGAAGAGGTCATGTTTACTGCGATAACGTGCGCAAAGAGAGACTCTGATCGAGAATTTCTTTGGCACTACCTAAACTCTAGCAACTTCACTTGCAAACAAAACCAAATCTTTCCCACTGCTATGCGTTCGTCGATTCTCGACTCATATCTATTTGAGCTAGGAATTGACACTTGGGTATAAAAAGTTTCTTGTTGAAAAACAAGAAACAATGGAACTGATGAAGATCTGTGGCGAGATCTGAAACTATAGTATTCCCTGCCTTACCCCTTGGTAAACATCGCCAATTTTTTCCCACTAATAAATTAAAGTTGTTTTAATAAAATATTAAAACAACGACTATGGGATTAAGCCTGACTATTTCGAAAAACAAAATAGAAGTCGTCATCCCAAACAAAAAACGCCAACCCTCCTAATTTTATTTTATTTTATTTTATTTTATTTTATTTTATTTTATTTTATTTTATTTTATTTTATTTTATTTTATTTTTATTTTATTTAATTTTATTTTTATTTTATTTTTATTTCTATAAATTTGTGTTTATTCGACCTTTTGAATATATATTTTTATTTTATTTTTATTTTATTTTATTTTTATTTGATTTTTATTTGATTTTTATTTTATTTTGTTTTTATTTTATTTTATTTTATTTTATTTTATTTTATTTTATTTTGTTTTTATTTTATATTTATTTTACTTTATTTTATTTTTATTTTTTGTTTTATTTCATTTTTTATTTTATTTTTATTTTATTTTTATTTGATTTTTATTTTATTTTGTTTTTATTTTATTTTATTTTGTTTTTATTTTATTTTTATTTTAATTTATTTTATTTTTATTTTTTATTTTATTTCATTTTATTATATTTCTTTTCTTTTTTTATTTTATTTTATTTTATTTTTATTTTTTTTATTTTATTTTATTTTTATTTTTATTTTATTTTATTTTATTATATTTTATTTTATTTTTTTTATTTTATTTTATTTTATAGTATTTTATTTTTTATTTTATAGTAATTTATTATATTTTATTTTTATTTTATTATATTTAATTTTTTATTTTATTCTATTTATTTTATTTTATTGTATTTTATTGTATTTTATTTAATTTTAGTTTTATTTTAGTTTTATTTTATTTTATTTTATTTTATTTTATTTATTTATTTATTTTATTTTATTTTATTGTATTGTATTGTGTTTTATTTTATTTTATTTTATTTTATTTTATTTTACTTTATTTTATATTATTTTATTTTAATTTTTATTTTAATTTATTATATTTTGTTTTTATTTTTTATTTTATTTTATTTATTTTATTTTATATTATTCTTGCTTTAGCAAAATATCTCTGTTCCTAATAATAATTCATTAATTTTTTTGGTGATGGCAACCCTATGACAACACCTTCAATAATGATTGTTATGACGTTACTTGCGCTCACATCACATGTAATAGACCGACGACCACCGCATTATAATGACGCTCCATGTAACATCATTATTAAGTAAACGTAGCTGACATACATTACCACTACCCCAAACAGAAAGCAATTGAGAATACATGCGTGAGAATTTCTCTTGACGAGACAGACGACTTCGTATATTCTCTGGAATTTTTGTAAACA
Source organism: Musca autumnalis (assembly GCF_047663935.1). Taxonomy (NCBI): domain Eukaryota; kingdom Metazoa; phylum Arthropoda; class Insecta; order Diptera; family Muscidae; genus Musca; species Musca autumnalis. The sequence continues at coordinate 202,686,664 of NW_027412088.1, forward strand.
AATAATGCGAAATTGGGGCTATAGGACGGACGACGAACAACAAAGAAAACCACAGCGGCAACATACAATGCAAAAGAGGCGGCCAGATGTTACTAGAAATGTTTTGGTCAAACATGCTCACTACGGTTTGTTGACGTGACAACAAATAACATGGATGCCTTCTTACATTATATCTACCGTTATTGAGAAAAGGACAGAGAGTCTCTATCAATACCATAATACCGTTTCGTTTGTCCGCATCATTGGTTTTTGGGGCTCTCAATCATCAATGAGTACAGTTATATTAAGAGAGCTATTATCTCCAACAATGACTCTGGCTCTTTCTCTCTTCATTTACAACAATTTGGTGGAGCCAGTGTGTGGCACACACAAACCTACCTACAGGAGAATTGCAATGTTATAACAGTATAATAATGAAACACATGTTAAAGTGAAGCTCATTTTAAGTTCAACCGGTGCTCGTTCAAGTTGTTCTCCCCAAAAATTCGGGACAAAGTAAAGAAAGAAAGAATTTTTGAAACAAAGAACACTCTGTTTGACACACAAGTCCAACCAAGTGCAGTGCAGTGAGGCAAGAAGAAAGAAAAAATATAGCAAATATTGTGGTTTTCTAAACAAAAGTGAAGTGTAAAACAACAACAAAACAAAGAAGCAAACGAAAAAATAGTGTTTGGAATTTATTTTAAATTCCAGATAAAAGTGTTTTAAGAAAAAAATTTACACAGACTTCGTCGTTGCAGCAACAAAAATGGAAGCTGACAACAAAAAGCCTTTTAAAGTAAGTTGTTAACCCCAATAATAACAGCAACAACATAATGAGAGTGTTAACCTCGTAAAACATAGAAAAAATAAAAAGAAACTTCAACTTAAACATAAAGCAAGGGGTGGTTCAAAGGGTAGCAAAATCAAACAAGGCTAAACAAGTTCCTTTTTTCAACAAAATTTAACAAAAATAAACATATTTTAAAAGTAAATAAATTGAACAGTGTCATTTTTCGCCACATTTATTTTGGAATTTATGGTCTACACCATACCCTCCCCTAATGATGTTGTCTTCTGTATGTCTGGCAGCCTGGCTGGCTGACTGTCTTGCCTTGCCTTCTGTATTGCTGCTGTTGTTGTGTTTCTGGTGTTGTTGTTGTTGTTTTTGTTCTCATTATTTATTTAAGAGAACACAAAAACAAATGTTTTGGGGGTCTAACAAAATTTTGCATTTTAAATAAAGAGAGCGCTCTGTATTCAGATATGCTCTTTATACGTCATAAAATTTAAAGAAGAACCCCCAAAGCCACATGTGAGTACATGCAACGGCTGCTGGAGCTTCGTTGTGCCTTAATTAAAAAAAATTTAAATCCTAAAGAAGTTATTTGCATTTAATTTAAATAAAAAAGAGGTTTAAAAAGTTTTTGTGAGAAAGTGTAAATGTAATATAAGCGAATTAGGGCTTCCACAAGAAAACAATACTTCAGACTGGCTAAATAAGGATTTCTATAAGAAAACGTCTATTAAGCCTGGCTGAAAAAGATTTTCTATAGGAAAATTGCAATTCAGCCTGGCTGAATAAGGTTTTTCCATGGGAAAATTGCAATTCAGCATGACTGAATAAGGTTTCCATGGAAAAATTGCAATTCACCATGGCTCAATAAGGATTTACATGGGAAAACAGGTGGCTGAATAGGGGTTTTCCATAGGAAAACTTCAATTCAGCCTGGCTGAATGGGGTTTTCCATAGGAAAACTTCAATTCAGCCTGGCTGAATGGGGTTTTCCATAGGAAAACTTCAATTCAGCCTGGCTGAATGGGGTTTTCCATAGGAAAACTTCAATTCAGCCTGGCTGAATGGGGTTTTCCATAGGAAAACTTCAATTCAGCCTGGCTGAATGGGGTTTTCCATAGGAAAACTTCAATTCAGCCTGGCTGAATGGGGTTTTCCATAGGAAAACTTCAATTCAGCCTGGCTGAATGGGGTTTTCCATAGGAAAACTTCAATTCAGCCTGGCTGAATGGGGTTTTCCATAGGAAAACTTCAATTCGGCCTGGCTGAATGGGGTTTTCCATAGGAAAACTTCAATTCAGCCTGGCTGAATGGGGTTTTCCATAGGAAAACTTCAATTCAGCCTGGCTGAATGGGGTTTTCCATAGGAAAACTTCAATTCAGCCTGGCTGAATGGGGTTTTCCATAGGAAAACTTCAATTCAGCCTGGCTGAATGGGGTTTTCCATAGGAAAACTTCAATTCAGCCTGGCTGAATGGGGTTTTCCATAGGAAAACTTCAATTCAGCCTGGCTGAAAAACTTCAATTCAGCCTGGCTGAATGGGATTTTCCATAGGTAAACTTCAATTCAGCCTGGCTGAATGGGGTTTTCCATAGGAAAACTTCAATTCAGCCTGGCTGAATACGGGTTTCCATGGGAAAATTGCTATTCAGTCTGGCTGAATACGGTTTTCCATGTGTAAATTGCTATTCAGCCTGGCTGAATAAGGTTTTCCATGGGAAAATTGTTATTCAGCCTGGCTGAATAGTGATTTCCATAGGAAATTTGATATTTTTTTTTTGTTGATTTTGATTTTTTTTGTTTAAATCCATTCATTAGTGTAAGGTTATTAATTTTTTATCTTTCAACCACTTGCTCTACCAAAAGAACTTCGTTATTGATGAATGAATGAATGCTTGAATGAAACGAATGAAAACCACAAAAAAAGTTTTGGCCCAGCATACAACATTTTGTTGAGCAAACATTGTTTGTTCAGATGTTATAGTCGTATAACCACTTCAAACATAAGACTTCAATGGTTTGTTTGAATTCCAATCAACGGTTACAATATTTTCTGTATTTTTTTGTGAAAGGTAGTTTCATTTACAATGCACACACACAAACACAGATACTTGTGTTCGTCCTTGCCGGTCATAGACTACGAAAAGCTGGTTTTTATACCACAGAACATCACCAGCCATCAGCAACGCCGCCACTACCACAATTCGCAATGCTGCCTTGCCTTTTGGGTTTTTTTTTCATTCTCCCCATTTTTTGGCATCAAATGTAAAAAAGGTAAAATAACTAAGAACAATAAGCGGTTCAATAGCCACAATCAACAACAGCATCAGCAGCAACAAGGATCGGATTGGATTCGTTTGTAAATGAATGAAAGAATGAATGGCATTCTTGTTGTCGTTGTTGTATTGTATTGTAAATATGAAAAGTGTTGTGTTAAATAGCCAATTATTTTCTTGTTGTTGTCACAACAAATATGCAAACAACAATTCTAGTGCCTACTTCAAGGCTAAAAGGGCGTTGCCATCTGCCTGTCTGGTCTGCTGCCATGACTTGTGACAATTGTTTAACGCCTCCATTTAATATTGATGTGATTCTTAAAAAATGTTTTGCTTAACTTGACGTCAAGACATTCAGTCAGACAAATGAAATGTCAGTCACACTGCTGTAGTCCTTTGTTTTTGAGACTCATGGCACTTTGCCTAATTTCCCTTTAGGCTTTGTTTCGTTGCAAGTTAATAAATGATGGAAATAACTTAACGTTACTGTTTTGTTGGGTAAAACTGGAGCGAGTAAAGAAGGTCATAGCCTATAGCTAGAAGCTCTCCTTGATCGCCCCTAAGTAATTGACATTTAATTGTAATTTTTAGACAAATATTATGCTGTGATAATGAGATATTTTTATTTCTCAATTCATTGAAATTCAAAGGAAACAAATCAGCTTTTGGCCTATTAAGAATGCCAAGGAAATTTAAAAATTAATTTCTTATTCTAAGAACTGCAAAAACAAACACCATTGGAATTTTAATTGGAAATCCTTTCTCTTTGGCTTTAAAACCCCATTTTAAATGTAAATTAATTAAGTTCCCTTAAGTATACTTAAGTTTTCTCTCATTTCAAAAATTCATCCCTAAAAGTATGCCACACACATTGTCCTTTACTGCGATACGAAACCAAAACAAAATCAAAAAAGGCAACTCACTCTCAAAAACAATCAAATTAACCTTTACCTTTGCTAAAAGCACACACATACATCCTAAAAGTATGCAATGAATTTTTCAATTAATTACTCTAATTGCTCTGAGCTCGTGTTTTTTTCTTGCGTGGTAGAAGGGCAAAGCTGTACAAAGCTGTAACATCTGTCAGTTTTATCGAAATGAAAAATGCCAATCAAATGACACAGCAGCAAATTAAAAGCAGGCTGAGCGATTGATTTTGAACAGGCAATGCATAGCGGGTTGGCTTCAATTATTAATCCATAAATGTGAACCAAAAAAAGGCAAGGCAAAAGTTCGAAATTGATTGGCATTTAACGGCGGCCACACTTGCAAAGCTTTTCTAAGAAAAAAGAGGCCATACAATTTTATTAAAAATACAACCTTATCCCCTACATTTTGTTAAAGCCTAAATATTTTTAGCTCTCTCAAGGTTCCTCCCAACAATACTAGAGAAAAAAATACACGGGCTATAAATAAAGTAAATATGAGCATCGAGCGGGGGAAAATAAATCTTCTAAACGTGAGTTTGTGCCAATTTCAGGTAAAAAAAAGTAATCAGGATACACCTACAGCAAGTGAATAAAAATAGAAGAGAAAACATTTATTAAGCAAGACTGAACAGTGGCTAAAAAATAAAAACATAAATACGAGTAAAGATAAGCTGAATAATGAGCTCTAAACGAAAAGCTTAATTTCGGATGATTACATAGGAAAATTAAATTAAATTCTATTGGAAATCATCAATTCAACCTGGCTGAATAGAAGATTTCCTATGGAAACCTCTATTCAGCCAGGCTGAATTGAAGATTTCCTATGGAAACCTCTATTCAGCCAGGCTGAATTGAAGATTTCCTATGGAAACCTCTATTCAGCCAGGCTGAATTGAAGATTTCCTATGGAAACCTCTATTCAGCCAGGCTGAATTGAAGATTTCCTATGGAAACCTCTATTCAGCCAGGCTGAATTGAAGATTTCCTATGGAAACCTCTATTCAGCCAGGCTGAATTGAAGATTTCCTATGGAAACCTCTATTCAGCCAGGCTGAATTGAAGATTTCCTATGGAAACCTCTATTCAGCCAGGCTGAATTGAAGATTTCCTATGGAAACCTCTATTCAGCCAGGCTGAATTGAAGATTTCCTATGGAAACCTCTATTCAGCCAGGCTGAATTGAAGATTTCCTATTCAGCCAGGCTGAATAAAGGTTTCCATAGGAAAACTTCAATTCAGCCCGGCTGAATAAAGGTTTCCATAGGAAAACTTCAATTCAGCCCGGCTGAATAAAGGTTTCCATAGGAAAACTTCAATTCAGCCCGGCTGAATAAAGGTTTCCATAGGAAAACTTCAATTCAGCCCGGCTGAAAAAAGGTTTCCATAGGAAAACTTCAATTCAGCCTGGCTGAATAAAGGTTTCCATAGGAAAACTTCAATTCAGCCTGGCTGAATAGAGGTTTCCATAGGAAATCTTCAATTCAGCCTGGCTGAATAGAGGTTTCCATAGGAAATCTTCAATTCAGCCTGGCTGAATAGAGGTTTCCATAGGAAATCTTCAATTCAGCCTGGCTGAATTAAGGTTTCCATAGGAAATCTTCAATTCAGCCTGGCTGAATAGAGGTTTCCATAGGAAATCTTCAATTCAGCCTGGCTGAATAGAGGTTTCCATAGGAAATCTTCAATTCAGCCTGGCTGAATAGAGGTTTCCATAGGAAATCTTCAATTCAGCCTGGCTGAATAGAGGTTTCCATAGGAAATCTTCAATTCAGCCTGGCTGAATAGAGGTTTCCATAGGAAATCTTCAATTCAGCCTGGCTGAATAGAGGTTTCCATAGGAAATCTTCAATTCAGCCTGGCTGAATAGAGGTTTCCATAGGAAATCTTCAATTCAGCCTGGCTGAATAGAGGTTTCCATAGGAAATCTTCAATTCAGCCTGGCTGAATAGAGGTTTCCATAGGAAATCTTCAATTCAGCCTGGCTGACTAGAGGTTTCCATAGGAAATCCTCAATTCAGCTTGGCTGAATAGAGGTTTCCATAGGAAATCTTCAATTCAGCCTGGCTGAATAGAGGTTTCCGTAGGAAATCTTCAATTCAGCCTGGCTGAATAGAGGTTTCCGTAGGAAATCTTCAATTCAGCCTGGCTGAATAGAGGTTTCCGTAGGAAATCTTCAATTCAGCCTGGCTGAATAGAGGTTTCCGTAGGAAATCTTCAATTCAGCCTGGCTGAATAGAGGTTTCCGTAGGAAATCTTCAATTCAGCCTGGCTGAATAGAGGTTTCCGTAGGAAATCTTCAATTCAGCCTGGCTGAATAGAGGTTTCCGTAGGAAATCTTCAATTCAGCCTGGCTGAATAGAGGTTTCCGTAGGAAATCTTCAATTCAGCCTGGCTGAATAGAGGTTTCCGTAGGAAATCTTCAATTCAGCCTGGCTGAATAGAGGTTTCCATAGGAAATCTTCAATTCAGCCTGGCTGAATAGAGGTTTCCATAGGAAATCTTCAATTCAGCCTGGCTGAATAGAGGTTTCCATAGGAAATCTTCAATTCAGCCTGGCTGAATTGTGATTTCTATACTGATTTCCATGGGAAATTTCCAACTCAGCATGGCTGAATAGTAATTTTAATAGGAATTCATTCATTTCTGCTGTTTATTGCCTTCTATAGGAAATTGTTGATTCAGCTTTGCTGAATGGTAATTTTTTGAGGAAAATGCGCTTTATCCTAAATTTATGCCTGAGGTATCATAAAAATCCACGCTTATTGATTACAATGCGAAAATAGAATTCAATATCATTGAATGCCTGAAGTGAAATATGTTAACCACGCACACATTTGCATATTTCCTTTCAGGAATGTTGTTTTTATTGCTTTTTATGTATTCTATTTTTAGTTTCCTGTGTCAGCAATATAGATAATATTTTTGGATACCTATTTTTTTTTTTTGTAAAGAAGAATAGGGAAAGAGAAAGGGAAGAAGTTGTCAAAGATGTGTTGTTCCTCTCCCCAGAAGAGAATTCTTAATAAAAATTGTTTATGAATTCCAAGTTATTCGTTAAAATGATTCCATTTCTATTCATGTTCATCAAATTGATTCCTTTTTATCCTTCCATTTCCCTCTTCGTGAGAAATTTCACTTAACTAGTTATTACTTATAAGCCACTTAGTTGTTTTTATGTGCCATAGTTATGCATATCCGTCCTTTTGCCATGGCATTTATGCAAATGGAAATTTATAGAAAAATCCATCTACATTTTTACACATCATTGAATAAAATATTAGCTATGCGAGGGGTGGAGGGGAAGTTTTGGAATGGTATTCCAACAATGTAAGCGACTTTATTTAGACCAAGAACTGTTGTTGCCTATATTCAGAAGAAACAAGTGTTTTATATTCCAAAGAAAAATTTCTCACTCCACCCTCGTATCTGGCCTGTGGACCATGGCAATTCATGTCACAAATATGTCACACGTCTATGATTGCAAAATGATTTAATGGATTGCATAAAATATATTTATGTATAAAAATAGCAATATACATTTCAGAAATATCTGTTGGCATATCATTGGAATTCGTTGAAAAGAGAAAATAACCTAAAAGTAACTTATCATAACAATTTAAAACATTTCCATTGTTTTTTTATTCCTCCGTCTCTGAGGACATTTCTGTTAGTGTTACTAGTTTTTGTTTCTAAATAGCATTTCGTTGTATTTGTCGTTAGCTTCATTTCACATGGATTTCAAAATTAGTTGACAAGGACACAACATTAACAGGAATGATGATGATGGGCGATTAGGTTCTTGAGAACAATATGTTATGTTTGCTCTAATGTTAAAATGATGTTATTGTGATAAATCACAACACACATCAAATGCCACGGCTGAATAGCAAATTTCCTATCGAAATCATTATTCAACGAGGCTGGATTGGAAATTTCCAATGTAAATCACTATTCAGCATGGCTGAATTGGAAATTTCATAACGAAATTTCCTATTCAGCCTGGCTGAATAGTAATTTCGTTAAGAAATTTCCTATTCAGCCTGGCTGAATAGTAATTTCGTTAAGAAATTTCCTATTCAGCCTGGCTGAATAGTAATTTCGTTAAGAAATTTCCTATTCAGCCTGGCTGAATAGTAATTTCGTTAAGAAATTTCCTATTCAGCCTGGCTGAATAGTAATTTCGTTAAGAAATTTCCTATTCAGCCTGGCTGAATAGTAATTTCGTTAAGAAATTTCCTATTCAGCCTGGCTGAATAGTAATTTCGTTAGGAAATTTCCTAATCAGCCTGGCTGAATGGTAATTTCGTTAGGAAATTTCCTAATCAGCCTGGCTGAATGGTAATTTCGTTAGGAAATTTCCTATTCAGCTTGGCTGAATAGTAATTTCGTTAGGAAATTTCCTAATCAGCCTGGCTGAATGGTAATTTCGTTAGGAAATTTCCTAATCAGCCTGGCTGAATGGTAATTTCGTTAAGAAATTTCCTATTCAGCCTGGCTGAATAGTAATTTCGTTAAGAAATTTCCTATTCAGCCTGGCTGAATAGTAATTTCGTTAAGAAATTTCCTATTCAGCCTGGCTGAATAGTAATTTCGTTAAGAAATTTCCTATTCAGCCTGGCTGAATAGTAATTTCGTTAAGAAATTTCCTATTCAGCCTGGCTGAATAGTAATTTCGTTAAGAAATTTCCTATTCAGCCTGGCTGAATAGTAATTTCGTTAAGAAATTTCCTATTCAGCCTGGCTGAATAGTAATTTCGTTAAGAAATTTCCTATTCAGCCTGGCTGAATAGTAATTTCGTTAAGAAATTTCCTATTCAGCCTGGCTGAATAGTAATTTCGTTAAGAAATTTCCTATTCAGCCTGGCTGAATAGTAATTTCGTTAAGAAATTTCCTATTCAGCCTGGCTGAATAGTAATTTCGTTAAGAAATTTCCTATTCAGCCTGGCTGAATAGTAATTTCGTTAAGAAATTTCCTATTCAGCCTGGCTGGATAGTAATTTCGTTAAGAAATTTCCTATTCAGCCTGGCTGAATAGTAATTTCGTTAGGAAATTTCCTAATCAGCCTGGCTGAATGGTAATTTCGTTAGGAAATTTCCTAATCAGCCTGGCTGAATGGTAATTTCGTTAGGAAATTTCCTATTCAGCTTGGCTGAATAGTAATTTCGTTAGGAAATTTCCTAATCAGCCTGGCTGAATGGTAATTTCGTTAGGAAATTTCCTAATCAGCCTGGCTGAATGGTAATTTCGTTAAGAAATTTCCTATTCAGCCTGGCTGAATAGTAATTTCGTTAAGAAATTTCCTATTCAGCCTGGCTGAATAGTAATTTCGTTAAGAAATTTCCTATTCAGCCTGGCTGAATAGTAATTTCGTTAAGAAATTTCCTATTCAGCCTGGCTGAATAGTAATTTCGTTAAGAAATTTCCTATTCAGCCTGGCTGAATAGTAATTTCGTTAAGAAATTTCCTATTCAGCCTGGCTGAATAGTAATTTCGTTAAGAAATTTCCTATTCAGCCTGGCTGAATAGTAATTTCGTTAAGAAATTTCCTATTCAGCCTGGCTGAATAGTAATTTCGTTAAGAAATTTCCTATTCAGCCTGGCTGAATAGTAATTTCGTTAAGAAATTTCCTATTCAGCCTGGCTGAATAGTAATTTCGTTAAGAAATTTCCTATTCAGCCTGGCTGAATAGTAATTTCGTTAAGAAATTTCCTATTCAGCCTGGCTGAATAGTAATTTCGTTAAGAAATTTCCTATTCAGCCTGGCTGAATAGTAATTTCGTTAGGAAATTTCCTAATCAGCCTGGCTGAATGGTAATTTCGTTAGGAAATTTCCTATTCAGCTTGGCTGAATGGTAATTTCGTTAGGAAATTTCCTATTCAGCTTGGCTGAATGGTAATTTCGTTAGGAAATTTCCTATTCAGCTTGGCTGAATGGTAATTTCGTTAGGAAATTTCCTATTCAGCCTGGCTGAATGGTAATTTCGTTAGGAAATTTCCTAGTCAGCCTGGCTGAATAGTAATTTCGTTAGGAAATTTCCTATTCAGCCTGGCTGAATAGTAATTTCGTTAAGAAATTTCCTATTCAGCCTAGCTGAATGGTAATTTCATTAGGAAATTTCCTATTCAGCCTGGCTGAATGGTAATTTCATTAGGAAATTTCCAATTCAGCCTGGCTGAATAGTAATTTCGCTAAGAAATTTCCAAATTTCGTTAAGAAATTTCCTATTCAGCCTGGCTGAATAGTAATTTCGTTAAGAAATTTCCTATTCAGCCTGGCTGAATAGTAATTTCGTTAAGAAATTTCCTATTCAGCCTGGCTGAATAGTAATTTCGTTAAGAAATTTCCTATTCAGCCTGGCTGAATAGTAATTTCGTTAAGAAATTTCCTATTCAGCCTGGCTGAATAGTAATTTCGTTAAGAAATTTCCTATTCAGCCTGGCTGAATAGTAATTTCGTTAAGAAATTTCCTATTCAGCCTGGCTGAATAGTAATTTCGTTAAGAAATTTCCTATTCAGCCTGGCTGAATAGTAATTTCGTTAGGAAATTTCCTAATCAGCCTGGCTGAATGGTAATTTCGTTAGGAAATTTCCTATTCAGCTTGGCTGAATGGTAATTTCGTTAGGAAATTTCCTATTCAGCTTGGCTGAATGGTAATTTCGTTAGGAAATTTCCTATTCAGCTTGGCTGAATGGTAATTTCGTTAGGAAATTTCCTATTCAGCCTGGCTGAATGGTAATTTCGTTAGGAAATTTCCTAGTCAGCCTGGCTGAATAGTAATTTCGTTAGGAAATTTCCTATTCAGCCTGGCTGAATAGTAATTTCGTTAAGAAATTTCCTATTCAGCCTAGCTGAATGGTAATTTCATTAGGAAATTTCCTATTCAGCCTGGCTGAATGGTAATTTCATTAGGAAATTTCCAATTCAGCCTGGCTGAATAGTAATTTCGCTAAGAAATTTCCAAATTTCGTTAGGAAATTTCCTATTCAGCCTGGCTGAATAGTAATTTCGTTAAGAAATTTCCTATTCAGCCTGGCTGAATAGTAATTTCGTTAAGAAATTTCCTATTCAGCCTGGCTGAATAGTAATTTCGTTAAGAAATTTCCTATTCAGCCTGGCTGAATAGTAATTTCGTTAAGAAATTTCCTATTCAGCCTGGCTGAATAGTAATTTCGTTAAGAAATTTCCTATTCAGCCTGGCTGAATAGTAATTTCGTTAAGAAATTTCCTATTCAGCCTGGCTGAATAGTAATTTCGTTAGGAAATTTCCTAATCAGCCTGGCTGAATGGTAATTTCGTTAGGAAATTTCCTAATCAGCCTGGCTGAATGGTAATTTCGTTAGGAAATTTCCTAATCAGCCTGGCTGAATGGTAATTTCGTTAGGAAATTTCCTATTCAGCTTGGCTGAATGGTAATTTCGTTAAGAAATTTCCTATTCAGCCTGGCTGAATAGTAATTTCGTTAAGAAATTTCCTATTCAGCCTGGCTGAATAGTAATTTCGTTAGGAAATTTCCTAATCAGCCTGGCTGAATGGTAATTTCGTTAGGAAATTTCCTATTCAGCTTGGCTGAATGGTAATTTCGTTAGGAAATTTCCTATTCAGCTTGGCTGAATGGTAATTTCGTTAGGAAATTTCCTATTCAGCTTGGTTGAATGGTAATTTCGTTAGGAAATTTCCTATTCAGCCTGGCTGAATGGTAATTTCGTTAGGAAATTTCCTATTCAGCCTGGCTGAATAGTAATTTCGTTAAGAAATTCGCTATTCAGCCTGGCTGAATAGTAATTTCGTTAAGAAATTCGCTATTCAGCCTGGCTGAATAGTAATTTCGTTAAGAAATTCGCTATTCCGCCTGGCTGAATAGTAATTTCGTTAAGAAATTCGCTATTCAGCCTGGCTGAATAGTAATTTCGTTAAGAAATTCGCTATTCAGCCTGGCTGAATAGTAATTTCGTTAAGAAATTCGCTATTCAGCCTGGCTGAATAGTAATTTTGTTAAGAAATTTCCTATTCAGCCTGGCTGAATGGTAATTTCGTTAGGAAATTTCCTATTCAGCCTGGCTGAATAGTAATTTCGTTAAGAAATTTCCTATTCAGCCTGGCTGAATAGTAATTTCGTTAAGAAATTTCCTATTCAGCCTGGCTGAATAGTAATTTCGTTAAGAAATTTCCTATTCAGCCTGGCTGAATAGTAATTTCGTTAAGAAATTTCCTATTCAGCCTGGCTGAATAGTAATTTCGTTAAGAAATTTCCTATTCAGCCTGGCTGAATAGTAATTTCGTTAAGAAATTTCCTATTCAGCTTGGCTGAATAGTAATTTCGTTAAGAAATTTCCTATTCAGCCTGGCTGAATAGTAATTTCGTTAAGAAATTTCCTATTCAGCCTGGCTGAATAGTAATTTCGTTAAGAAATTTCCTATTCAGCCTGGCTGAATAGTAATTTCGTTAAGAAATTTCCTATTCAGCCTGGCTGAATAGTAATTTCGTTAAGAAATTTCCTATTCAGCCTGGCTGAATAGTAATTTCGTTAAGAAATTTCCTATTCAGCCTGGCTGAATAGTAATTTCGTTAAGAAATTTCCTATTCAGCCTGGCTGAATAGTAATTTCGTTAAGAAATTTCCTATTCAGCCTGGCTGAATAGTAATTTCGTTAAGAAATTCGCTATTCAGCCTGGCTGAATAGTAATTTCGTTAAGAAGTTCGCTATTCAGCCTGGCTGAATAGTAATTTCGTTAAGAAATTCGCTATTCAGCCTGGCTGAATAGTAATTTCGTTAAGAAATTTATTTTTCAGCCTGGCTGAATAGTAGTTTCATTAAGAAATTTCCCATTCAGCCTGGCTGAATAGTAATTTCTTTAAGAAATTTCCCATTCATCCTGGCTGAATAGTAATTTCGTTAAGAAATTTCCTATTCAGCCTGGCTGAAAAGTAATTTCGTTAAGAAATTTCCTATTCAGCCTGGCTGAAAAGTAATTTCGTTAAGAATTTTCCTATTCAGCCAGGCTAAATAGTAATTTCGTTAGGAAATTTCCTATACAGCCTGGCTGAATAGTAATTTCGTTAAGAAATTTCCCATTCAGCCTGGCTGAATAGTAATTTCGTTAAGAAATTTCCTATTCAGCCTGGCTGAAAAGTAATTTCGTTAAGAAATTTCCTATTCAGCCTGGCTGAATAGTAATTTCGTTAAGAAATTTCCTATTCAGCCTGGCTGAAAAGTAATTTCTTTAAGAAATTTCCTATTCAGCCTGGCTGAATAGTAATTTCGTTAGGAAATTTCCTATTCAGCCTGGCTGAATGGTAATTTCGTTAGGAAATTTCCTATTCAGCCTGGCTGAATGGTAATTTCGTTAGGAAATTTCCTATTCAGCCTGGCTGAATGGTAATTTCGTTAGGAAATTTCCTATTCAGCCTGGCTGAATGGTAATTTCGTTAGGAAATTTCCTATTCAGCCTGGCTGAATGGTAATTTCGTTAGGAAATTTCCTATTCAGCCTGGCTGAATGGTAATTTCGTTAGGAAATTTCCTATTCAGCCTGGCTGAATGGTAATTTCATTAAGAAATTCGCTATTCAGCCTGGCTGAATGGTAATTTCGTTAGGAAATTTCCTATTCAGCCTGGCTGAATGGTAATTTCGTTAGGAAATTTCCTAATCAGCCTGGCTGAATGGTAATTTCGTTAGGAAATTTCCTAATCAGCCTGGCTGAATGGTAATTTCGTTAGGAAATTTCCTATTCAGCTTGGCTGAATGGTAATTTCGTTAAGAAATTTCCTATTCAGCCTGGCTGAATAGTAATTTCGTTAAGAAATTTCCTATTCAGCCTGGCTGAATAGTAATTTCGTTAGGAAATTTCCTAATCAGCCTGGCTGAATGGTAATTTCGTTAGGAAATTTCCTATTCAGCCTGGCTGAATAGTAATTTCGTTAAGAAATTTCCTATTCAGCCTGGCTGAATAGTAATTTCGTTAAGAAATTTCCTATTCAGCCTGGCTGAATAGTAATTTCGTTAAGAAATTTCCTATTCAGCCTGGCTGAATAGTAATTTCGTTAGGAAATTTCCTAATCAGCCTGGCTGAATGGTAATTTCGTTAGGAAATTTCCTATTCAGCTTGGCTGAATGGTAATTTCGTTAGGAAATTTCCTATTCAGCTTGGCTGAATGGTAATTTCGTTAGGAAATTTCCTATTCAGCTTGGTTGAATGGTAATTTCGTTAGGAAATTTCCTATTGAGCCTGGCTGAATGGTAATTTCGTTAGGAAATTTCCTATTCAGCCTGGCTGAATAGTAATTTCGTTAAGAAATTCGCTATTCAGCCTGGCTGAATAGTAATTTCGTTAAGAAATTCGCTATTCAGCCTGGCTGAATAGTAATTTCGTTAAGAAATTCGCTATTCCGCCTGGCTGAATAGTAATTTCGTTAAGAAATTCGCTATTCAGCCTGGCTGAATAGTAATTTCGTTAAGAAATTCGCTATTCAGCGTGGCTGAATAGTAATTTCGTTAAGAAATTTCCTATTCAGCCTGGCTGAATAGTAATTTCGTTAAGAAATTTCCTATTCAGCCTGGCTGAATAGTAATTTCGTTAAGAAATTTCCTATTCAGCCTGGCTGAATAGTAATTTCGTTAAGAAATTTCCTATTCAGCCTGGCTGAATAGTAATTTCGTTAAGAAATTTCCTATTCAGCCTGGCTGAATAGTAATTTCGTTAAGAAATTCGCTATTCAGCCTGGCTGAATAGTAATTTCGTTAAGAAGTTCGCTATTCAGCCTGGCTGAATAGTAATTTCGTTAAGAAATTCGCTATTCAGCCTGGCTGAATAGTAATTTCGTTAAGAAATTTATTTTTCAGCCTGGCTGAATAGTAGTTTCATTAAGAAATTTCCCATTCAGCCTGGCTGAATAGTAATTTCTTTAAGAAATTTCCCATTCATCCTGGCTGAATAGTAATTTCGTTAAGAAATTTCCTATTCAGCCTGGCTGAAAAGTAATTTCGTTAAGAAATTTCCTATTCAGCCTGGCTGAAAAGTAATTTCGTTAAGAATTTTCCTATTCAGCCAGGCTAAATAGTAATTTCGTTAGGAAATTTCCTATACAGCCTGGCTGAATAGTAATTTCGTTAAGAAATTTCCCATTCAGCCTGGCTGAATAGTAATTTCGTTAAGAAATTTCCTATTCAGCCTGGCTGAAAAGTAATTTCGTTAAGAAATTTCCTATTCAGCCTGGCTGAATAGTAATTTCGTTAAGAAATTTCCTATTCAGCCTGGCTGAAAAGTAATTTCTTTAGGAAATTTCCTATTCAGCCTGGCTGAAAAGTAATTTCTTTAGGAAATTTCCTATTCAGCCTGGCTGAATAGTAATTTCGTTAGGAAATTTCCTATTCAGCCTGGCTGAATGGTAATTTCGTTAGGAAATTTCCTATTCAGCCTGGCTGAATGGTAATTTCGTTAGGAAATTTTCTATTCAGCCTGGCTGAATGGTAATTTCGTTAGGAAATTTCCTATTCAGCCTGGCTGAATGGTAATTTCGTTAGGAAATTTCCTATTCAGCCTGGCTGAATGGTAATTTCGTTAGGAAATTTCCTATTCAGCCTGGCTGAATGGTAATTTCGTTAGGAAATTTCCTATTCAGCCTGGCTGAATGGTAATTTCGTTAGGAAATTTCCTATTCAGCCTGGCTGAATGGTAATTTCATTAGGAAATTTCCTATTCAGCCTGGCTGAATGGTAATTTCATTAAGAAATTCGCTATTCAGCCTGGCTGAATGGTAATTTCGTTAGGAAATTTCCTATTCAGCCTGGCTGAATGGTAATTTCGTTAGGAAATTTCCTATTCAGCCTGGCTGAATGGTAATTTCGTTAGGAAATTTCCTATTCAGCCTGGCTGAATGGTAATTTCGTTAGGAAATTTCCTATTCAGCCTGGCTGAATGGTAATTTCGTTAGGAAATTTCCTATTCAGCCTGGCTGAATGGTAATTTCGTTAGGAAATTTCCTATTCAGCCTGGCTGAATGGTAATTTCGTTAGGAAATTTCCTATTCAGCCTGGCTGAATGGTAATTTCGTTAGGAAATTTCCTATTCAGCCTGGCTGAATGGTAATTTCATTAAGAAATTCGCTATTCAGCCTGGCTGAATGGTAATTTCGTTAGGAAATTTCCTATTCAGCCTGGCTGAATGGTAATTTCGTTAGGAAATTTCCTATTCAGCCTGGCTGAATGGTAATTTCGTTAGGAAATTTCCTATTCAGCCTGGCTGAATGGTAATTTCGTTAGGAAATTTCCTATTCAGCCTGGCTGAATAGTAATTTCGTTTAGAAATTTCCTATTCAGCCTGGCTGAATATTAATATCGTTAAGAAATTTCCAATTCAGCATGGCTGAATAGTAATTTCGTAAAGAAATTTCCTATTCAGCCTGGCTGAATTTCATACTGAAGATGAAATTTATGTTTTAAATATTCATTTTAATTAAATAAATTGTATTTTATGTGAATACACGTGTTATTGTTTGAATTAAAAAATAAGTTTTCTTGTTTTTTTGGCTCTGTAGCCAAAAGCATGTTTTTCTCTACTCCACCTTACCACATCTGTTGGCATTTCCAACAAGAAGGCAGTTATAATTTGAAAACGAAATGTTTACAATAACATTTTTCAAAAAACTAACAAAGGTCAACATTTTGACATTTGACTAAAAATTCATTTCCACATGTGTGAGTGTGTGTGTGTATGGATGACATATCCTGAATGTAACAACTTTGCAACAATTGTCATTTGAAATTAAATTTCCTAACAACAGTCGGTTTTTAAACGGCCGCCAATACAACGGCACATATTTTATTTATTTATCGTTATCTGAATATCAATTTGAGTTATTCCGCCATAAAGTGTTGTATTCAGCAATGTGTGTAAATTGATAAACGTCATTTGTAGTTTTTGCGTTTGTTGTTGTTACTGTTGATGGTGAATTCATCCCAGCCCGAATATGCCTCCGGTGTGTGGCATGCTGCACAAATGGATAATGGATTTTAAAAATTGTTCCATATGCAAATGACAATGACTAACTATGAGTGTGACCGGAGGGAACTACAGGCACACATACACAAAGAAATACATATACAGATGGGTGTGTGACTGCAGCACATTTATATTTTAAATTACAAATATGATTTTGCAGTTTTTTCCTGGCCAAATTTCCGATAGGAATGCATCTGTTAAGTTCGAATGCAGAAGGTTTTCTTTTCAGCCGGGCTGAATAAGGGTTTCCACAAGAAATGTTCCATAGGAAAACTTTAATGTAGTCTTGCTTAATAAGGCCTCCTATTGCCTTTCTTTGACTCCACTCCATTGGCAAATCAATAGAGTGACAAAATATCCATAAATTTCAAGTGTTATTTTAAAAGTTCAGTATATTCAAATATTATTTATTCAAAGGCCACCCAATTATATTTCCACTTATTTGAAACTAAATGTAAATTGTTTTGTTAAATATCCAAAGACTCTTGAAGTGGTCGTTATATGGACTACCATTATCACAAACGGAAATCCTAAATACTTAGAGTCACTTCTACACTTCGTCTTTGCTTTCATTAGTGTCTCTGTTGCTATAGCTTGGTTTTCTTCTTTTATCCATTCGATGCGAAAACATGGCAAGTAGTCTGTTTCACTATTCTCTTTTGTCTGTCGCTTTTTGCCTGTCTGACCAGCTCGAAGGCATTCAACTACAAAATAAACTCGTTTCTAATAGTTTGCTATAGAATTTCAAAGGATTTCAGCACCCCCAAACCAACCGGTCCCCCCTAAGTCTCATACCATCATGGCCCCAATTCCATTGTTAAAGACGTTGTTGATAGTCAATAAGGATATCGTTACGCTTGATAGCCAATGCTATTTCATCTTGTCTTCGTTTGGTATGAATGAATTTCCTAAGAAAGCTTTTTAGGGTTATCTTTAAAACACACTCACCAAGCACCGATGCTCTAAGGCGAGGCGTGGGAAGGAACTTTTCATTATTTTTTATTTTCTTTAAATGTTGATTTCTGTCAACAACCATTGAAGAAAGTCTCTGGTGTTTTGAAATAACATTTTTGAAATGATGCTCCTACTTCAGTGTACCTCCCACGCAGACGCCTACACAAGCTAAAATTCTTGGAAAAGTAATTTGTGGCCAAAAAGTCGAATGACATTTACAACGGAAAGCCAATGAACCAGACAGTCGGAATTAAGTTGAAAAGCCCATAAAGAGTTTTGGCTTCCAGACAGACATGGTGCAAAGTTTGTTTTATTGCCAAGTACAAAACGTTTGGGTGTTTGTTTTGGGGCACCTCGAGGGAACGTTTTGTGATTTTGTGTTCTTCCACAGTTTTGGGAAAATGTTGTCAATTAATAAAAAAGGCAGCAGCAAAAACCCTTTCAAAATATTTAACAAAGTATAAATTGATAATGGGGAGCAGAACACAGGGGTCACAATGCAGATTTACCATGGAAACCTTTATTCAGCCAGGCTGAATTGAAGATTTCCTATGGAAACCTTAATTCAGCCAGGCTGAATTGAAGATTTCCTATGGAAACCTTAATTCAGCCAGGCTGAATTGAAGATTTCCTATGGAAACCTTAATTCAGCCAGGCTGAATTGAAGATTTCCTATGGAAACCTTAATTCAGCCAGGCTGAATTGAAGATTTCCTATGGAAACCTTAATTCAGCCAGGCTGAATTGAAGATTTCCTATGGAAACCTTAATTCAGCCAGGCTGAATTGACGATTTCCTATGGAAACCTTAATTCAGCCAGGCTGAATTGAAGATTTCCTATGGAAACATTTATTCAGCCAGGCTGAATTGAAGATTTCTTATGGAAACCTTTATTCAGCCAGGCTGAATTGAAGATTTCCTATGGAAACCTTTATTCAGCCAGGCTGAATTGAAGATTTCCTACGGAAACCTCTATTCAGCCATGCTGAATTGAAGATTTCCTATGGAAACCTTAATTCAGCCAGGCTGAATTAAAGATTTCCCAGGGGAACCTTTATTCAGCCAGGCTGAATTGAAGACTTCCTATGGAAACCTCTATTCAGCCAGGCTGAATTGAAGATTTCCTATGGAAACCTTAATTCAGCCAGGCTGAATTGAAGGTTTCCTATGGAAACCTAAATTCAGCCAGGCTGAATTGAAGATTTCCTATGGAAACCTTTATTCAGCCAGGCTGAATTGAAGATTTCCTATTGAAACCTTTATTCAGCCAGACTGAATTGAAGATTTCCGATGGAAACCATAATTCAGCCAGGCTGAATTGAAGATTTCCTATGGAAACCTTTATTCAGCCAGGCTGAATTGAAGATTTCCTATGGAAACCTTTATTCAGCCAGGCTGAATTGAAGATTTCCTATGGAAACCTTTATTCAGCCAGGCTGAATTGAAGATTTCCTATGGAAACCTTTATTCAGCCAGGCTGAATTGAAGATTTCCTATGGAAACCTTTATTCAGCCAGGCTGAATTGAAGATTTCCTATGGAAACCTTTATTCAGCCAGGCTGAATTGAAGATTTCCTATGGAAACCATAATTCAGCCCAGATGAATAGAGTTCCATTAAGCCAAGCTGAAAAGCAATTTCTTTCTAAAATCACAACCAGCCAGCTTAAATAGAAGTTTTTCTATGACAATATCTCTTGATTGCTCATATCACTTGTTCGCCTTTCCTTCGTCCTTTTTAAATTATTCTTACTTATCGGCATTATCTGAATGACACACCAGTGCCGTTTTTTTTCAAAGATTTCAAAAACCAATTGACCATAAAAAATTGTCACAAATCCAAAAGGTGTTTTGTCTGCTGCTCTACATAACGCCCATCTGTTTTGTAAAATCCCCAGCAATTTTAATGCCATTCTTTTGCAAGGAATGTGTTTTCGTGAGCCATTTTTGTTGGTTGTCGTTGTTCCTCCTATTGAAATTTGTCAATGGAAGACAAAATTCTGTTGGGGATAAAAATCACATGACAACAGAAAGAAGAATAATTTTGTTAAGCCTTGAACGGCAACCTGTCCTTAAGGGAAGAAAATAAGCCGTAGCACTCAAAGAAATAACAACAACAAATCGTTTGGTATTTATTTGAAATTACAAGGATCTTTTTTCCTAGAAGTAGGTGCTGTATATTTTTTGTCCTTTCTATGTCTTCTTTTTCTTCTGCTACAAGCAGATGTTTATCATTAGGGGGTCTAAGCTTGAATTTAAAATGTCTTTTGTTATTGGACAATTACTTTTACAAAGAAATTCTTGAGTAAATTCTTCTTATTCTTCAAGGAAAAATCGAATTTTTGTGTGTTTTGGATTAACCCTTAGGGTTTGAAATTCACATTGAATATTATTGGGAATGTGAAATACGAATATGGGAATTAGATTACACAGGACATAACATGGGAGTGTATACATTTCGTCCATGCGAATACGCTGTGCTATACCTCTTCTCTAAATGGAATTGTTGTGGATGGCGTATTCATTACGTCAATACGTATACGTATACGTTAATGGGCCTCAATGACATATTCGTTTAATTATAAGTCACATTGCAGTATTTGTAGACAGCTTTGTTCGTATAAGGGTTAAACGATAATGTCTTCATTTAAATTTTCTCTCTAACTTCTCAAGAAAAAATCCCTACTCCACCTTTTTCGCTGTTGATGGCCCACCATTCACAAGGATTCCGGCCTTTATGTAAATTATCTCTGATGTGTCTTTTGTGTAAACGGAGGAAGTGAAGTATGAAGCGATGCGCTTTATCGTCTGTCTGAGTAGTGGCGGAAACCCACAAAGTCTACAAAGTTTTCATTTACTTAACGTTCAACATCTTTAACATAATCATCATCATTATGGGAGGACACACTACCTAAATAAATACTACTACTCTCATTCCACTTATGTCTACTACTTTTTGGGGGAAAAAATACGAGATAAAGATTTTGTTACACCAAACGACAACAAACAACTGTTGAAAAATAAGAACAAAAACCTTCTAATCTTGAGACAAAAGGACTTAACCATGTAAATAACAAAACAAAGCATTTCACATCAAAAAATGTTCTGTGGAATCCTTCAAGAAAAGGACACCACAGCAGACTATTTTAAACAAAAAATTTAAAATTTATTGTTTAAAGGCTTGTAAGGTTGCTTAATCTTTTAATTTATTATTCAAATCTTACACTAAAGTAAAAAGATTTAGTGTTTCAATACAAAAATAACAATGTTTCCTTTAGAAAATCTCTTTTGTGCTCAGCTGAATAGTGTTTCCTTAAGGAATACTCGAATGGAGCCTGTCTGAATTAAGATATTCAATTTAGCCTGACTGAAAAAGGGGTTTCTAGGAATACTACATAGAAAAATTTATATTCAACCTGTCCATTACGGCAAGGTGTGTAGCCACTGCTGCAAAATGTAATGTATCTTGTTGCAATTTCTTGCTAATGACCACTAAAGACTACTTTTGAGTTGAAGACAACTGTAGGTTTTTCATATAGAATTCAATAAAGTTAAACGATTCGGTAATATTGTGCCAATTTCAATAAAAGTTTATTGATGGGCAACAGATTCACTCAGCAATTGCCTCTAAATAACCAAAAGTCTCTGGTGCGTATAAGTGTTGACAATACGTATTCGCCACTATATATCTAAGTATTTTACACAATAAAGACTCTATTTAAGTTTTCATTTCATAATGTTAACAATAAAACACTGTTAAAATGATATTCTGCCTTACAGAAGATCATAAAAATCGTGCTTTGCTTAATACAAGACCACTACAATGACATTTTACTTCATAGAAGCTCATTAAAATATGTGGATGATGATTTTATGACCATTCAAGACATCTTCTGCCTCGTAGGAACTCATTCAAATGTTCCCCTGACTAATACAAGCCCATTTCAATGACCTACTGTCCTTAAAATTGGTTTCCAGCAATTCATTCGTCCCCAGCTTTATTCCATGCGAGTGCCGCTTTATGCAATGCACGACCACTAAAGCCAGCAAATAGTCTTCTGTGTCATTGGAAACCGATGAAGTCGTCTTTCGCTTGAAAAAGTCCATTGACCTGGTCTTCTTTCTTGTAGAAAACCATTCAAACTATATTCGGACCATGTAAGTAATATTCTGCTTCATAGAAGATTGTTCAAATGGACATTGAAGAGGTCCTACGCCTTTAATAAATCCACTAAGGAGGTCTTACGCCTTATAGAAATCCATTGGTCATTTGGAAATCGCAGCAATAGTTCTTAAATAATTAAAGGTCTCTGGTGCGTATAAGTACTGACAATACTTATTCGCCACAGTGTATACGGGAGGTTTTTCCAGAATTAAAACACTTTTAAGCATCCATTTCTCAATTCTAATCCCAAACCACGGTAGAAATTTTATTCTTTCTTGAAGACGTCCATTGTAAGGGTCCTCCGACCACACAATAGATTTTCTGCCTCACAGAAGATCAAACAAATCGTCCTTTGCTTAATACAAGACCACCACAAAGACACTTTACTTCATTGCAGTCCATTAAAATATTTTTGTGCCTTGTGAAAGATAACTATGGGTTTCTTACCAATCAATTGATCTTCTGCGTGGTAGAAGTTCAATCATATGCTCCTCTGAATATTATAAGCCCTTGTATTAAAAACTGTCAAAAATATCGTTCTTTAAAAGAAAACTAAAGAATTTCTTATCGAGCATTATAGAAATGCTTCTGATGTAAATGTAAACATTATTATAAATAACACAATTTGAATTTCTTATCGAGTCCACTGACCTGGTCTTCTGTCTTGTAGAAAACCATTCAAACTATATTCGGAGCATGTGTGTAATATTCTGCTTCATAGAAGAGCAATCAAATGGACATTGGAGAGGCCCTACGCCTTTTATAAATCCACTAAGAAGGTCTTACGCCTTATAGAAATCCTTTGGTCATCCGATAATCGCAGCAATAGTTCTTAAATAATTAAAGGTCTCTGGTGCGTATAATTACTGACAAAACTTATTCGCCACAGTGTATACCGGAGTTTTTTTTTCTGAATTAAAGCTTTTTTAAGCAGCCATTTCTCAATTCTAATCCCAAAGCACGGTAGAATTGTTATTCTCCTTTGAAGACGTCCATTGTAAGGGTCCTCCGACCACACAAAAGATATTCTGCCTCACAGAAGATCAAACAAGTCGTCCTTTGCTTAATACAAGACCACCACAAACACACTTTACTTCATTGCAGTCCATTTAAATATTTTTGTGCCTTGTGAAAGATAACTATGGGTTTCTTACCAATCAATTGATCTTCCGCCTGGTAGAAATTCATTCAAATGCTCCTCTGACTATTTCACTGTGAACACAAATTTTGGGGCAGAGATAATTCCTTTGGAGATGAAAGCCCTTGGTGAGTATATTAAGAATCCCAAAGGACAGAACCGTCGTGGGTCGAACTTCCGCGTTATGGTGTAATGAAGTTTTTGCTAGAGACCCCGTAAGCCATCAGGAATTAGCGTTATATCTTTGTTCATTGGTTAGCTTATTTTTGAGATGACATGTCTGCGTTCAAATCGAATGAGGATTATTTTCGTAGAGCACTTCGACCTTCTAACGCAAAAATGTCGCTCAGAAAATTTTAGGTACGGCTCTCATTGACAACTAATCGATTTTGTCGCTCTTAGGCGCTGATAACATTGAATAAATTGGGAAACAAAAATAATGACCTTCTGTCATAAAATGTTGCTTTCATTAATTCAGTAGTCTTTAGCTTCATACTTTTTAAGTGAACCTTTTTGTAATACAAGACCTCTAAAGTCAGAAAATAGTCTTCAGATGACTTCTGACCATGGAAGTGACATTCTGCTTCATAGCAGATCATTCAAATGGTCTTTCGCCCTACAAAGGAACACTGAAGAGGCCCTCCGCCTTTGGTAAAACCACTAAAACGGTCCTTTTATAGAAGTCCATTGGTCATCTGAGAATCACAACAATCGTTTTTAAATAATTAAAGATCTCTGGTGCGTATAGGTATTGCCAATACTTATTCGCCTCAATGTACATATAATGGATTATTTTACCCACAATTAAAACTCCTTTAAGAAGCCCCCATTGCTCAATGTTAATCCTAAAACACGTTAGAAATGTTATTCTGCCTTTTAAAAGTCCATTGAAAAGGTTTTCCGACCACTCAAAGGGTCTTTTGCCTCATATAGGATTATTCAAATGGTCATTTACATAATACATACCACCACAATGATCTTCTGACTCATATAATGTCATAAAAGTAATCTACTTCTTTATAATTGACCATTAAGATTTCTTTCCGAATATTCAAGTGGTTTTCCGTCTCGTAGCTAATTTAAATTTAATTTAAGACTATCTGAGTAAGTCCTTCCATGTGAAGACTTTAATTTAGCCACTTCAAAGGTTTTCCACGAACCTGAAGACCGTTTCGGTGGTTTTCTTTTAGGCAGATCAAGTGCCGCTTGAATTGACTTCGATGAATTTAGGAACTGCTGAAAGGACGTTTTAATGTCCGAAGAACATTTTAATATTTATATTAGTCAGAACAACAGTTGAATGTTATTCTAAGAGGTAGAAGATCTCTTGATTGATTTGAGAACCATTGTAATGGCTTTTTATAAGGCGGAAGAACATTTCAATGGGCTTTTATGAGACAGAATATCATTGCCGAGGCCTTGTTTTAGGCAAAGGACAATTTAAATGATCTTCTATGAGGCAGAACTCCATTTCAAGGGTATTTTATAAGACATAACAGCATTTCTGCCGTGTTTTATGTTTGGTGTTAGGAAACGGAGACTTAAAAGGGATTTAATTGTGGCATTTTGCCACAGATGTACATAGAGACGAATAAGTGTTGCGAATACTTATTCGCGCCGTGGACCTCTGTTTATTAAAAAGCGATTACTGCTATTCTCGGATGACCAATGGCCATTTATAATGGGGAAGAGGAATTAAAAACCACACTTAGAATCGCCTATAAGGCGGAAGGTTTCTGCTTCACTGAAGACCATTTGAATTGTGCTCTAACGATGAACTGCCAGTCAATCAAACTACTACCAAACTTCTGTTTTTGAAAAATAGTTGATTTATTTTTATTTTCAGTCAAACAAACATGTCCTACAATAACAGGAGGTTGGTAGTAATTGGAAAGAATTTGAATTCGAATCGTCTTATAGAAACAAGCCATTAAAATATACTTAATTGTAGCAAAATACTCCGATATACATATTGTCGAATACTTACTGTCAATACTTATACGCACTGTAGACCTTTGATTATCAAAAGGCGATTACTGTGATTCTCAGATAATCAAAGGTCTTCTAAAATACAGAAGATTATGAGAGAGAAGATTATTTCATTGGCATTCTATAATACAGAACAATTTTTTACCATTTTTTTGGTTAGAATTAAGAAATGGAAGGTTAAAAGACATTGAGCGATAATACTCCGATATACATAGTGGCGTATACGTATTGTTAACACTTATTCGTACCGTAGACCTTTGATTATTAAAAGGCGATTACTGAGATTCACAGATAAACAACGGTCGTATATAAGGTGGAAGATGGACATAGGAACACTCTAATAAACTTATATTTGGCGGAAGACTTCTTTAATATTATACTTTGAGACGGAGGGCAATGTGATTAATCTTCCATAAGACAGAAGATCACTTGAATGGTGAGATGACAGTTTGAATAGACTTCCTCAAGCGAAAGTCCATTTCAGTGGTTTCCATGGGCCATTCAGATAGTCTTTTGGCCATTCAAGTGATCTTTTGACTCATTGAAAACCTTCAGAATGGTGCTCTGATGATAATCAGCCAGGTGGAATAAGGGTTTCTACATGAAAACTTTAATTCATTCTAACTAAATACGTTCTTTTATAAGAAAACTTCAATTCAACAACTCCTAAGGTTTTCCATGAGCCGGAAGAATCTTGCGGTGGTGTTCTTTTAGGTAGAGGATCATCAAGGGGCATTTTAGACGGCAGAAGACTATTTAAAGAGGCGTAAGAGAACAATTTTAATATTTTTTTTATAGATTTTGATCTTGTTTTAGGCAAAGGGCCAGTTGAATAATCTTTTATGAGGCAGAACTCCTTTTTAACGGTATTCTATAAGTCATAACAACATTTCTACTATGTTTTATGGTTAAAATTAAGAAATGGAGCTTTAAAAGACACTTAATTGTGAGAAAATACTCCGATATACATAGTGGCGAATACGTATTGTAAATACTTATTCGCACCGTAGACCTTTGATTATTAAAAGGCGATTACTGCGATTCTCAGATGACAAATGGTCTTCTAAAAGGAGGAAGACGGGCGAAGGACCACACTAATAATCTTCTATAAGGCTGAAGACTTCCTTCATATTATACTTTGCCCTCTGTGGTAATGTGATTAGTCTTCCATGAGACGGAAGATCACTTGAATGGTGAGATGACGGTTTGAATGGACTTCCTCAAGTGAAAGACCATTTCAGTGGTTTCCATGAGCCATTCAGATAGTCTTTTGGCCATTCAAGTGGTCTTTTATCTCAATGAAATCCTTTAGAATGGTGCTCCAATGGTAATCAGCCAGGCGGAATCAGGGTTTCTAGATGAAAACTTTAATTCAGTCTAACTGAATACGCTATTTTATAAGAAAACTTCAATTCAACAACTCCAAAGGTTTTCCATGAGCCGGAAGAATCTTGCGGTGGTGTTCTTTTAGGTAGAGGATCATCAAGGGGCATTTTAGATGGCTTAAGACTATTTAAGGCATATTCCAAGAGGCGTAAGAGAACAATTTTAATAATTTTTTTATAGGTTTTGATCTTGTTTTAGGCAAAGGACCAGTTGAATAATCTTTTATGAGGCAGAACTCCCTTTAAACGGTATTCTATAAGCAGGGTTTCGGAGTCGGAGTCGGAGTCTACGAGTCGGAGTCGAGCAATTTTGCTGGAGTCGGAGTCTGAGTCGAAAAAAATAACTCGACTCCGACTCCGGGCAAATTTTTTTCCACGTTATAGAAATATGACATTATATGTTGAACAAGAACATTTTTTTAAAAATAATTATTTATTGTTGGACTGCAGAATTTTACATCTTTGTGTTTATTTCAGCTTTAGTCCATATTTTGTTGTAATTTAATTGTTTGAATAACAACAAAATATTTTAAAGTGGATATGAAATTGATTAGTTGCGGGCGAAGGGTAGGGAATACTATAGTTTCAGTTGTCTAGTTGCTAGATGGCTTTATTGACCTGTTTATCGATACAGAGTCGGCGAAAAAGGGAACTGATGAAGTTGTTTGGTGACAACTGAAACTATAGTATTCCCTACCCTTCGCCCGCAACTAATCAATTTCATATCCACTTTAAAATATTTTGTTGTTATTCAAACAATTGAATTACAACAAAATATGGACTAAAGCTGAAATAAACACAAAGAAATAATTATTTATTTTAAAAGAAAGGTATAAGAAAACATATATGCAAACGGTATATTATACTAAGTTAAGGGACAATTTACAGGATATTTACTATCCTCTGAAGTGTAGTCTATTCCTCCCTATTTTGTTGATCCAATTTCTTTACATATTTGCAAACAAAAGTAAAGTTTTTTTTTAAGTAAAGTAAAGTTAAGACGTCTTTTTATGAGAAGTCATCCTTGTCTTCTATTAAAGACATTGTGATCTCTATGGGAAATCTTACTGAATACCTTGGACACAAAATGGAAGTCAATATTTAGGGGTGGAAAAATTCCTGTTCGGAATTTCGGTAAATTTCGCATAATCTTAACTATATATGAAATTCGGATGGTTACGCTACTGAATTAGGACATCATATTCGTCGTTGGTCAACGACAGATTCATCCCGACATAACTCAGAAGTCTGACAAACGGCGAATCTTCTTCTAGGATTCATTTAGATGTAGACATTCAAATAACAGGATCTGTCCGCCAGGAATAGAGATAGTTCATGTGTATCCGAGTTTTCTACACAATAAATATCATATCCGAAATTCAATGAAATATATAATCATAGAGTTTTCATGAGAAAGGATCGGGTAAAAGTGATAAAGGACAATGAAAATATTACAATATAGATTTCTTGTCCTAATGGACCGACCCTACATAAAATTTTTTTAGCAACATTGTTGTAAAATTTTTTCAGGCACGAAATCTCATCGTCCGCTACTTTTTCAGTTCCTGAAAACTAATATTTCAATAAAATTATCCACTCCACACCAAAGTCCAAATTTTGAGCTCTGGATTGTATTTTAAGGGGTGATCCCTATTTATAAATTTCAGAAAAAAGTAGAAAGTATGAATATCATAGAATAGGTGGTCAAATTTGTTAGTTGTTTGGAACAATATTGCCTTAGTATGAGCGTTGGATGGGAACAATTTATTTTAAACTGTGTTTTTCTCGAAATCGGCCACATAAATATATGACAATTGATTTATTAGTTTTCGAGCTAGAGTTGGCACCGCACAATGCTTTAGTAAAAACAGGATTTCGTAGACGGCCTCAAAACTTCGTAATATTTTTCTCTGTCAGATGAAGAAAAAATCTGCCAAGAAGCTACGTAGTTTTCTCGAAAAAATCATGAAAAATGGTTTTTATTGAGCTTTACAACTGGGGGTCTCCTTTTCAGGCTAAGCACACTGAACCCACTTAACACCAGTTTGAAACTTGGTCATGAATTGCTTATAATTTTTATTGCATGTAGTCCTTATGATTTGTATTGCCCCTTCATTTTCACATATTTTGAAAGCTTAAAAGCGCGGAAGAACTCCGTCCAGACTATTCTCGTGCAAAAAAGGAAAATCAACAAAAACTTTCTAACTTTGCTGTTTTTCAATGTAAGATTCGGCAGAAACAATATTGATATGCTCGAATGTATTCGAACGAATGTCCTTTCTAATAAATATGTAAGGAAAAACTAACACATTAGCCTATATAGGCCAAAATATACGAAAAAGTTAAAAAATTTTGAACATTTCATTAATTTTTAGTGGTATAGGAATTCACTCTCGGAGTCGACCGGGAGTCGGAGTCGGAGCCGGAGTCGTGAAAAAAATTCGTCTGGAGTCGGAGTCGAGCCAAAAATACCTCGACTCCGAAACCCTGTCTATAAGTCATAACAACATTTCTACTATGGTTCAAATTAAGAAATGGAGGTTTAAAAGACACTTAATTGTGAGAAAATACTCCGATATACATTGTGGCGAATACGTATTGTCAATACTTATTCGCACCGTAGACCTTTGATTATTAAAAGGCGATTACTGCGATTCTCAGATGACAAATGGTCTTCTAATAGGAGGAAGACGGGCGGAGGACCACACTAATAGCTTTCTATAA
This sequence comes from Musca autumnalis, assembly GCF_047663935.1. Classification (NCBI taxonomy): domain Eukaryota; kingdom Metazoa; phylum Arthropoda; class Insecta; order Diptera; family Muscidae; genus Musca; species Musca autumnalis. Next base: position 202,716,001 of record NW_027412088.1, read on the forward strand.
GCCTGAAGACTTCCTTCATATTATACTTTGCCATCCGTGGTAATGTGATTAGTCTTCCATTAGACAGAAGATCACTTTAATGGTGAGATGGCGGTTTGAATGGACTTCCTCAATCGAAAGACCATTTCAGTGGTTTTCATGAGCCATTCAGATAGTCTTTTGGCCATTCCAGTGATCTGTGTCTCATTGAAAACCTTTAGAATGGTGCTCCGATGATAATCAGCCAGGCGAAATAAGGGTTTCTACGTGAAAACTTTAATTCATTCTATCTAAATACGTTCTTTTATAAGAAAACTTCAATTCAACAACTACAAAGGTTTTCCATGAACCAGATAAACAATGGTCGTCAATAAGGTGGAAGACGGACGTAGGACCACACTAGTAATCTTCTATATGGCGGAAGACTTCCTTTATATTATACTTTGCCGTCCGTGGCAATGTGATTAGTCTTCCATGGGACAAAAGAACATTTGAATGGTGAGGTGACTATTTGTATGGACTTCCTCAAGCGAAATACCATTTCAGTGGTTTTCATGAGCCATTCAGATAGTCTTTTGGCCATTCCAGTGATCTTTGTCTCATTGAAAACCTTTAGAATGTTGCTCCGATGATAATCAGCCAGGCGAAATAAGGGTTTCTACGTGAAAACTTTAATTCATTCTATCTAAATACCTTCTTTTATAAGAAAACTTCAATTCAACAACTACAAAGGTTTTCCATGAACCGGAAGAATCTTGCGGTGGTTTTCTTTTACGTTGAGGATCATCAAGGGACATTTTAGATGGCAGAAGACTATTTAAGGGATATTTTAAGGACAATTTTAATAATTTTTTATAGGTTTTGATCTTGTTTTAGGCAAAGGACCAGTTGAATAATCTTTTATGAGGCAGAACTCCCTTTTAACGGTATTCTATAAGTCATAAAAACATTTCTACTGTGTTTTATGATTAAAATTAAGAAATTGATGTTTAAAAGACACTTAATTGTGACGAAATACTCCGATATACATAGTGGCGAATACGTATTGCCAATATTTATTCGCACCGTAGACCTTTGATTATTAGAAGGCGATTACTGCGGTTCTCAGATGGCAAATGGTCTTCTAAAAGGAGGAAGACGGGCGGAGGACCACACTAATAGCCTTCTATAAGCCTGAAGACTTCCTTAAAAAGTTCGCGGACGCAAAGAACTCAGAGAAGTGCAAACAATGATACCCAATTTTTTTCGAATTTAGTTTTTGTGTATTTATTAATTATACCCTATACCACAAAGTGGAAAAGGGTATTATAAGTTTGTTTTGGTAAAAATTCATGTAACACCGCGAAATATTCGTCGGAGACCCCCAATGTGGTATACCAATCTTCATATCTCGACGAGATAAAGCGATTTTGAGATGTGTGTCTGTCCGTCCGTCCGTCCGTCTGTCCATTATAAATTGTAAACACGCTCCAGGCCGCACTTATGGACCGATCGTCACGAAATTTTGTATGGAGGTCGGGTTCAGATCAGAATAGATCCCTATTCTTATTGGTGATGATCGAGAAATATTAAGCGGGTGAAATGGACCAAAAACAAAATTTTTATCCGATTTTGTAGCGGCTCTGTATGTCGCAATTATAGTCCGATCGTCTCGAAATTTTAAATAATGTAAGATTATATGACAAAGAAGAAGCTTGCAATTTGAGATGGTGATCGGATGATGTATAGAGGGTTAAATGGACCACAACTTTTGTGTGAAAATTGTGAAAATTTTTAATATACCGGTAATATCTTTATTCCTGGACCACACATTCCGCCCACATAAATAATATTTAGAAGGACAACTCTTGCCCTTTCAATTAATGCCAATTATGTTGATTTATGTGGTCAGATAACAGAGTTACATCCTAATATATCCAGTGTTTTGCTTGTAATGTAATCAAAAGCATACTAGAGGTCGCAATTATAGATCAATAGTCACGAAATTTTGCACGAGGTAGGGGTTTAGGTCGAAGAAGATGCCTACAATTTTTGATGATAATCTGATATTATTTAGCGGGTGCAATGGACCATTATTTTTGTATGCTAAATAAAAACATTTTGTTTTTGATCCATATTTGAATCCCTGGGGGCCATATACCGGCAAAGTCGCCTTTATATGAAAAATTAACTACCGATCTTTCCTCTAATGAAAATTGCAATAATATGTGTGCTTGGTAACGGACCTACTACCTAAGATATAATGAGTTTTGTGAAAAGAACCACATCTTCCTCCCATGCTACAAATTTTCTCTATCATGACAGACAAATTCCCAGTTCTTACAAATTGTGTGGAACCCTATCATATTACCTGTCCAATTGTTCAAAATTTAAAGATGTAGTAGTAATTGCTAAACAACGCCAATTTTAAAATTAAAAATATTTCTTAAAATGTACTGTATATAATTGTTCCACAAACATCCCAGTAGGGACAAGGGAGCCTTCTCTCATATCAATGAGAGCACCCCGATTAATACCAGCTCAATTATATGTAGACAGAGGAATTTTATGCAACACCTATTTTTGTAAAATTTGCATATTTTTGGCTTCTAAATAAATTCCAAATATATCACATATGCAAAAATATGCGAAATGTATAAATTATGCATATGCAAATATTATTTTTGCATATGGAAAATTTCTGCATTTAACATATTTTTGTATGCTATATATATTTCAATAATATCTTCTAAAATATTTATGTGTACATTTTTCTGTTTGAAATTCACTTCAGACAAGTCAATAAAATAGAGAAATCTGTAACCAGAGCCACAATCTTCAAAATGTCGAAAATGGGGAGCTTTCGTTGTATGGGAGCTATGTATATGAACGCCTAGACCTATACCGACAAATTTCAGATGGAAAGTTTAATACCCCCAATGAAGACTTAATACCAAATTTTAGCCAATTCGGAGGGATATTGAGACCATAACCTTCAAAGTACAGAAAAGCGTAGGTTCTGGTTATGGGAGCTATGTATATTAAGACGTGGACATATAACGACAAATTTCAGGTGGAAAGTTTTTTACCTCCAACGAAGACTGAATACAAAATGTCAGCCATTTCAGTTTGATATTGAGGCCACAACCTTCAAAATACCGGGTATCGGGAGGTACGGTTCTAGGGGAGCTATATAAAGACCTGGACCTATACCGATAAATTTCAGGTCGAAAATTGTGATGAACGAATACTTAATACAAACGTTCAGCCAATTCGATGGGATATTTAGGGCACAAAGTCTTGCATATTGTTTAGCAAATCTGTCAAAATATGCAAAAAATTAGGTCCAGACTAAATGTCCGTTCTAAAATTACTTATTGGTGCCACCATGGTACAATTGTTTGCACACCCGCCTTGCACGCTGAAGGTCGGGCGTTCGATTCCCGACCAGCAAACATCAAATTTCCAACGATGGCAAAATACCCCTCAGTAAAGTTGGCGACATTTTCTGAGTATTTCAATCCTGTACAACTTCTCTGCAGGTGGTGTTTTAAGACATACCTTTCGGACTCGGCGATAAACAGTAGGCCCCATACTATTGCTGTAGTGCACGCTCTGTCCCTTCGTAGTGCACGCCCTGTCCCTTCTGTGATGTTTGTGGAACAATTATTATATTGTTATTTAAACTTAATGTGATAAGGTTCCAGACTCCAAAAATTTATTTCTTACAATGAGCTTATTTGTCTAAAAGAAACTTTGATTTGCTGAAAGCTAACTCGCAGGGTAGTGGTGTAGGGTATCGTATGGTCGGCCCTGTCCGACTATAGCCTTTGCTTACTTGTTAATAATTAATATTATTATAATATTTTATTTATTATTAAAAAAATTGCCGGAGCGCTTTTTAAATAAATCGCGATTTAAATTGAAATTTTTATGGGTTTTTTAGGTTTTCACGATTTTGCTTGGAAGCCGCAAGTCCTATCGAAATGGGACTAAAGAAAACTGACTTTGCTATAACATTCACGTCATCCTACGTCACCATGAAAATGAATGCTATCCGTATAATCTTCTGTGAGACGGAGAGTGATGTGATTAGTCTTTCATGAGACAGAAGATCCCTTGAATGTTCAGAAAACTGTTTGAATGGGTTACCGCAAGCGGATGACCACTTTAATTGTTTCCATGAGCCGGAAGACTATTCAGTTTTTCTTTAGGGCAGATGGAAATTTGACTTGAAGAAGAAAGCTAACGAAATGATCTTCTGATTCAAGGCGAAAATAGACCTCCAATGATGATGAATAAGTTCTTCTTCAATAATGTAACCTGGCTGAATAGCAAATTTGTTACCGAAAATCTCCTCCATCTGTACTGAAACTATGTTTAAATATTTGTATTTATTAACGTTAATAAAGTAATATTTTCATGTATTTTTGTGTGTAATCTTTAGTACTGCCGTCATTTACATTCCACTTGTTTTTGTCTTTTGTTTATTTATGTTTTTTTATATTTGCTTTCTTTTTTGTTTAGTTTATTTCGTTTGCTGTTTCATTCATTGCTGTAAGGACTGAG